>NC_092786.1:31442717-31748920 GCF_047496795.1 Chiloscyllium punctatum
GACTTAGTAAGGGGAGGTCGTGCCTGACAAACCTGTTAGAACTCTTTGAAGAGGTGTCAAGTAGGTTAGACCAGGGAAACCCAGTAGATGCGGTCTATCTAGACTTCCAAAAGGCCTTTGATAAGGTGCCACATGGGAGGCTGTTGAGCAAGGTGAGGGTTCATGGTGTTCGAGGTGAGCTACTGGCATGGATTGAGGATTGGCTGTCTGACAGAAGGCAGAGAGTTGGGAAAGGTTTTTTTTTGGGAATAGCAGCTGGTGACAAGCGGTGTCCCACAGGGTTCAGTGTTGGGGCTGCAGTTGTTCATGTTATATATTAATGATCTGGATGAAGGGACTGGGGGCATTCTAGCGAAGTTTGCCAATGACATGAAGATAGGTGGACAGGCAGGTAGTACTGAGGAAGTGGGGAGGCTGCAGAAGGATCCAGATAGTTTGGGAGAGTGGTCCAGGAAATGGCTGATGAAGTTCAATGTGAGCAAATGCAAGGTCTTGCACTTTGGAAAAAAGAATACAAGCATGGACTACTTACTAAACAGTGAGAAAATTCATAAAGCTCAAGTACAAAGGGATCTGGGAATGCTAGTCGAGGATTCTCTAAAGGTAAACATGCAGGTTGAATCCGTGATTAAGAAGGCGAATGCAATGTTGTCATTTATTTCAAGAGGGTTGGAATATAAAAGCAGTGATGTGCTACTTTATAAAGCTCTGGTTTGGCCCCATTTGGAGTACTGTGTCTAGCTTTGGTCCCCACACCTCAGGAAGGACATACTAGCAATGGAGCGTGTCCAGCAGAGATTCACACGGATTGTATTCATTGGAGTTTACAAGGTTAAGGGGAGATCTAATAGAAACTTACAAGATAATACATGGCTTGGAAAGGGTGGACGCTAAGAAATTGTTTCCGTTAGGCAAGGAGACTAGGACCCGTGGGCACAGCCTTAAAATTCGAGGGGGTCAATTCAGAACAGAAATGCAGAGACATTTCTTCAACCAGAGAGTGGTGGGCCTGTGGAATTTATTGCCGCAAAGTGCAGTGGAGGCTGGGACACTAAATGTCTTCAAGACAGAGATTGATAAATTCTTGATGTCACAAGGAATTAAGGGCAACGGGGAGAATGCGGGTCAGTGGAGTTGAAATGCCCATCAGCCATGATTAAATGGCGGAGTGGACTCGATAGGCCGAATGGCCTTACTTCCACTCCTATGTCTTATGGTCTTATGGTCTTAAACCTATACCTTCTAGTTTTGGATTCCACTTACCTGGAAAAAGACCGTTGCTCTTTCCCCTATTCCCTCGCCTCTGCGCTTCAGAAAAAATAGCTCCAGACTATTCAGCCTCCCCCTTTTGCTGAAACCCTCCAACCCTGGCAACCAGATCTCTTTGGACATCTATATGTCACAGCTTCTTACCATTTGATAAATGGTCTGAAGAGAAACACTCTGTTTCTTTTAACAAAGTAGTTAATCTCACATTTTTCCTACATTAGAATCATAGAATCCTCACACTGTCACACAGGCCATCCAGCCCATTGAGTCCACACTGACCCTCCGAAGAACATCCCACCCAGATCCACCTCACTACCCCATCCCTGTAACCCTGCAATTCCCATGGCTATTCCACCTAGTCTACACATCCCTGGAAATTGTGGGCAATTTTCCATGGTCAAACCACCTAACCTGCACATCTTTGGATTGTGGAAGGAAACTGGAGCATTCGGAGGAAACCCACGCAGACACTGAGTGAATGTGCTAACTCCACACAGGCAGTTGTCTGAGAGTGGAATCAAGCCCCCTGCTGATCACAGAGCCAGCATGCTGCTGATGAGTTGGTAGCACATCGTACATCTCTCCTTATTGTTGTTCCCGTCAAAACTGGTGGAAGGCTCAACTCGGCACAAGAGAACAGGTTTCTGTTTAAACTTAACTCAAATCATGCTTTCTTCGAATCCTCTATGACATGAAATAGCATCAGTCTCAACTTGGAGAGATTGTACAATGCAGGTCTTTGGCAAGTTTATAGAATCATAGAATGCCCATAAGTATGGAAGCAGGCTACTGGGACATTAGACTGTCACGCTTCCTGCAGAGATAGGAAGGTCTGGCCTTTTGTTTTCGTCACCATGTTCCTTCAGAGATGACTCTATTTCTTCTTATTAATTCACACATGGAAGGAATGTAGGTGTTGCTGGCTGGGCCAGCATTTATTAGCCATTCTTAGTTTCCCTAGAGAAGGCCGGGATGGCATTTTAAGCTCCTGGCAAGTGTGAAGGTAGGGGCATTTAATCAGGTGCAAGGATTCCTGGTGGGGACTGGGGAAGGTCTGGCCTTTCGTTTCTTATTAGGATGGTGGCCTGACCCATACCCTGGTCAATGACCAGGAAAAGGCCTTGACCCTTTGCCAGTGGTGTTCATCCTGTGGGAACAACAAACAAAGTCTAGTTGGTTGCTCAGTGTCCTCTCTATCAAAGGCCTTTGGTGCTTGGCTTTGCGAAGGCTGCAGCCCCTTTTCTTGCCTCTTTCCCCATTCTCCCTGAAACCCCAGCCTCCATTTTCTCACACCAAGGGCACTTCCTGATCAAGTCATGCCCATCCTCTGATTTAGTAGGGTCACCAGTCTCTGAATGGAAGCTCGCAATTGATTGGGCGTTCCGTGCCCTGGGCTCCTGATTCTGTGCAAAGCCCACTGATGCCCTGATTCGGCTCGTAATTCAGCCTTCCACAAAGGAGGCAATGCGGGTCTAGCTACTTGGATACAAAATTAGCTTGGTGGTAGGAGATAGGATGGTGGTAAGGGGTTGTATATGGATTGGAGGCCTTTGACTAGCGGCGTGCCGCAAGAATCGATGCTGGGTCCACTGTTGTTTTGTCATTTATATAAACGATTTGGAGGAGAATGTAGGAGGCATGGTTAGTGATTTTGCAGATTACATCAAAATTGGTGGTAGAGTGGACAGTGAAGAAGGTTATCTAAGAGCACAACAGGATCTTGATCAGCTGGGCCAAACGGCCGAGGAGTAGCGAATGGAGATTAAATCAGATAAATGGGAGTTATTGCATTTTGGTAAGGCAAATCAGGGCAGGACATACACCGTTAATGGTAGGGGCCTGAGGAGTGTTGTCAAATAGAGAGACCGAGGGGTGCCGGTACATAATTCCTTGAAACTACTGTCACAGGTAGACAGCATGGTGAAGAAGGTGTTTGCTTTCATTGGTCAGCTCATTGAGTACACGAGTTGGGACATCATGTTGTGGCTGTACTAGACATTAATGAGACCACTTTTGGAGTACTGCGTACAGTTCTGGTTGCCCTATTATAGGGAGGATGTTATTAAACTGGAAAGAGTGCAGAAAAAAATTTACAAAGATGTTACTGCTACTGGAGAGTTTGAATTAGGAGGAGACATTGATTAGCTTGGGACTTTTTTCCCTGGAGTATAGGAGGTTGAGGGGTGACCTTACAGAGGTTTACAAAATCATGAGAGATCTTTTCCCCAGGTTGGGGAGTCCAAAACTAGAGGCGTAGGTTTCAGGTGAGAGGGGAAAGATTTAAAAGGTACCTGAGGGGTAACTTATTCACGAAGTGGGTGATGCAGATATGGAACAAGCTGTCAGAGGATGTGGTAGAGGCGGATACAATTACAACTCAATAGACATTTGGAACAGGTACAGAGGAACCTCGATTATTCGAACATCAATTATCCGAATTTTGGATTATCTGAACAAGATCTCGAGGTCCCATAAAAATGGCATTAGGCAACTCAGCATTCAGTTATTAGTTGAACGGCATTATAGTGTGCATTGCTGGATAAGCAAGAAATGTTCGGATAACTGGAATTCATGGATTACTGCTTGTTTATGATCAGATCGATTATCCGAACAATCAATTATCCGAACAAATACTCCCTGCCAGTCTCGTTCGGATAATCAAGGTTCTACTGTATATGAATGGGAAGGGTTGACAGAGATATGGGTCAAACACATATGGCCAAATGGGACTAGTTTAGCTTGGGATGGGCATGGGCGAGTTGGAGCCAAGGGTCTGTTTCCATGCTGTATGACTTTGACTCTCTGGCACAAATGGCAGAGGAGATGCTTAGAAATGGCCAGGTTTAGGTATTTTGGCTTCCAACTGTTATTCTGACTTAAATCCGATGTTCTGCTCTAAATGCCTCATTTGTACAGTTAACAAGAATTTTACAAATGGAAATCTCAAGAATCCTATTGTATTAATTTGCAGCAGCTATGGAATTTGCAATGAACTGTAATCCTGGTGACAGGTTGGCATCAGTGAGTTTGTTGATGCCTTTAGCTGGTACAAAGCTGGAGCTATAAGCAGCCCCCAGAGTCCTGCCTTCCTACGATGCCACTGCACTATAAATGGATGGTATGCCTGAGGACTGGCTTTAACATCAGAGGGCAATGTCTCCTCACCTATATGGAATTGTCCTGCTGTCTGATGGGATCCCATTCTGAAACACTCACCGTCACTCTATCTGCAGGGTGTCAGCTTTGGCTAAGTGGGTAGCATTATTACTTCTTGAGTCAGAAGATTGTTGGTTCAAGACCCACTCGGGAAATCAGAGCACACATGAGCCAACCTAGTGCAGGAAATCTTTTTTTAAATGGGGAATGTGTGCAGAAGCTCAGCTGGTCTGCTGCAGGTCTGGTGAGAGAATGAGTTCAGTTGTGCGGAAGAGTCAGACTAGACTCGAAACGCTAACTCGGTATCTGTGGAGAGAGAAACAGTCAGACCTGCTGAGTTTCTCCAACATTTCCGATTTCCAGCATCCACAGTATTTTGCGTTTATTTTTTAATATCATGCAAAACCCTGTCTGATCTCGGTGTTGATTGAGAAAGATCATGCTCTTCTTTAACTGATTCCTCATCAAGGTTGCCCCAGTGCCTTGGAAAATATTTACCCCTGACCAACATCCGTAAAAATTGGTTGTTTGGTCATGCTGTTGTGGAAGCAATTATTGGCTGCTGTGATTCAATAATCATTTTTCACAAACATTTCCTCACCTCTAAAAAAACCTTTGGGAAGCTCCAAGCTTGTGAAAGGCTCTGTACAAGAATAATTTATCTGTTCCTCTTTTTTAAAAAAAATCTTCTTGTATGGTTCCAAGCCACAGTTGAACACGTGAATTTTTTCCTGTGTGTTCAATTCTTGCTGTCCGCTTTATGTAAGTCCCCCACCCCCACCACCCCGCTCCATTCCCACAAGATGATTGAAATGGAGCAGAATTTAAAATGTTAGCAATCTCCGCACATTGTGCAACTCGCTGCCAACAACTGCGAGGCCTGTGGGCCAGGTGAGATGCAAAGGCATGGATTTGAATTGCTGCAAGTCTCATTTATTTTGAATAGGGTTCAAATGTCCTGAAGCACTCTTTTTTTTAGAGGTAGCATCATATGGAAATTGGAAGTGATGAACCATTTTTAATCACCCAAACTGATTGAAGAAAAATTGTGGCTTATTACCTACCTGACCTTTAAATCCAGTGTCATAATGTCCCTTTAATTATACCTGAATTCAAACTCCCTAGTGTCAAGCTGAAGGTGAGGGCACTTGAGAAATGAATGGTTGCCACAGAAACAGCACTTTCTGAAGTAATGAGCGGTTCTGAAATGCAGCTCGACATGCTGTGTCTTAATGCAGGGCTCTTTTCTACATCTTTCTCCCACACATCCTGATTCCTGAATGCTTCCCTCCCCATTAATTTGTCATTTCTCACCACGGTTTAATGTTGCCAGAGGGACCGTCTGCTGATTGGAGGCGAAATTTCAAATTCAGAACAAGAGAAATGATTGCATGTGTTTGACTCACTCGTCTCTGAGTTAGTTCATGCCTCACTATAAAGGGAAAGTGCATGATCTTGTCTCACACTTTGAGTGCTGAACTGAGGACCACTGTGTCTGATTAGGTGGCTGGAAACTATTTCATGGCACTGCTTAAAAGGAGGGAGTACCTCTCTTGCTCTCCCCATGTGTAGCTGTCTCATTCCCTTCTGAAACATCAATATAACAGATTAAAGGCAACATGCTGTGCATGTTGGGAATCTGAGACAAACACTGAGATCGCACAGTGATTTGAAATGCCAACTCACGACTCATAACTTCAGATTCTCTGGTAAATGCTCAATAGGTCCAGCAGCATCTGTGGATGCAACAGATTAACTGGTTATTGACTCATTTGCAGTTTCTGGGATCTTTCTGTGTGTAAGACTGCTATGCCTATGCATTTAAAAAAAAAGACTCCATTGCCTGAAAAGCTTAATGACTATATAAGGCAGCATTGCCTGCACGTAAAAATACTCAGTTCTTTGAAAAGTATGGGAGGACTTAATAAGTCTGTGATAATGAGCTTTGTTAATACAGATTCTTTATTTGGAGCAAACAGGGACAAGTGAAAGCAGCAACATTCTTAGTAAACTATACATCAAATGTACGAGTTCAATGTCTTTCAACTTTTTCATGTAATAGCAGGTTGCTAGTCATTTCTGTCAGAAGTTTGCATCATTAATTTAATCTGAACCTGTTGTAACAGGTCTGGTTGTCAATGGAAATTGAAGTAGGCCTCAGTTGGTCAACTACATTGGGTCCCAGATGGCTAGTTACTATTGGCCCCAGGTATCAGATGAGGTGCAGAAAGCTCCGCCTCTTCTCCATTTTGTTAATCGAGTTCCTGGTCTGACATTAAACCTTGATCCATTGAGATGAAGCCAATGCCCAATGAGTAAAGGCAGTTCCGCAGAGATTATTCCCTCCGCAACTCCCTTGTTCAGTCCATGCCCCCCCTTCCCCCCCCCCCCCATCAACCCATTCTCCACACCCAACACCTTCCCTTGTCACTGCAAGAGATGTAAAAATCTGTGCCTACACCTCCCCCCCCCCCCCCCCCCCCGCTTACCTCTGTCCAACGCCCCAAAGATCTTTTCACCTTGGCAGAGATTTTCCTGCACATCCGCCCACCTCATCTACTGTGTCCATTGCTCTCGATGTGATTTCCTCTACATTGTGGAGACAGATTGCCAACTTGTGGAGCTTTTCAGGGAATGTCTCCAGTACACACGCACTAAAGAACCCCATTGCCCTGTGACTGAACACTTAAACTCCCCTTCCTAGTCCCCTAAGTCCTGGGCCACCTCCACCACCAATTTCAAGTCACCTGATGACTGGAGGAAGAACGCCTCATCTTCTGCCTTGGGACCCTCCAACCACATGGCATCAACGTCGACTTCACCAGTTTCCTCATGTCCCTTCCCCCACCTCATCCCAGATCCAACTCGGCACCATCCTCTTGATCTGACCTACGTGTCCATCTTCCTTCCCATCTCTCCATTTCACCCTCTCCACCGACCTATCACAATCACTCCTCACCCGCATCCACTTATTGTCTTCCCAGCTGCCTTCCTCCCCAACCCTACCGTCCTATTTATCTCTTAGCTCTCCTCTCCAGCCAGTGATGCCCACATCCCACATGTGCCTTAAAAAGTCCCGAGGTGAATCACAAAAGAGGAACAGTTGGCTATGTTCAAAAGTAATTTAGCTCAAAGAGGATATGATGTGTCGAGGTAATACCATTGGACTAGTAATCCGGAGGCTCCAGTAATATTGGGGTCACATCAACTGGTAGAATTCAAGATCAGTTATTAAATCCAGAATTGAAAATTGTAGTGATCATCAAACTCTCGATTACTGTAATGTACGATCATCTTTATTGTATAAGGACATGGTCCTGACGTGATCATTTTTGGAGACTGCATTGAACCCTACCCAGCATGATGATGTCATACAGCCTTGGGTAGGGATAGGTAAAATAAGAGGAGGTCTCATGGGGTGAAATCCTGTACCTGCAGTTCGCTTCACTGTCTAGCTAACAATGTTTGTCTTACTAATATAACTTGTAACTGGTGGTGAACATGAGATAAATGACATGATAAGGACGTCTTCATGTTAAGACTCACTTGCAGTTGACACTCCAGCAATACTGTGAACCCCAAAGGCCCTTGAACCCAGTCAAGGAAAGAGGATTGACAACATCATTGTATTGTCAAATCCCAAATAGGTCACCCTTCAGGGAAGGAAATCTGCCATCCTTATCTGGTCTGGCCTACATTGTGTTTCCAGACCTACAGCAATGTGGTTGACTCTTCATTGCCCTCTGATATGGCCTGTAGCAAGCCACTCAGTTCAAGGGCAGTTGTGGACAGAGAACATAGGCTGGGTTTGCCAGCAACACCCACATCCCATGACAAAATGAAGATTTAAAATATGAAACCAATGTTTACCCCCAACAGAGAGAGAGAGAGAGACAGAGACAGAGACAGAGATATGCTAACTAAATTAATAGATCATGGTCACGAAAGGGATTGAGACATAAATTGGGTCTGGGTGGGTTACTCTTCGGAGGGTTGGTGTGGACTTGTTGGGCCGAAGGGCCACACTGTAGAGAATCTAATCGAATCTAATTATCATCTCTAAAGAGCACTTGAAAATTTGAAATGTAACATTGTTGAAGGCAGTAAGATGGTACAGTGTCTCAGTGGTTAGCACTGCTGCCTTACAGCATCCAGGGACCCAGGTTCAATTCTGGTCTTGAGCGACCATCCATGTGGAGTTTGCACATTCTCCCTGTGTCTGTATGGGCTTCCTTTGGCTTCATCCTATACTCCAAAGGTGTGCAGATTAGGGTGGATTGGCCATTCTAAATTGCCCTGTAGTGTCCAGGGATTTGCAGGTTAGGTGGATTAGCCATGGGAAATGCAGAGTTACCAGGATAGTGCAGGGGAATGGGTCAGGGGGGAATGTTCTTTGCAAGGTTGTTTTGGATTCGATGGGCCGAATGGCCTGCTTCCACACTGTAGGGATTCTATGATGCTTCTATGAAGGAGAGTGGTATAACGAGTAAAAAAGGCAGCACTTAAAAAAAGAGTAAGACTGAAAAAGGAATAGAAAAAGAAAGATGCATGGGATATCGAGGATAAAAATTTTCTTTGTAATTATATTAGGAGGAAAAGAGCAGTGGAAGGTACCAGAAACTGAAACTGCTGGGAATGCTGATTAAATCAGATAATATCCCTGGGGAGAGAAACAGAGTTAATGTTTCACATCCGTCCAAACGGGAAAATCTGGAACTGTAATAAGTTGTACATAAAGGTGCCTAATGAACATAAGGGCCATAAAGGGTCGAAAGCTGGAGAGATTAAATGATGAGAGTTTGTAATGTCAAAAGGATTGGTAAAGGAGTGAAAGATTTGTCGACCGGATGGTGTAAATGCTGAATCATGTGAGACCGCCAAGGAAAAGAAACAATTAAAATTAAAATCCTCAAAGAGCAAGGAAATGAAATTGGGACATAAACAGCATGGGTGTATTAACAAAACAGAAAATTAAAATTGTTGAATTGAGTTATTGAAAATTTTTGATTTGACTTGTTATTGTACCGCGATACAATGAAAAGTATTGTTTTGCATGCTAACCAGATAAATCATCAGTAATCATCATCATTAAGCACATCAGGGTAACAGAACAGAATACAAAATATAGTGTTACAGCTGCAGAACAGGTGCAGAGAAAGACAATCTCTAATATATGAGAGGTCTGTTCAAAAGGCAGCAAAGTACCTTATTGAAAGCTGAGGAGCTGTTCCTTGAACTTCAGTGAAACATAGAGGAGGCTGAGGATAGAGGTGAGTGTGGGAGCAAGGTGACAAGCTTAAAAGTGACAAGCTTAAAAGTAAAAGTTACACTTACAGATTGACTTGGATGTGTTGCCAAAGTCATTGTGCAGTTTGTAGTGGTGCTCCTCACGTGGTGGTGGCTGATGCGAACACAGGAGACTAAATCGAAAAGAGTACATGTACGTTGCAGTTTCACCCAGAAGGAGTGTTTGGGATCCAGAATAGTGAGGAGAGTGAGTGTACAAGGAAGGGTGCTGCATCTTCTGCATTTCCACAGGAAGGTGCATCATGAGGGGTATTGTCTTAAAAACCGATTTGGTGCCTGTTGTAAATGGGAAATAATAGAGCTGTAAGGTAATAACTTTGTGTTGATCTTTGCAATAGAGAACGAGGATAAATTACTTGCCTTTATCCGGGGAAATTAATAATGAATCAAGGACTGAAATACATTAGAGTTAACATAAGCAAGAGAACAAGATTGACAAATTCTCCAGAACAGAATTGCAGTTTGTGGACTCAGAGGGTCAGTGTCAGCATCATCTTGCATTTAAAAAAAAACCTATTGGACAGAAACAATGCATTGTGACAAATGGTTATTTATCAGACTTGGTTGTCCAAGTGTAAGTGCTGAGGGGGCACTTTCTTTTTTGGTGTGTATTAATGTTTTGAGCATAAGAGAACAAAGTAAAATTTCAAAATTTGTCAATGGTACTGTGAAGTAAAAGGTTAACTATACTTTTAATCACAGACAAGCTAGTGGGTATGAGCACAGGGAGCTATATCTTAGTGATGTCAGGTCACATGGAGCATGAACCTAGGTCTGTCTTACCACCTTATGCATATAATTATCGTCAGTCAAACCTCTTAATGTTCATTTAGCTGAATGTAGACCTGATTCTTGCTTCAGGGACCAGACGTGGAGATGATACCACTCAGTTGTGACAGGAATACAGAAATGAGCAGATAGGGCAGAAATGTGGTAGATGGAATCCATTACTGAGAAAAGTGAGGTGATCCATTTTGGCAGTACAGATGGGAAAAGGCAGTATAACATTAATAGCACATTTGGAAAGAATGTGCAGAGACATGGGACCTGGGAGTTCCCATGCATCGATCTTTGCAGGATAGGAGGGAGCAGTTATCAAAACACACCCAATCTTGAAATTAATATAGATATTGAGAACAGAAGCAGAGAGGAGATGATGAAGTTTATAACACTTTTAGTTTGGCTGCATATAGAAGTCTGATTTTGGTCACCATACCTTATGAAGAATGTGAGTGTCCTTGAGAAGGTTCAGAGGAGATTAACCAGAATGATTTGTGGTTTGAAGGATTTTAGCTTTATGGCTAATTTGGAGATGCTGGCATTATTTTCCTTGGAGTGAAGGTCTGAGGGAGATTTTATGACCGTGTATAAGGTTGTGATGGGTTAAGATGAGATCAAGAAAGAAAAAGCTACTCCCATTAGCTGATGTTGATGGATTACGAGAGATAGATTTGAGGCTTTAGGCAAGAGATACAAGGGACTTTTGAGGTTAAAAGTTAGTTTTTAATGCAGTGAGTGGTAATGATCTGGAAGTTAGTGGAAGCAGAAATGATAAATCATTTCAAAAGGAAGTTAGATGGGCACCTGAGGGAATGAAACACACAGGGCTAGAGGAAAGAGTAGGACTGGACTGACTTGATGACTCTGCAGAGAGCCTATGTGCACCTGATGGGCAGGATGTTCCCTTCTGTGGCAAAATGATGCTCTGAGGCAGTGGTTTAAATATGAGCCCTGTCACCTGACTGTAGAACTAAAATAAGGGAAAGTGGGAATACACATTAGAATCCCTACAGTGTGAAAGCAGGCCATTTGGCCCATTAAGTCCATATTGACCCTCCAAAGAGCATCTCACCCAGACCTAGCCCCTCACCCCCCACCCAGACCCAACCCCTCATTGTAACTCTTCATTTCCCATGGCTAATCCACCTAATCTACACATCCCTGGACACTATAAGGCAATTTAGCATGGCCAAGTCACCTAACCTGCACATCTTTGCGCTGTGGGAGGAGACCGGAGCACCCGGAGGAAACCCGCACACCAAGGGGAGAATGTGCAAACTCCATACACACAGTCACCCAAGGCTGGAATTGAACCAGGTCCCTGGCGCTGTGTGGCAGCAGTGCTAACCACTGAGCCACCGTGCCGCCCCAGTGGACTCCCAGTCTGAACCAAAAAGGTATAATCATAAGTAAAATTCAACAGAAGGACAGTCTCCAGTTGTTTGTTCCAGCTTTCTTTTAAAATAAAGAGTATTGTTGGACCTGTGGATGTTGTTTGTGTTATGTAGAGCGAAGTGAGGGATTTACACACAGCATTGACATCATTGTAGACCTGTTGGGCTGGAAATTCTGTTTCTGAGCCATGAATTTAATGCAGTTTTATGTTTCTTTTTATAATTTTGAATTATTTCCTGGCGATATCCTGCTGTGAATCAGAAAAGAAGTCATGCAGCCTCTGAATGTAGCTTTAGTGGTATTCAAATTATAAAGGATGGATGAAGTAATGGACGTTAAACATGAATAAGTGTGTAAGGTTATAATTCAAAACATTCAGTCACCAGTCATGAAAGGTGAGAGTTTTGCTCCTTTTTTTTGTGATTTAATTTGAATTTGTGCAGTAAATTACACTGCAATTACTCAATCCCATATATTGAGAAAACGAGATAACCTCTGCTCCCTTCTCCCTCATGTATTTATGTTTGACGGGATTAGATGAAGAGGGCTATGAGGAGGTTGATGTGGTGCAGAATAGACTATTTGGGTTGAATGTGTGTAATATGTTGTCCTGTTGGTTATCCCCAATACCAGTTGTGAGTAAATATGTGTGACTGCCTGTTCGGAAAGTTGGGATTAACCTTGAAATGTAAGCTTTTGGCGTGGTGACAAGGACTTCCTGGGAATGTGGGCGAACATCCAGTTTGTGCTTCCCTAGGATTTCCCACCCTCTTCAAGGTAATATACACAGAAGGTCCCAAACAGGTCAGTCATCTCTCTAAGCCTGCCCTCACAGTGAGGTGTACTGCATCAGCAGCACTAAGCGTAGGTTCCTGGTAATTTTCACTTAGGTGTGGAGCAAAGTATGTACAAATGGTCCTGGGCACTATTGATGTCATGTAAATTGGTGAAAGAAGCTGTAATTTGTTTTGAACAGTTAACTGGAGCAATCATTTTGTTCCTTGGTCCCTTTGTAAGTAGACCAAGGATTAATTCTGAAACATTGCTAAAAAGAGGCGTGAATCTGAAATGTCTCCAGTTTTGTACACATCAGGACTGAGACACAAGAAAACCGAATTTAGCAAGGAGCTAACAAATTGTGTAGTAAGAGAAGATGGGATGGATTGGTTGTCAGTGGGAACTGTTGATCTTATTGCTTTTATTCAAACCAGGCAAGTCAACTCTGATTGGCCAGGGTATTGCCATAGGTTATGTTGTGATGCAGGTCGAGAGTAGGGATTAGTTACATTTCTACCACAAAGGTAACTGATTCAATTGTTCCAACCACATATACAGTGTTTAGGGATCGTGGGAATTAGTGGTTTAGGAAAGACCAGTTTCCAGCTTCTACTGACCTGTCAGTGACATGTTACAGTGATGGTCTCGATCAGTCAAAACAGACAATCTCTTCTAATGCCATGGAAAAGATGTGAGGAATGGGGGGAGCATTTTACCTTGCAAGGAGACCCCACTTCAAACATGGAGTGTGCTTTGTTACCATCCAACTTGCAGTTTTATGAAGGACATTTACTTGACCTCTGTCATTCAATTAATACAACCTGTTTCCGCTGTCTCTCTGGGCACTCTGTTCCATTGATTGACCACTCGCTCATCGAGGGGAGTGGCTGGCAGACGATGGATGATAAAATTGGGCACCATAGCAGTAGTGCCTACTCACCTCCATGGAAGTTTTGACAGCGGTAGCTGCCCTTCCATTGGGATCTCTGGAGACCACTGAGATACCTCTTTCTTTTATCATTGGGATGTTACCTGCACAGCCAGTCCAATGGCCTTGTGGCTGGGTGAGATGCAGGTCTCCTGCTTGGATACCCTGTGTCTAGTCCAGGCCCAATCCCCCACTCCCCTCAACCACTTCCAGGGAGTCAACCCTCATTTTCCCCAGCCCCCCCCCCCACAAGGCTAAAGTTTGCTCACACCCCCCCTGCCGAGGTCTGCCAGCCCTACCCCAGTGAAACCCCGAGCTTAGGGTTAAATGCAAGCCCGTGGTGTCTTTTCTTCAGGGACTGACTGCAGTCCCAGTGATGACCATTGCTCCTGGTGGTGCTGCTGCAACTGCAGCCAGTGCCTGAAACCTAGGAGAGCTGTTGGCCTTCTGATTGGATGGTTGCTTTCAGAGTTGTGCTTCCTCCCTGTTTTAAGGGTATTGTGGGGTAAACATAGAATTTATGGCTGGAGCCAATTAATTGCTCACCAGCTGTTAAATGACTGCACAGTGACCAAGCTGGGAAGGAGGGTTGTTGGCCAATACCTACCAAAATTCTAGGCACGTTTTCAACCAATTCCGTTTGAGGTCCAGGACACGGGAACTCCAGAAGTACAAAATTCCTGTCACTGCTCCCACATTCTTTGATAGTACAGGCTGTGCCAAGACAGTTCTACGATCAGTGATATGGCAAGTGGATTAAGTTAAAATTGGCTGTGTAATATTGGCTCGGAGCTGATCCAGACGGTGCAGGAAGGACCTGCTTTGAATGTATTTTCAGTTAAGATTATCGTGATGTGATTTGTCTGCATTGCTATTGGGTGATTTTAAAAATAAGTCTTTGATTTGGGAATGTTTCCTGTAAGGTCTGCCTTTGAACAATGAGCAACATGTTTTGATGAGGAACACACGCCATGGATTTGTTGTTATATTGAGTGAAACCAGAACAAAGGAACTCTGAGAAAGGAAAAAGTTTTTGCACTTTTTTTTTCAACTAAGTAATTGCACCTTTATTTGTAATTACCAGCCTGGATTTAAAGATCCTCAGAATACATTGAACTGACTTGATAATTCGGAGGGTGAATTACAGTGTTGACATGTTTATTTTAATACTGTGGGAGTTGAAGCTTAATTATTTGCAATCACGCTTTCTCTGGTAGTACTATTATGAAACTAAAATAAAGAATAATTCTGTTAGTGTGCCGTTAGGTGTCAGATGCATTGAGTCACCTGGTGGACTAATTCTCAAAAGTAACTAGGATGTGGGAGAACATTGGCTTTAATCACCGTGACAGAGACTCCTTAGACGTGGTGTCAGTTCATCAAAACCCACAAATTAAGACAATAAATTACAGGGCCCTGGAGCAACACAGTTGCTCTGTTTGATAGTTATACAAGTTTCAATTGGTAGAATTGATTGTTCACTCCTGTGGATTCAGGCGTGCTTAAAAGGTCTTCCTTATGTAGGTGGGTAATACAATTCTACCACAGAAGGTGGGAGCAGAACTCTTTCTTGTTTGTTGGATGTGGGTGTAATTGACATTGCTGCATTTATTGCCCGTCAGTAATTGTCTTTGAGAAGGTAATGGTGAGCTGCCTTCATGAACTGCTGCAGTCCATGTGATGAAGGGGCACCTGTGGGGTTGGTCGGGAGGGAGCTTCAGGAGTTTGACCCAGCGACACTGAAGGAAAGGTGATCTGTTTCCAAGCCAGAGTGGTAGGTGGCTTGGAGAGGGATTTGCAGATGGCGCTAGTGGCCCCATGTCCCTGCTTCCCTCGTCCTACTGCAACAGAACTTCCCAAACCGTGATCCCATCTTGGTGTGTAAATATTGGTGCAAGCCCTGAGTATGTGTAGGTTGGAAGACGTTGATGGTTTTGCCCGTAACTGTTGTGAAGATTCTGATAGGGCACGGCACCATTCATACATGCATGGTGGAGCCAATCCCAACACTGTTCCCACCAGACTCCCCACTCAATAGACATTGTTGCTGCTTCAGGAGCTCACAACTCCAAACGATTATCCCGAATTTCCACTGTCAGACATTAACCCTGTTCTTCATGGTTTGGAGCATCAGAACGAGTTATTACAAATACTTCTCTGTGCTGAATCTTATGGACTTTAGACCTCACTGCAGGGGTGCACCAGAGGTGGAGGGTGTGAATTGTTTATTTTTTAAGCTGTGTTGACTGAGAGGTGTTGCTTTGTCCTGGATGGTGTGGAGCTTCCTGAGTGCTGTTGGAGTGACAAATGACGCTCCCCTCTGACTTCTCCAGCTTTTGCACAGATCTAGGAGGTACTGTGGGTGATAGTGCCTGGGGAGAGCTGGCAGTAAAGACATCAGCACAGTGGCATGCTGAAGCCCTCCTCTGCTAGTCAATTGATGAGCAGGCCTGACGTTTGCCTTGTAGATGGTGGACAGATCCTGAGGAATCGGGACCCTGTGTTAGACCATCTGTGTGACCTCAGTGTTAAAGTTGAGGAACCTTTTGCATCAAATGGACAAAACTCTATCAGATTGAAAGGGATTAAAAATGCCAAAGCAGCCTAAGGAAGGATGTTGTTTACAAAATCTGGGTAGACCCGTTTATGGAAGGCTGCAGGCCCCTTTGAACCAACACTGTGATGGTCAATTGATTTCTTTTTGAATGGTTATGGTAAAGTAGTTTAGAGATTAAGAGAAGATTGTCTCTCCTCCAGTGGACTTGCTTGGTGCCATGCTGAATGGATCACCCATTTGGCAGGTGTATGGCTATTCATGGATCTCATTTTTCCTCAGATTTTTACCATTTGTAGTCATCTACATCTGAGTGGGACTTGCCTTAAAAAAAAGGTAAGCGTTTTAAGTTCATTCAGTTCCAGGATGTCGGTGCTGTTGACATGGCTAGCATTTATTGACCATCTCTAATTGGCCAGTAGAAGGTGCTGTTGAGCTGCCTCCTTGTGCCACTGCAGTCCATGTGGTGTCAGCATATACAGAGTTTTGTTAAAAAAGGGAGAACTGATCCAATGCCAGTATTGTAACAAGTCAGGATAGTGAGAGACTTGGAAGTGAACTTGCAAGTTGTGGCTGTTCCCAAGTGTTTGCTGCCCTTTAGGATTGGCACAGTAGTTAGCACTGCTGCCTCACAGCGCCAGAAACTGGCTTCAATTCCCGCCTCAGGCAACTGTCTCTGTGGAGTTTGCATGTTCTCCCTGTGTCTGCATGGGTTTCCTCCGGGTGCTCAGGTTTCCTCCCACAGTCCAAAAATGTGCCGGTTAAGTGAATTGGCCATGCTAAATTGCCCGTAGTGTTAGGTGAAGGGGTAAATGTAGGGGAATGGGTCTGGATGGGTTGCTCTTCGGACAGTCGATGTGGACTTGTTGGGCCGAAGGGCCTGTTTCCACACTGTAAGTAATCTAATCTAATCTTGTCCAGATGTAGATGGCTACAAATGGTAAAGGTTGTGGGTTTGGAGGGTGCTGTCTCAGGAGTCTTTGTGCAGTGCATCTTTTAGATGGTACACACTGCTGATACTGAGCATCAGTGTGGAGGTACTGAAAGTTTGGAGGTACTGGCAATCAGGTAGGCTGCTTTGTCCTGGATGGTGTCAATCTTTGTGAGTGTTCTTGGCGCTTCACTCACCCAGGCAAGTGGGGAATATTCCATCACACTCCTGACTTGTGCCTTCTCCATAGTGACCAAGCTTCAGTGATTCAGGAGGTGAGTTACTCACAGCAGGATTCCTAACCTTTTGACTTGCTTCTGTCTCTACGGTATGTATGTGGTGAGTTCAGTTCAATTTCCAGTCAATGGTAACCTCCAGGATGTTAAAGGAATCAACAAAGATAGTACCATTGAATGTCAAGAGGAAATCAATGCCTTGTGGGAATTAGCTGAGGAAGAATGAATGCTTTCCTGTCCCAAACACTTCATGGTCAATAGACCTTTGAAGTATAGTCAAGGTTGCAATGTAGGAGACAGGGAGATTTTATTATGTAAATAAGATCAAAATCATCTTCCTGACGGGGAGTGTCTGCGACCAGAGGACAACGAGTTAACATAATTGGCAGGCGAAACAGTGAGGAGATGAAGAGAAATGTCTGTGATTTCTGACTATCTGGAATCCAGTGGCTGAACAGATGGTGGAAGCAGATTCGCAAGTAACTTTCAAAAGTGAATTGGATCAATATTTGAAAAGGAATAATTTGCAAGGCTAAAGGGAAGGATCGGGGGAGTATGTCCAATTGGCTTGCTACTTCAAACAGCTGACATTTGCATGATGGATTGAGTCTCCTTCCGTGCTGTTGGGTTTCAGAATGACTTCTCTGACAAGAGCTCCTCTTCATCCATATTGGCAATTCCGACCTCCATCCTCTAGTTGCTGTTTGTGTCTGGCAGGCTCCATTATTCAGGGCCCAATATTGAGGTGATGTTTAAGTCTTGTTGGTCTGGAACAAGGGATGCACATTATACCCCCCCACACACAACCAAGACCATGTTTCAAAGCCATGCTATCTGGTTCAAACCAGAAGAAAATACCACTGTTACACACTGGATTACATGATGTGGAGGTGCTGGTGTTGGAAGGGGGTGGATGAAGTTAAAAATCACACAACAACAGGTTATAGTCCAACAGGTTTATTTGAAAGCACAAGGTTTGGGAGGTAGCTGGTGGGGCAGAGTCATAGGACATAGAATTTATACTAAAAGATCAAATTGTCATTCAACTGATTCAATTGAACAAATGTGGATTGATGTTCAGTCTTTAATCACTTAGAATGGGAATATAGGTTTCAAGTAATGCCTTGTGGGAATTAGCTATGGAAGTATGATAGCTTTCCTGTCTCAAGCACTTCATAGTTTGATTGAAGTATAGTCACGGTTGTAATGTAGGAGACTGGGAGATTTTAGTAGATAATGTAACGGCATTAACCCCCCCCCCCCGCCAATTTAAACCTGCAACACAGAAATGATTTAACCCCTGCTGCAATCTATAATCTATAATATAATCTATTGGGACGAGATGCAAAGAACTATCCCAAAAGTCACTATTTAAAGTACAAAAACAATTAAGAACTTTATTCTTTAAGTCTAACGTAAAATATTAACTAACAACTATTTACAACTCCTTTCTCTCATTTATCTTTTACTTTCCCTTCTACAATACTGGTCCAATAAAACCCCAATTAAAATTAAAATTTCAAAACCAGCCAGCTGTCGAACCTTCTCTTTATATCTTCCTCTGTCTTCTTTTCTTCTTAGGGATTTCTGTTTCATAGGTCATTGATCAATAAAGGTACCTTTTAAGAGAACTATTCTTTGGGCAGTCTGCACATGCTGGTGGTTTGGCAGTTCTCCTCCAACTGTTCAATTTTTCCCAGTTTTATACCCCGAAGCATCAGCTTGTTTTGTTTGGCTTAATATTGTCAAAATACTAAATTCAAATTTGATTGGGGGTTATTATCTTGGGGGCATAGTTTAAACTGATTGGCTGAATTTGAATTTGTTTTTTGTCTCATAACAACCTGGATACTGCTAGCTGCTGGATTAAATGTTACATTGTAAATTCTCAAGTACTCCGTGTTCTTGCTAAGTCCATCAACTTTCTTAAAGTTACAATACCCCTTACACCTTCATAAGAATAAATAAGATCAAACTCATCTTCCTGATGGGTAATCTTTTGAAACCCCATTCTAAGTAATTAAGCCATAACAGCAATCTAACTCTGTTCAATACTTTGCATCAGTTGTATGACACTTTGATCTTTCACTATAAATTCTGTGACATATGGTCCTGTTCTACAGCTACCAGATGAAGGAGCTGTGCCTCGAAAGCTAGTGCTTCCAAATAAACCCATTGGACTGTTAACTGATTTTTAACACTGGATTGCATTATCGTTAAATTATATGTTCAAAGCATTTATAATGGAAATGATTGCTGCGTCAGAAAAACATCAAAATTGATGTCATATTGTTGTGACTGTGATTGAATTCCATATTTTGATGAATGGGCTAAATACTTTGTTCCCTCTTTCAAACCAAAAAAACCTGCAAATACAAGACATTGGTCAGGCCACGTCTGGTCACTCTATGATAGAAAAGATTTACCAAGATGCTACCTAAACTGGGAGGTTTGAGTTATAAGGAGAGGCTGGATAGGTGCGTAGGACACTGAGGCATGACTTTGTACAGATGTATGAAATCATGAGAGGCATGGATACGGAAGATAGCTAACAGCTTCTCCCCATGGTGGGTGAGTCTAAACCTGGGGGGCCATAGGTGTCATGTTTGAGGGGTCCATTGTTTCACAGTGTTTGCAGTGGGTAGCCAGAGGTAATGGTGGAGGCGAGTACAATTTTGTCATTTAAAAAACATTTTGAGAGGTACATGGACAGGATAAGTACGGAGGGCTGTGGACCAAATGCAGGCAAATGGGACTAGTTTAATTGTTAAATCTGGGCAGGATGGGCAAGTTGGGCCAAAGGGCCTGTTTCTATGGCTGTATGACTCCGTCTTTCCCTGAATTGCAAATGTGGCCTTCAGATTGACCCAGCAAGCTGGCATTTCTGACGAGACAGCTGTCCCTCAGGATCGTGCTGTCGTGCAACTTTAGATTACATGCTCAAGTTATGAGACGAGGTTGGAACTGCATGGGCACCTCCATCCCACAGTTTTCCAGCAGCTTGAGTTCTGGTCTGCAAAGGTTTGTAAAATCAGGAAAAATATGCATTAAACTTTGGACCCTCATCCCGATCTTGAGTACAGTGTAAACAGGAAATCTAGAGATGGGCTTTATTAAGTGCAGAGTTTTTAACTAGCTGGACAGCGTCCCTCAAATCGATTCCAAGGAGCTCCCTCAGTGGAGTGGGGGTGGGTTCCAGTTCTGGTGAGCCAGTATGGGATTCTGTGCTCCAGACCAATGCTTTTCCAAGTATTATATGATATGTGTACTGTTATGGAACCCTCTGCTTTGAAGTGGAGTCTATAGAATACCTAGAGTGTAGAGGTAGGCCATTCAGCCCATCAGGTGCATACCAAAGCTCCGAAAAGCATCCCATCCAGACCCAGCCCCCACCTAGCCTATCCCTGTAAGCCTGCATTTCCCATGGCTAATCAAAGAACAAAGAACAAAGAAAATTTACAGCCCAGGAACAGGCCCTTCGGCCCTCCAAACCTGAGCTGATCCAAATCCACTGTCTAAACGTGTTGCCCAATTCCTAAGCATCTGTATCCCTCTGCTCCCCACCTTCTCATGCATCTGTCCAGACGCATCTTAAATGAATCTATCGTGCCTGCCTCTACCACCTCTGCTGGCAATACGTTCCAGGCACCAACCACCCTCTGTGTAAAGTACTCACCGCGTGTATCCTCCTTAAACTTTCCACCTCTCACATTGAAAGCATGACCTCTCATTATTGAATCCCTCACCCTGGGAAAAAGCGTATCTCTATCTACCCTGTCTGTACCCTTCGTGATTTTGTAAACCTCAATCAGGTACCCCCTCAATCCCCTTTTTTCGAATGAAAATGATCCTAACCTACTCAACCTCTCTTCATAGCTAGCACCTTTCAAACCAGGCAACATCCTCGTAAACCTTCTCTGCACCCTCTTCAAAGCGTCCACATCCTTTTGGTAATGTGGTGACCAGAACTGTACACAGTATTCTAAATGCGGCCAAACCAATGTCTTGTACAACTTTAACATGACCTGCCAGCTCTTATACCCAGTCTGATGAAGGCAAGTATACCGTATGCCTTCTTGACCACTCTATCCACCTGTGCAGCAACCTTTAGGGTACAATGGACCTAAACTCCTAGATCTCTCTGCCCATCAACTTTTCCCAAAGCTCTTCCATTTACTGTATGATTCGCTCTAGAATTAGACTTCCCAAAATGCATCACCTCACATTTGCCTGGATTGAACTCCATCTGCCACTTTTCCGCCCAACTCTTCAGTCTATTTATATTCTCATGTATTCTTTGACAGTCCCCTATGCTTTCTGCTACTCCACCAATCTTTTTGTCATCTGTAAACTTACTGATCATACCAACAGGGCCCTCTTCCAGATCATTTATGTATATCACAAAAGCAGTGGTCCCAACACTGGCCCCTGTGGAACACCACTGATCACCTTTCTCCATTTCAAGAAACTCCCTTCAAATGCTACTCTCTGTCTCCTGTTACTCAACCAGTGTTTTATCCACCTAGCTAGAAATACCATGTGACTTCACTTTCTCCATTAGTCTACTATGGGGAACCTTGTTAAACGCCTGACTAAAGTCCATGTTTATGACATCTAGAGCCCTTCCTTCATTTATCAACTTGGTCACTTCCTCTATTAAGTTGGTAAGGCACAATCTCCCCCCGCACAAAACCATGTTGCTTATCACTGATAAGCACATTCTTTTCCAAATATAAATAAATTTTATCCCTCAGTGCCTTTTCCAGCAACCTTCCCACCACTGACATCAGACTCACTGGTCTGTAGTTACCTGGAATATCCCTACTACCCTTCTTGTACAGGGGGACAACATGAGCAACTGTCCAGTCCTCCGGCACCTCACCTGTGTTTAAGGATGCAAAAAAAAATCTGTCAGGGCCCCAGCTATTTCCTCTCTAATCCACCCAGCCTGCACATCCCTGGACACTAGGGGCACTTTACCATAGCCAATCCACCTAACCTGTACATTTTTGGACTGTGAGAGGAAACCAGACCACCCAGAGGAAACCGACGCACACACTGGGAGAGTGCCTGTATGGCGTTTGCACAGTCACCTGGGAGGTGGAATTGAACCTGGGTCCCCGATGCTGTGAGGCAGCAGTGCTAACCGCTGAGCCACCGTGCCACCCCGCTTCACCTTGTAAAACTGTAGTTATATCTATTTTAGTTAACTTCTCCATTGATGGGATAGTTGATGAAGTTCCCTCTCATCCAGCTTCCTGGTGAGTGAATGCAGGATTTGCAATTCAGCAACACCTTGTGGCCAACTATGGGAGATTGGCCGCGTCAGTAACGTTAGAAATATGGCAACATGGCCACGGGAATAGACTTTGAGGGACACTGTACAGTGAGCGAATCTACGGAACAGTCCCATTTGGGAAAGAAAGGGACAGCTGGAGTGTTGGTTTACTGCTCGGGTTGACTGACGTGCACTGGAGATCTTGGGTCGTGTTTCTTATAACCTCTCACTCCGTGGAGTCCATTCCACAGCAGCACACCATTGCAGTGCTGCTCAAATATGGACGCCACCAGGGTCAGCTCTCCAAACTTCTCCATATCCTGTAAGCTGACCGTTTTCAGCTTGTTCAATAACTGCCCAATTACAGCTGTCAAAAGGAATTCATTTATAGAATCATAGAGTCAGACAACATGGAAACAGACCTTTCGGTCCAATCAGTCCATGTCAATCATAATCCCAAACTAAACTAGTCCCACCTGATTGTGCATGATCCATATCCCTCCAAACATTTCTTATTCGTGTACTTATCCAAATGTCTTTTAAATGTTGTAACTATACCCGCATCCACCACTTCTTTTGGAAGTTCATTCCACAGGCGAACCATTCCCTGTGTTTAAAAAAAAGTTGTCCCTCATGTCTTTTATAAATCTTCTTCTCCTCTCTCCTTAAAAATATGCCACCTAGTCTTGAAATTCCTGGGATCGAACAGCTTTAATATTAATCTAGAGACTGTTTTGGCTCCTTTGAATCCATTTTGTCATTGTCCTACAAGAAGGGGATATTATAGTCTGTATAGGCATGAGCACAGGCCCCAGAGAAGTTGCATTAGTAGCTGTTAGAATTGGTGTGATCTGTAATGTTCTCTACCTCCACACCTACTGCTGCACATGTCAGCCTGTCCGGGCTGATGGGAAGATAATGTGTTTTTTTTATCAGTCTGTGAGGTTGAAATGTCTCTTTGGGGAAGTAGAACAGAAGAAGTGCAAATCAATGTGTCTTTTTGTTACAGAGCGTCAAACTGGCATCTGAGAAGTAATCTTGTTTTCATAAGAGGTTCTTTGTAATGTCTCATTCACTTTTGATCAGAACTGTAGTCCTGGATTATAATGTTCATCACTCTTATTTCTTTGCTCATCCATGAGATGTCCGCATTGTTACTGAGGTTGGCATTTATCACTCGTTCTCGAGCTGCCCCCAGAATTTTTAAGGTAGTTTCTTAAGATCCATCTCTTTAAATCAAATTTTTAGCTAACTCTCATCGGAACATTACTTGATTAGAATTAGCTTTATTGTCACATGTATTCACATGAGCACAATGAAAGGTTTGTACTTTCAGTGCCAGCTTAGGTACCAAGGTACATAACTACAGATTCTCAAGTGTAGATTCTGAGGTGAAAAATATTGAAAAATAAAGATATCAGAAAACAGTCTTTTCAAACCAGACCGCACTGGGCTTCACCTTGAGGCTGGGGGTCCGGGCCTGCGATTATTAAAGATCTTGACTGACCCATTGTCGTCATGTGGGTGATAATGTTGGGGGAGGAAAACTCCACCTTTCCTTTGTTTTAGACATACATAGATGGGAAATATAATTGAGGGGTGATAGGTACAGGACAGGTGTCAGAGGTAGGTTCTTTACTCAGAGAGTAGTAACAGCATGGCATGCCCTGTCTGCAACAGTAGTAGACTTGACAACCTTACGGGCATTTAAGTGGTCATTGGATAAGCACATGGATGATAATGGAATAGTGTAGGTTAGATGGGCTTTAGTTTGGTTTTACAGGTCGGCGCAACATCGAAGGCCAGGAGGCCTGTACTGCGTTGTAATGTTCTATGCCCTAGGTAGGAGACCATGCAGCCCCTTGGGTCAGCTCTACCTTTCTATAATATCATGGTTGAACTATTTGTGTTTTGAATTCCGCATCCCCATCTACCCAAGATGCCTTTGATTCTCCTGGGTAAGTAGTGTCACAGAATTACAGAACTGTTAGAGGGAGGCCATTCAGCCCATCATGTTTGCACTGGAATCTATCAACCACTGCCTTAAAAATATTTAATGACCTCACCTTCTCCACCTTTTTGAAGCAAAGAGTTCCAAAGTCTTTCAGAACACAAGAGAGAAAAAAAATTCTCTTCATCTCTGATTGAAGTATTTAGTGATTTTGCTAAGTTGACAGGCTGTAATTATTATGACTGACTTGCTAGACTGGACTGTAACTAAGATTCCACTATTTTGATGTGTGACAGAAGTTAGATTAGGGAGTAAGGATAGCAGGGGTCATCCTTTCCTGAACGATACCAATGAACCAGTTGACTACTTAGGATTCCCTATTCATTTCCTGAACTCTTTTTTTTCTGCCACCAGGTCTTTGTTGAACTGGATAGAAATTCTCAAAGCTGCCTGGCTTATATCTTTAGAATTTGGGAACGTTAAGCTTCTAAAGTAGAATCATACAACCCTTCCAGTGTGGATGCAGGGTATTCGATCCATTGAGACCTTCCGAAGAACTCCACACCCGTACCCACCCCCACCCTTTCCCTGCATTTCTCATGGCTAATCCACCTAACATCCTTGGACACTATGGGCAATTTAGCATGGCCAATCCACCTAACTTGTACATCTTTGAACTGTGTGAGGAAACCGGAGCACCGGCAGAAACACACTAAACGCAGGGAGAATGTGCAAACCCCACACAGACAGTCGCCCGAGGGTGGAATTCAACCTGGGTCCCTGGCACTATGAGGCAGCAATGCTGAACCAGCTGCCATTTCTTGGTGGTGGAATTCATGGATTTGGAACATACTGTTGAAAATGCTCAGGTGATTTACTGCAGTGCACCTTTTAGATGGTACACGTGACTACCTTTAATCATTCTTGCGAGAAGGATGAACGTTGAAAGATGGCAGGTAGACTCGAGAAGTAGATGGGTTTTGAAGGTGATGTTCCTTTTAAAACGGTCACAATTTTTTTTTAAAACAATGGTGTGCTTAAACAGTAATTTCAAGAAATCCTGTGACTTGAGCTGAATGAGTAGACAAATAACCTAGAGACAGAATAGCAGATTTACTAAGTTGAGCTTTTGTGAGCCAGTGTGGGTGGGGGGAGAGGCCAGAAACTTCACCTTGAAGGACAAAAAGTCTATTCCATCTGCTTAGGAACCTCAAAGTAACTGCACAAGAGCCATGTATATTTTGCCCTAGAGATCAGTGAGAAAATTTCATTGAGTTAGCTTGTGTCTGAGACTGTTGGGGAGAGACAGCAAAGGTCATATCTGAGTGAATGTGCACAGTTTACTGATAGGAATGTGAATTTAGGAAGAAATTAACGAGTGATGATGAGAGTGATACCTCACTGGGATAAAGTGTCAGTAAAGGATATTGCTGGGAAGAAGGGTTGAATTTTTTTGCTATTGTGACAAGAGTTTTGCACTATTTTTAAGAAGAGCACAGAAGTTAGCCCAGAGTTCTGCCCAGTATTGATTCCTCAATTGATGTTTCAAAGAAGAAACTGACCGTCTGGTCTTTATCAGATTGGAGAGCTGGCTGCGTGCAAATTGACTGCCACATTTCCTAAACGATAGCAGTATAGTTGGTGGGAAAAGTCTTTGAAATGGCTAGTGATGGTAGAAAGTGCTTTATAAATGCAAGTTCTGTCTGGGAAATCCAGAATTTTACAATTTGAGGTTGGTGTTTCAGGAGAGAAATTGGGGAGTGATTCCTCAACTGCGGAAATATGGGGGTGTCCTGCCCCACCCTGCCTCAAAAGCTTTGGATTCTGGGTGTTGATGAAAACTGAGGTGGAGGGATTTTTCACAGGCAGTGGTTGAAGGAGAAGGAGCAGTATCAGGTGGAAGGTGCTGAGGCACAGGTTAAGTGATTGATGGAATGAGGGACTGGATGGTCTGGTCTTGTATCTACACATTCTGCTTTTACTGCTGTTTTATTAATTGAATTTTCTTGAACTTGCGTGGCCTGATGATTGTCCATTGAACTAAGCATTCACGTTGCTGGAGTGCAGTACCCTCTGTGCATTGGATTAGTGAATAAACTGTCAATGTTCCCACTGATCGGAGGTGAAAACCACAGAGGTTTTATTGAAGGCAAATTGGAGGGCAGCCCAAAGATGGACGTCAAAAGCGATTTGCAGTGGACTGTGAAGGTGGTACAGAAATGGCCCAGTGTGACAGTAGGATAGCTACACAGAGCAGACACCTGCTACTGGGATCCTGATGAAGGGCTTATGCCCGAAACATCGATTCTCCTGCTCCTCAGATGCCGCCTGACCGGCTGTGCTTTTCCAGCACCACACTCGTCAGTCCTCATCTGCAGTCCTCACTTTCTCCAAGAAGTCACACGACACCAAGTTACAGTGCAACAGGTTCATTTGAAATCACAAGCTTTCGGAGCGTTGCACCTTTGTCAGGTGAAGTCTGTCAATATTCTTGGAGATCCTCTCCGCTTTGAGCCGACAGTTTACGGTGTCATAGGAACATAGAAGATAGGAGAAGGAGGAGGCCATTCAGCCCTTCAAGCCTGCTCTGCCATTCATCACGATTATGGCTGATTGTCCAACTCAATAGCCTGATCCCACTTTCTCCCCATAATCTTCGATCCGGTTTGCCCCAGTTGCTTTATCAAGCCACCTCTTGAATCCATTCAATGTTTTGGCATCAACTACTTCCTGTGGTGATGAATTGCACAGGCTCCCCATGCTTTGGGTGAAGAAATGTCTCCTCATCTCCATCCTCAATGGTCCATCTCAAATCCTCAGACTGTGACCACTGGTTCTGGACACACCCACCCTGTCTATCCTGTTAGAATATTATAAGTGTCTATAATATCTTCCCCCTCCCTCCACCCCACTCCTCTGAACCCCAGTGAAAGCAATCCTAACCGAGTCAATCTCTCCTCGTACGTCAGTCCCACCCTCCACAGAATCAGCCTGGTAAACTTTTGCTGCACTCCCTCAAGAGCAAGAGCATCCTTCCTTAGAAAAGGAAATCAAAGGTACACACAATAATCTCGGTGTGGCCTCACCAAGGCACTATCTATCTCCGTGGAGGTGCCAGTGTTGGACTGGGGTGGACAAAGTCAGAGGTTACATGACACCAGGTTATAGGCGGGCAGGTTTATTTTAAATCGCAAGATTTTGGAGTGCTGCTCCTTCGTCAGGTGAAGTTCGGGATCTTTGTGGCAGTGAAGTGTAGCATTGTCTTTTCCTGTAAGCAGACTTGCCTGCTGACATTCATGATTATCCGCGGCACTGAGTGGCTGTGCCAAGTTTATGAGTGAGCACGGTGCCCAATGCCATTATAACAAGATCAATGCCATTGCAATTTACTCCTTATATTATTTGTATTTTTCATTTTTGTTGAGCAGCAGATAGTAGCAAATCTATTAATAGTAAGGGTATCCTATTAAAATTGTATTTGTACAAAGTGAAGTACTAGATTTGATGGAACTCTGATCTAATGCACTTAGAAGGATGTTTGCTCCAATAAAAAAAATTACACCTCAAGTCTGTGTAGTTGGCTTTTTAAGTTAGTAACCCATTTATCATCTCTCAATACTTATTGTCACCTTAATAAAAACCAGAAAAAAAGGTTAATTTTTTGAAACGTTAACGCTGATTTCTCTCCATAGATGCTGCCAGACCTGCAGAGCTTTTCCAGCAATTTCTGTTGTTGTTTCTTCTTGTCACCTTGACTGTTAATATTGGGCTTGGAGCTGCTGAGGAATGTTTAATGTGGTGTCCTTCATGTAACTAAACTGAACCTTTTATCTTTCAGGATGATCTCAGTGAAAGCACTGACCTCGAATCATTGCAGAGTTCACAGTTCCTCGAACAGGTAAATGCTTGTGTTTAATTGCTGAAGAAATTAAAGTTCCTTAGCTTAGAATGAAATGTTATTGACATCGATGTTTGAACACGTTTATATCAAATTCTGCTCAAGATTATTTCAATTCAAGTAAATTCTAGGAGATGTATATAAAATTTGGGATTCTAAGGCTAAATTTTTAGTTAAAAACACAGGACTTGACTTTTACACAATTAATATTTTGGAGAATTTAGCTTGCTTTGGTGGAGCTGCCAGGTCAGAGTTTTCCCATCAAGCCACCTCCAACAGGAGGAGCCAGATGTCCACTCAAAACCAGAGGTTGCCTTGTACATTCTGTAGAAAGTGAGGACTGCAGATCCTAGGGGTCAGAGTCGAAGATGTACTGCTGGAAATGCACAGCAGGTCAGGCAGCATCCGAGGAGCAAGAGAATCAACGTTTCGGGCATAAGCCCTTCATCAGGAATTCTCGGATGCTGCCTGACCTGCTGTGCTTTTCCAGCACCGCACTTTTCTACATTCTGTAGTTCTGTCAGGAACTGAGAGTTTTCACCTGAGTGGGTTTGACTTTAGCCGCGAGTGGGTAGTGAGCAGGAAGAGTTAGCGGGGGGAAGGTACGGGGGAAGCAGAGGTGTGGTCAGTGTATCTTTTGTTTATGTTATCTGGCTGTTTCACTCAGAACAGGCAGTTTCAATTTTGCTTCAGTGTAGACTATCTTACTGGAATGAGAACCAATTGGGAATGAATCTTTGTGAGGCCTGCACTTTGTGTAGAGAACATATGAACTTTATCACACCCCATATACAATGCATTGGGGCATACCCTCGGTGTGGATTCATTGGGGAAATGCAGCCTAAACATTTCCTAGCTTCTTCCTAAAGGAAGACATCTACAGTGGGCCTCATGGAACCTTGTGGCAGGAAGCAGTGGAAACAAAGTCACAGCAGATGAAGGATGACGTTTCTCACATGGTAGCTCTGAGAGGTAGATTGGGTAACCATAACAAAACGCTGAGGTATCCACAGTGGTGAAATCTGAAAGAAAATTGCAGAAAATCACTTTGCTTTTGTCTAATGATCTCCAAATAATTTTACACTTTAGAGAGTAGCTGGAACCAAAGGAGAGGTCAAAGTTACTTTTGTGGGCTGTGGAATGCCTTTGTCTTCGTTCCTAGAGACATGAGTAAACCAACATCAACAGCTTTCTCGGGGAACGTAGGAACTTTCTAATAGGATCGGCCATTTTGCCTGTTGAGCTGACTTCACCACTTAATCCAATCATGGCTGATGAGAGAACATTCTTCTAACTTCTCCATACCCTGCGTGTGTAGAAGTGCTTTCTATCATCAGCCCTGAACACATTGTGCTGTAGTTTTATGGTTATAGCTTGTTGTTGTGGGCTTCCCCAAGCAGAGGAAATGGTTTCTCTTACTCTCTCTGCTTAAACTCTTTCTAACCACAACCGTGAGATATTATCTGTCTTTATCCTCATTAACATTGTCGGGCTACATAACCAGTCAGTATCTCCTACTCCACTGTCTCCTCTCTGTGTGTTTCAACTCTGTAGATCTTCCAGAGAGCTGGTGGTGTAGTGATATTGTCACAGGCCTAGTAATCCAGAACCCTAGGCTAGTGTTCATGCATTCTCACCAGCTGGTGAGATTTGTTCAATTAAAAAAAAGTCTGTAAAAACCCATCTTGTAGAATAATATCACCTGAGGGAAGAGAATCTGCCATTTTTATCTGGTCTAGCCTGTATGTGACTCCAGACCCTCAGCAATGTGATTCACTCTTAAATGCTGACCCAGCCAGCAATACAATATCCCGTGGACAAATAAATACAAAGCTGACTTTGCCTCAATTCCTACTTGTCCTAATTTGATGTCATTTCAGCAGCTTTGCCACCCATCCCCTATTCTGGGTTTCTCCTTTTGTGATCAAAGAAGCCACAGGTGGTTCGCTCTGCCTCTGAGTGTTCTGAAATTAAGACGGTATAACAGACTGATCTTTGTGGTCACAAATTTGCCCTGGCCTATCAACGTGGGACAAAATATAGTCCGGTCAGCAATACGGTGCCATCATGCTAGTCCCTGATATTGTAGAGGTGAGTGCACACGGGAATTAAATCATAGAATGCAGGCTGCGCAGGATGAGGCCATTTGATTAGAACTGCTGCCTCACAGCGCCAAAGACCCGGGTTCAATTCCCGCCTCAGGCGACTGACTGCGTGGAGTTTGCACATTCTCCCCGTGTCTGCGTGGGTTTCCTCCGGGTGCTCCGGTTTCCTCCCACAGTCCAAAGATGTGCAGGTCAGGTGAATTGGCCATGCTAAATTGCCTGTAGTGTTAGGTAAAGGGTAAATGTAGAGGTGTGGGTTGCGCTTCGGCGGGTCGGTATGGACTTGTTGGGCCGAAGGGCCTATTTCCACACTGTAATGTAATGTAAAAATACTGGCCCTCTAAAGAGGTCCCAGCCAGACCCACCAACCCAATCCCTTTAACCCTGCATTTCCCATGGCCAGTCCACCTAACCTGCATATCTTTAGAATGGAGGAGGAAACCTGAGCAGCCAAATGAAACCCACAAAGACACAGAGAGAATGTGCAAACTCTATATAGTCACCCAAGGGTAGAATTGAACCTGGGTCCCTGGCGCTGTGAGGCAGCAGTGCCAACCACTGAGCCACCATGCCACCCCAATGGATGCAGCCAGCAAATAGGACTGACAAGGTTGCTGCAGACATAACGGAGAACATGAAAGATAGGCACAGCTCAGCTTGGACTTTTATTCATTATTCTCCAGGATAGCTTCCCTGTGCACCTGAAGTTGAGACCACTGTTAATGATTCATTGTTAAGTGAATCCAGCAGGAATTCACACAGATGATCCCTGGAATGGTTGGCCTGACATATGACGAACGGCTGTGGATCCTGGGATTGTATTCATTAGAGCTTAGAAGGTTGAGGGGAGATCTAATAGGGACTTAGAAGATAATGCATGGCTTAAAAAGGGTCGATGCTGGGAAGTTGTTTCCATTAGGCGGGGATACTAGGACCAGTGGACACAGCCTTAGAATTAGAGAGGGTCAATTTTGAACGGAAATGAGGAGACATTTCTTCAGCCAGAGAGTGGTGGTGCTGTGGAATTCTTTGCCCTGGAGAGCAGTGGAGTCTGGGACGTTAAATGTCTTCAAGACAGAGATTGACAAGTTCTTGATCTCGTAAGGAATTAAGGGCTATGGAGAGAGTATGGGTAACTGGAATTAAAATGCCCATCAGCGTGATTAATTGGTGGCGTGGACTTGATGGGCCAAATAGCCTTACTTCCAATCCTGTGCCTTATGATTTTAAGGTCTTCAGTTGCTTCATGTCTTTATTTGACTTGTTAAAGCGTGAAGCAAGTAGGATCCTTTTAAACCTGTAACTTCAGATCTGAATTGTTTTAAAGTATGATGTATTTGTGACACAAATGTTTTAATTGCAGTCCTTCGAACACCATGAAGAGCCAGGTCGAGAGCCTTCTGCATTTGGTTTGCCCTCGTACCTTCTGACCATCCAGTTGAAAGAGGGACGGAATCTGGTAATCCGGGATCGCTGTGGTAAGATCCTGAGTTTCGTAGCTCAAACTAACTGGCTGTGTTGGGACGCTCAACTAGCAGCAAGCTCAATGAGACTCACTGGGGATTGGTTGAATGTGGAAGTACTGTCTGCGTGGTCTCCTCCTTCTATTCCCCAGGCAATCGGCAGGAGCAAGCTTAGTTGTAGAGAACTGGCTGGAAAGAAAATAATTTGGGCAACCTATCTATGTGGTCAAAGCTAAAAAAAATCGCACAACACCAGGTTATAATCCAACAGGTTTGTTTGGAAGCACTAGCTTTTGGAGCAGGTGGTTGTGGAGGATAAGATCATGCTCACAGAATTTGTAGCCAAAGGAGTCCTGTGTCATGGAGATGTGATACAGTAAACAAAATGAGACTAAAACTTCCTTTTTCTAATATAATGGGATATGCTGGTTTCTGTTCTTTGATATGCAAATTCCAGAACTTCTCTTAAATTACATTCTCAAAAGACCTCAGCTTTTTAAACAGTGTGTGAAATCTGTCTGTGTCCCGATGCTATGTCAGACTGACAAACCCTCTGGATAGTTTTACAGAGATTTACATGGATTCATGCAGATTCATGCTGTACCTGCGTGATGTTTGGCTTAGATAAGAACTGAGGAGATAGCAAGTGCAGAAAGCTGAAGAACTGAGCGTGGGGCAGTTCTCAAGTGGAACAATGAATATGTCTGTGGCTTGAATTGAAGAGAAACAGCGAGGTGTACAAATGGGTAAAGAGCTGAGAGGACCAAGTGAGGAGATGTGACCAAGGTTGGGGGGGGAGAAATAGAAATCAAGACTTTTGCATCTTAAATTATTTTATCAAAAAAATATTGATTTCCTCTCATCCTGCAAATGCTCCTTATGTATTTGTATCTGTTCGGGCAATTGATAGCCATCGCCTATTTCTTCTTAACTTCGAATAACAACATGAAGCAACTTCACAATGATACATTGGTCTTGACTTGAGGTGCATTCTTGAAGAATAATGTATAAAGGTTTGGGGTGAGCTGTACCTATCTTTTTGTGTCTGGAGCAATCCAGTCAATCCTTTTTGCTGGCTGGAGCCAGGTATGTTAATTTACTTCAAAGCCACTTTCCTTTTGAAATCATTCACCAGCTCTGCTCCCACTCTCCTTTCGGTCAATGAGTTCCAGGTCAGTGCGAAAACAGCTGCTTCCTCTCCACTGTTGGCCCAAAATGATAGCTCCTGAGGATTGAGAGGTTTGACACTGGTTGGGTCCGTGAAGCAGTGGAGGAGGGATGGTGGTGCAGGCCTTATTGATGGTGCTGAGCTGGCTCAGGACTGATGGACTCTCTTCAAGCTAGACCTTTCTTTTATTTCCTTATTCGTAAGTTATCCAAAATGGCGCTGTATCGTGATGGCAAATTAAAGCTTTTCGCTGTATTTTATCGTGGCCTTACTGTAAAATACAGGTGACAATAAATCATTCGTTCATTCAAAACTTCAAACCTGTACCTCACAGTGTTGTAATATGAAGAACCATTTCTCTATGTCTGCCTTTTCCAAACTTTTCATAATTTTGAAACGTCCATCAAATCTTTACCTCGATCTCCTTTGTGCTTAGGAGTCCTTGTCCTCATTAGGACTTGGTGAGTTAGAGGAAAAGGCCATTTTATTGGTTGGGGAGTCACTGTATAGGTCCAGCTTGAGATGGTAACTCTGAGGTATTCTTGGTTGGCTTTGTCACCCAGCAAAATGATCTGAGCAAACGGTAGAAAAACTAGTTTCCTTTGCAACATCGAGGAATGTGACAGATTTACCAAGGAATGTGACAGATTTACTGAAGTGTGACTCCTGGTGTCTCAGTCAACATTTCCACAGATCCTGCCCCTGTGGGAACTGCTGCAGGACCTTAGCACTAGTTAAACTTCAGATCTATGAACAGTGTTCACTGCTGACCTTTTTCTAAATAAATGTGACTTTAAAAAGAAATCAACCTCGAGGATCGGTGAAGTGTCAAAGGGTGGGGAACAATTTTAGATTGTGGGATTGGTCTAAAACTGGAATCATGTAATTTCTCTGCCAAATGCAATTTTCAATTCAACTGAAGCTGACCAGAATTGGTATCACCCATTTTGCCCCATTGTCAAAATGTAAAATTATCCCTAGAACAGTAGGAAGTTTCATTTCTGATGTTTTTGGGTGACATGGTGGCTCAGTGGTTAACGCTGCTGCCTCACAGCACCAGGGACCCAGGTTTGATCCCACCCTCGGGCGACTGTCTGTGTGGTGTTTGCAACATTCTCCCTGTGTCCGTGTGGGTTTCCTCTGGATGATCTGGTTTCCTGTCATGGTCCAAAGATGTGCAGGTCAGGTGGATTGGCCATGCTATATTGCCCATACTAAATTGCCCATAGTGTGCAGGCTGGGTGAGTTAGCCATGGGAAATGCAGGATTTGTGGGATAGAGTTGGGTTGGGTCTGGGTGGGATGCTCTTCGGTAGGTCATTGTGACTCGATTGTGACTGAATAGCTGCTTCCAAGCTGTAGGAATCCAAGATTCTATGATCTTGTTTATTGTGTGTTATTGAGACCACACTGCGAAAGATTTTTGCTTTCCTGTTCTCCTCGCTAACCAAGAGGTCTGGTGTTTTAGATTCATGGTTTGATTGCTAAATTGTTCGCTGAAAAGTAAACAAATGTTTAAATTCTGTTTGTCCAGCCAAGACAAAACTGTCGCAGTAGATCGAGTTGGATACCTGCATTCTGTCAGATCCTGACAGAAGATTGAAGCTAATAGGAGCTTTTTCTAATGTTTGAGGCAGCTGATATTGTGCCAGACATGATTACAAAATGCAACCTCACCCCTCATTGTTGTCTTGTACTTGATTTTATGTGGATCGTTGGAAGTGATTGGCCATTTGAATCTCACCACTGAAAATACAATAATAACTCTTCAGTGATAACAGCATTCACTTAGATTAACAAAGCCATCTGGATGACTCCAATTAACTGTTATTCTATTATTTGATCTTTGACACAGTGAATCAACTTCCGATCGAAGCCAAACGTTTGTTGTTACTGTTTGTTGAATGTTGGATTTTGTATAAGGATTATTGTTGGCCCTCCATTTAAAGTTACATTTTTAACCTCCAGTTTGTCACCTGCGGTATTTCAGTCCACTTATTTTGAATGTTAAAACAATACTATAGAATTGTAGAAGAATTATAGCATGGAAGAAGGCCATTCTGCCCTGTTAGTTCCCTCCTTCAAGGGTAGCCCAGCTAGTTCCACTCTCCTGTCTTTTACCCTGTAGCCTGCAAGTTTTGTCCACTCAGTATGAGCAGTAGAACTGTGTTCAGCCACAAGTGTCAGTTAAATCTAGGTGTAGTACCTTTTTACAGAAATTAAAAATAGCATGGTTAGCACTGCTGCCCCACAGCGTCAGGGACCTGGGTTCGATTCCAGCCTCGGGCTGTGTGGAGTTTTGCACGTTCTCCCTGGGTCTGCATTGGGTTTCCTCTGGGTACTCTGGTATCCTGCCACAGTCCAAAGATGATTTGGAGATGCTGGTGTTGGACTGGGGTGTACAAAGTGAAAAATGACACAACACCAGGTTATAGTCCAATAGGTTTAATTGGAAGCACTAACTTTCAGAGTGCTGCTCCTTCATCAGGTGGTGCCAAGCCAGTGCTTCCAAATAAACCTGGTTGGACTATAACCTGGTGTTGTGTGATTTTTAACTCTGTCCAAAGTTGTGCAGGTTAGGTGAATTAGCCATGCTAAATTGCCCGTAGTGTGTTCAGGGGTGTGAAGATTAGGTGCATTAGTCAGGGGTATATATAGGATAATAAGGGAATGGGTCTGTGTGGGTTACTCTTCGAAGGTCGGTGTGGACTTGTTGGGCCGAAGGGCCTGTTTCCACACTGTAGGGATTCTCAAAGACTTTCTAAAGTATCAGTTAGTGCCCTTGAGAGAGTGTGTGTGAGAGTATGTTTGTATTTGTGACAGAGAGAGAGAGAGAGAGAGAGAGAGAGAGATTATGATTATTCCGTTCTCTTTTGATAGCTGTGTATAAATCTGCTTCACCTTACTCTCAGGTAATGCATTCAGGTCTTAACCTCTTGCTGAATAAAAAAAAATGTTTATCCACTTTTTGGTTCTTTTGTGAAACACCCTCAAATCAAGCTCCTCTGATCCCTTAACCCTTCCATCAATAGAAACGGTTTTCCCCATTGTGTTTGTGGACCTCTTGTATTTGCAAACCTTAGTCAGATCTCCTCTCAAATTCCATTCTTCTGAGGAGGAACCTTCCCACCTATCTCCAATCCGTCTTCATAACTGAAGCTCCCTCATCCCTGGCACCATTCTCATCAATCTTTTCTGCACAGTGTTTAAAACCATTAGACATAGGAGCAGAAATTAGGCCATTCATCCCATTGAGTCTGCTCTGCCATTCAGTCATGGCTGAGAAGTTTCTCAACCCCATCCTCTCACTTTCTCCCTGTAACCCTTGATATCTTTGATACTCAAGAACCTATCTATCTCAGTCTTAAATAGACTCAATGACCTGGCCTCCACAGCCTTCTGTGGCAATGAACTGCATAGATTCATCCCTCTCTGGTTGAAGAAATTTCTCTTTATCTCCATTCTAAAAAGTCTTCCCTTTACTCTAAGCCTGTGCCCTCAGGTCCTGGTCTCCTACCAATGGAAATGTCTTCCTAACATCCACTCTGTCCAGGCCATTCAGTATTCTGTATGTTTCAATTAGATCCCCCCCCCCCATCCTTCTAAACTCCATCGAGTATAAACCCAAGACCTCAAAAGTCCCTCATATTTTAAGCTTTTCATTCCTAGGACTATTCTCGTGAACCTCCTCTGAACACATACAAGGGTCAGTGCATCCTTCCTGAGATATGGGGCCCAAAACTGCACACAATACTCCAAATGTGGTCTGACCAGAGCTTTATAGAACTTCAGAAGTACATCCCTGCTTTGATCTTCAAATCCTCTCAAAATAAATGCCATCATTGCATTTCCAGGTTATAGTCCAACAGGTTTAATTGGAAGCACGCTCGCTTTCGGAGCGATGCTCCTTCATCACAACCACCTGATGAAGGAGCAGCGCTCCGAAAGCTAGTGTGCTTCCAATTAAACCTGTTGGACTATAACCTGCTGTTGTGTGATTTTTAACTTTGTACACCCCAGTCCAACACCGACATCTCCAAATCATCATTGCATTTGTCTTCCTAACTACTGACTCAACCTGCAAGTTTACCTCGAGAGAATCCTGGACGAGAACTCCCAAGTCTCTTTGCACTTCAGACTTCTGAATTTTCTCCCCATTTAAAAAATACTCCATGCCTATATTTTTCTTACCAAAGTGCATGACTTCTCACTTTTTCCCTGTAGTACTCCACCTGCCACTCCTTTGCCCACTCTCCTAACCTGTCCAAATCCTTCTGTAGCCTCCTTGTCTCCTCAATGCTACCTGTCCCTCTAACCTAGTGTGCCTTTAATTATAAAGACTAGAATCCTGTAGGTCTTATTAAATATCAACATTGCGTACCATCTTCACTGATATTTGAGTATCTGCAGCTCCCTTTGCTCCTGTCCCCTTGTATTTGGAATTGTTTGTATCGTCTCTTCCTATTCTTTCATCCAACTAAACTATCCAAGCTTTGTTTACATCGAATCCAAGACTGCTCTGTGGTCAGTATCACAGTTGTTTGTGAGAGTGTATGGGGGAGCCGGCTGGGAGGTTTCCTACATTATTGACCGTGATTGTATTTCCAAAGAGATTTGAGGTTTCTTGAAGTCGTGAGGATGCAATGTAATGGCAAGGTTTTGACTGTGTTGTGAGTAAATTGCATTCAGTGGTCTTGGAGTTTCTGCAAACATTTGCAGTAGTTTTCTTTGAAAATAAAACTGCTAAAAATAGGTCTCGCCCACAAGATTAGTCAGTACTTCTCTCTTTCTCTCGCTCACTCTCTCACTGACACCCTCCCTCTTGCACTCTCGCACTTTGAAACACTCTCGCTCTCACACTCTTGTATTCACTCACTCACTCTCACATTCTCCCTTTCTCTCTCTCATTCTCCTTTTCTCTCTCTCTCTCACTCTTGCACTCGCTCTCACTCTCACACTTTCACACTCACTGTCACATGTACTGTCATGCATAAACACACTTACACCTCTCTCCCACACACTCTCTCTCTCTCTCTCTCTCGCTTGTGGGCAAAAATGGTACTTTAGAAATCCTGAGCAATGTTTTAATTTTTGTAAAAGGTATTACACTAGATTATGCTGAGCTTCAACTTACAAACAGTCATGGAGCTATACAGCAAAGAAACAGACACTTTGGCCCAACTTATGTGTGCTGACCAGATATCTTAAATAAATCCAGGCCCAGCTGCCAGCACTTGGCCCAAATCCCTCTGAACCCTTCCTATTCATATACCCATCCAGATGCCTTTTAAATGTTGTAATTGTACCAGCCTCCACCACTTCCTCTGGCAGCTCATTCCACACACGCACCACCCTTTGCATGAAAAAGTTGCCCCTTGAGGTCCCTTTTAAATCTTTCCCCTCTGACCTGAAACCATTGCCCCCTAGTTTTGGACTCCCCCCACCCTGGGGAAAAGACTTTGTCTATTTACCCTATCCATGCCCCTCATGATTTTATAAATCTCTATAAGGTCGCCCCTCAGCTCCTGACACTCCAGGGAAAACAGCCTCAGTCTATTCAGCCTCTCCCTATAGATCCTGGCAACATCTTTGTGAATTTTCTGTGTGGCTAAAAACATTGTTGCACTTCTCGTCACACAGCAGGAACTTGGACTTGTGAAATTGAATTGTGATTCTGTGAGCATCATTTACTGAGCTAAATGGAGGGACATGGCCCATCAATGTCATGCGGCAAGATTGATTTCTTAAATGAGCAATTCTATTGTGATCCAGTGGTTTTGAGAGGAAAGTCTTGCTATCATCTTGTCAGGCCTACTAGGGATAAGCAATTAGTGTACCTTACTTGAGTCATTCATGTCCTGAGCACAAGTTGAAAATAGAAGTTAAAAAAGGAAAGAGCTTGTCTTTTTTAACAGTGGTTGTTCCTCTCTCAGTGACACGGAACACTGCAATCCTGCTGCTATAAATTCTGTGTCATATGATTCTGCTCCACCACCACCTGATGAAGGAGCAGTGCTCCGAAAGCTAGTGCTTCCAGATAAACCAGTTGGACTATAACCTGGTGTTGTGTGATTTTTAACTTGTTACACCATGAGAGAGGCAGTCACCTGGGCAATAATTGGCTAATTTAATAACAGGAGGGCAAGCGCACTGTTGAATTAAGGATGGCTAGCAGGAGGCTAGAAGAACACAGCAAGCCTGGCAGCATCAGGAGGTGGAGAAGTGAACGTTTCAGGTGAAACCCTTCATCAGATTACTCCATGCTTCACCCATTGACTTCTCCACCTCTTGATGCTGTCCGGCTTGCTGTGTTCCTCCAGCCCCCTGTCTCTCTACCTTAAATCCCAGCATCTGCAGTTTTTTTTTGTCTCAAATTAAGGATGGCTGCCAGTCAGTGGAGGGTCGGTAGGAGACCCGGCAGCTTGGGAAGTGCAGGAGTCTGAATTTCAGGTAAAAGAGAGCGAGGGAGAGGGGGTGGCTGAAGGTGAATGTACCCCTTCACCAACGTTTAAATTTTCACATTAAAAATTGGCCTCAGCAGTTGATCCAAAATGGCAGAATTGCTGTGAGTCGCAGTCTCCAAGTCAGGGCTGGGCAGAAACCCTGAGTTGATGAGAATCCTCCATGGCATAAACGAGGGTTGAAGAGATCCTTCAAGGCTATGAAAGGCATGAGGTTAAGCAACCCAGAGCAATAGTGAGTTGAGTTAGCAGTGTGTGTAAAGATCTTGGAGAAACATCAATTGAGGAGAATAGCATTGAGTGAATGCCCAAAATCTTGCTGAAAAGGAAACTGATTGTAGCAATTCCATCTGAACAAGGCATTTTAATTTGGACATCGGGCTAACCCTTTATTGGGCTTGAGTATCTGTCAGGTTATTGTTGGGTAAAAGAGTTGAATCTTTTCTTTCTTCCTTCTTTCATAATGAGTTCATTTGAAATATTTCTTCTCCCATACAATATAGTTCACTTTAAGTTTGCATACACTGACAGTCTCATGTGGATTAGTTCAATGACTGATCTCCACAGTGAGCATTGTTGGGAAAAATATTATGTCTGTTAAGCCAGTTCTCAGTCTGACAATATTGCCACCAGCATGGATCGTAGCGTGAGATCCTCAGCCCCAGCTTGTAGAGAGCAGATCTGTTTTGCGTCCCACCTAATCATTACCGGTAGTCCTTGAGTACACGGCTTTGATTAATGCGTTTTCACCATGCCATGTCTTGTAATTCCACCACCAGTCATTCCATTAGTGCGTTTCTGATTGAGGATAACACAGTTCTTATTCAGCTCCCGGTAGCATGGAGTAATAAACGCTTGCCAAAGCTCAGGGCTCTGTACAGCTTTTGGTTCATTCAATTCATTTTGGTCATTAACTGCCTCAGTGAAGGCTGGATAGTCTTGGTCCACAGCTTTCCATCTCCAGCTTAGCAATCTTGTGAACAAGGCAGAAACATTAAAAGTTGTTCCTTGTATGTTTTTTCATGTCTACTTTGGTAGTTTTTTTAACTGCATGTTTGCAACCTGTACTTTGCTTTTGATTAGATTCTGCATATTGTGGAAATAGGGCCCTTCGGCCGATCAAGTCCACACCAACCCTCTGAATAGTAACCCCTCCAGACCCACTTCCCTACACTTACCCCTGACTAATGCACTATGGGCAACTTAGCATGGCCAATTCACCTGACCTGCACATCTTTGGACTATGGGAGGAAACCAGTGCACCCAGAGGAAACTCTAGCATACGTGGAGAATGTGCAAACTCCACACAGACAGTCACCCGAGGGTGGAATCGAACCCAGGTCCTTGGCGCTGTGAGGCAGCAGTGCTAACCACTGAGCCACCGTGTCACCCATTTCCAGGAATGTAACCCTATGGATACAGGCTGGGCTATTTAGGAATGAGATGGGAAGACATTTCTACACCTAGAGTCAATCACAGAGACATACAGCACGGAACCAGACCTTTTGGTCCAACCACTCCACGCCAACCATGATCCCAAACTAAACTAGTCCCAGCTTCTTGCTCTTGGTCCATATCCCTCCAAATATTTCTTATTAATGTACTTATCTGAATGTCATTTAAATATTGTAACTGTATCTGCATCCACCACTTCCTCTGGAAGTCATTCCACACATGAACCACCCTCTATGTAAAATAAGTTGCCTCTCATGTCTTGTTAAAATGTTGCTCCTCTCACCTTAAAAATATGTCCCTAGTCTTGCAATTCCCCCAACCTGGGAAGAGGCATATGCCATTCCCTTTAACTGTACCCCTTATGATTTAATAAACTTCTATAAGGTCATCCCTCAACCTCCTTTGCATGAGTTTAAAAAAGTCCCGGTCTATCCAGCCTTTCCTGATGACTCAAACCCTCCATTCTTGGCAACATCCTGGTAAATCTCGTCCGAACCTCCTCCAGCTAAATAATGTCCAGAGAGTGTTGAGCCTGTGGAATTCATTACCACAGAAAGATTTGAAGAAGGAGATAGTGATAGTTCTGGGGGAGAAAGGGATCCAAGTGTCTGGGAAGAAAGCAGGAACTGGGTACTGAGTTGGGTACTGTTCCTATTTCCTATTTTTCTAGTTTCTAGCTCAGGCATTTACGTGGATTTCTGTGTGTTTTGCTTAACACAGTTTCACTTGACGAGTTGATTGAGGATTACCCGTGCTCAGAATGTCCCACTGCAAAGTATTGACCTGAAGATGGGGTTTAGTACCATGTATTCCCCTCTCCCTATTACATCAGTGACCATACTTCAAAAAGTGCTGTGTTGTTGGTAAAATACATTTGGAATCCTAAGGTCACTAAAAGCATTGTCGAAATGCAAATCACTATTTTATGTCTTGAGTTGGCAGACAGTGAACTGTTTTACATTTCCTTTTACCAGCATGATTCAGATCTGTTGTACAAAGGCTGTTAGCGAATAAAGTTTTTATTTAATCGAGAGGGCCAGTTGATGCTGTAACTTTAATTAAAGAGCTATTGAAGCTGTTGGATGTTACTGAGACAGTTGGAAGTTTTCGGGCTGTTGGACTGTGAATTACGACGGGCTGGGAAAGAGCGTTGTCTGTGCTGGTAATACAGGTGATCTGTTAGATGCTACTGCTGCTCATGTGTGATCTGTTACTTGTGTGTAAATATTTAATATCACATGGCAAGGCTTGAATGCAATCTCAGATTTGCATTTTGGGAAGCTTGTAAATAGAGATGCAGTTATGCTTTATTTTCAAAATCGAGAGGCTTTACGCTCCCTGGCTGAAATGAGCTGTTCCCTCTCTCCTTCCTGACCCCTTGCCTCTTTTGTGATGTGATGAAGTGGGAGCTTTTACTGTTCTCGAAGCCTGGGAGGACACCACAGATATTGTTAAGAGTTGTCGACACTTGTTTTTTACTTCTTAGACACTCCTTGGGGACTGAGGGCGGACTTCTTCCAGTCCGCTGTTGTGGGTCCTGACATGACTGAACACTAGTGAGAGGCATAGATAGAGTGAATAGTCAGAGACTTTTCCCCAGGGCTATCACAAGGGGGCATAATTTAAGGTGATTGGAGGAAGGTTTCGGGAAGATGTCAGAGGTTGGTTCTTTACACAGAGATTAGTGGGTGTGTGGAATGCACTGCCAGCAATGGTAGTAGAGTCAAATACATTAGGGACATTTAAACGACTCTGTACTATCTTCCATGTGCCTATCCCAATGAAGGATATGTAGATTAGTCAGCTGTTAAGATTGGATAAAAGCCAGCACAACATTTAGGGCCGAAAGGCCTGCACTATGCTATATTGTTTTGAGTTCTATGTTCTAACAGTGTGGCACTAAATCCACACACATTGTTGTAGGTGGTGTTTGAAGATGTCCTGGAGGTTGGGGATGCCTTACACATCCCTTTAATCTCGTATCTGCTCATATGACCTGATGTACACAGAGGCTGAGGGCTCTGGCCATTTCTGTTTGAATTCCTACGACAGTGTAACTCTAAATGCAGGGGGAATGGCCTTATATCTTTGTAAGACTAGAACATAACAAATGTGAACAAGAGTAGGTGAGTCAGTCCTTTCAGCCTGAGTTGCCATTCAGTCAAATCCTGGCAAGTCTGATCATGGCTTCTACTCCACTTCCCTGCCACCTGTAAGCAAATACACAAGATGGCCTTCTGCCTAGTCTTCCCATGTGTCTGTCACACTGAGACATGCTTCAACACTCTTAACTCCGACATGACCCAGCTTGGGACCTTTTACTGACTGAGTTGTTAGACGCATCCTGTGGTGTTGTGCAATGCTCTTGATGTACAGTACGTACAACATTCTCATACATATTGTACTGTTATGAGGTTAAAAGCATGTATGTTTACTTTAAAATGGGGAGCGTTTTCTGAATTTTGAAGTAAATTAAAAACACAGGTTCAGCTGCCTGAGCAGAATGGCTGGGAGATGAGCTGTTCCAAAATAGCTACATGTAACAATCGTTTATTAAATGGATACTTAAGTTTTAGTTGTTGTTTTGACAACAATTCAAATTTAACCAATTAGTTTAAACTATGCTCAGGTTACTAAAACACAATCAGCGGGGGGTATAAAAACATGGCCATTTTTGACAGTCGGTCAGAGCAACTGCCACCGAACAGCAGAGCAATTGTCACAGAACTGAAGAATTAACTGCCCATCTAAAATCTTGCTCTCAAAGAAATTAGAAGACACTTGATCAAAATGATCTTTAAGATCACCCAGGAAGATCAGCAGATGGAAGTTTGAGGACAGCAGAGAAGGCAGAGACAGTGTGGATTTGAAATTAAGTTAATATAGTATTTAATATGTATGTTATTGGAACGGCATGTTAATAAAATTGTGTTCAGTTAAGGGAAAGAGTCTTTGGTTTGTTAATAGTTTTGTTTAGTGTTCACTATTAGAGTTAGGAAAATAACTTGTTATTTTTCTTTAAATAGTGGGAGTTAGGAGTTCTCTGTCACTCTCACATTTTATTGGATTACAAGGCAAGGTGAGCTTTTCTGGGTGTTTGGTTTTAGTTAACAGAAGGGTTCAATCTCCGCATTGTAACAATACACTTGGTTTAAAATTTAGTTGTATAACTCCATGTATGAAACCTTTTGAAATAAAGTAAAGCTATTACACGACAAATTAAGTTCACTTTTTTTTCATGGGAAAGGGGCAAGACCAAAGTTCTTTGCCCTTCCCTCGTGGTGCTGGAATTGATCGACCATGTCAGAGGGCAGTTCAGAGACCAGCACATTACTGTTTGTCTGGAGTCACGTGTAGTTAGACCAGGTGCATTCAAGAGAAGGTCAGTTGTTCATTTGGATAGAGTTAGTGTGCAAGGTTATTAAGCAGGAGTTAAAGATAAAGAGTTAAAGAGTGCAAGATAAAAGCAGGATTGACACTAGGTAATGATGCTCACTAGCACTGATGGGCCGAATGATCTCCTTCTGGGCCCTAACAATCCTGTGATTTCTGTGAAGGGCAGTTGCTCTCTTTCCCTACAACTTCTCAATAAACCAGATAGTTTTTAGGGTAATCAGAGTTTCATCGTCACTATTATTAATTGCATTTCAACTCCCAGTGTGATTACTAGTCCAGTAACATTACTAGTACAGTCACCATCTTGAGATGTATTTAAGTAAAAATGTTTCCATTATGAGATCCCCTGGTAGAATAAAGGTTGTGGGTACAGGGGCTGCAAACACCTCAAATGTTCCCAACAAGTCATACATCATCCTGACATGGGTATGCATTGCCATTCCTTCGTTGTGTCGGTGTCAAAATCCTAAAATTCCAATTCTTAACAGGGAAGTGGGAGTCTATTTACACATTCTTCAGTGCTTCAAGCAGTGACTCGCTACTACCCTCTGAAGTGAAACTACAGAAGTGGGCATTAAATGCCAGCTGTACCACGTGGTGCCCGAGCTCAATAATTAATATTGTAAAAGTTGCAGGTTGTTTGTTCGTTGTGGTGATTAAGATTATTTGCAAAAATATTTACCTGTGAGGGAGCTTCAGTGGTAGTTCTGGTGATGGGAGGGGACCCTTCCAATGCCACTGTTAATTCTGAACATTTCACACTCGGTTTCAATCCGTGTCTATGTGAAGCTGGGAATGATTATCAGTAACGTCTGTTCAAACCAAAGATTGAAAGGAGATAATAAATATTATGTAAATTCAATCATGCCTTATAAAAATTGTGGGTGTATTTGTGGAACTCTGCACATTTTAAGATTAATCTTGAGAAGACTACTTAAGTGTAAATGTTATTTGGTTCAGAACTTAGTGCCGAATAAAGTAGTGCAGTTAACCTTTAGCAAAGGAGCAAGTCACATTATGTATTGCATGTGTTCCCGGGTTTATTCAAGCCCATCAGTAAACTAATCGTGATAGATTTGTATTAAGTCAGCTCGTCCAGTCGTTTTGTTTCGGAATGTGCAATGTGTTTAGTGAGGAGTACTGCTTTCATCAAAAGGGGATTAGAATTGAACACTACGATGTTTGATGAACCTTAACAGTAAGTCTGGTGCTCTGTTTCTTTTCCTTTGGAAATCCACTTGCCTTCAGAGCTAAGGGTGCCACCTGTGGGCAAAAGCAGATTGTTCTCCTCTCCAACAAGACCTGATCAAGTCCTAAGGACCTACCCTGCCATCTTGTCCAGCAAAAACCTGTCCACTGTCGTTGTAACATTGTGTGAGAAGAACGTGCTCAGTCTCCACTAATGTTCGTGTGAAGACTTTTGTTTATTTCAAAAATATACTTTATTCATAAAATATTTTGATGATTTGTACAATTGGTCATGCCATACATACATAAGCATTCCATTTCTTGGCATGCAGAGACAGAGTAATCATTCCTATATACAGGTCTGTACGATTACTATCCACATATTTAGCTGGGGGGTCAGTGGAGCCCCCTTACTGGATCGGACCCCTGTGCTTAGGCAGGCAGATGTTACACGGTGGTCTTTCCCCACCGCGCCTTGGCGGCAGCTGCCTCAAGCTTCAGCCCATCCCTCAACACGTAGTCCTGGACCTTGGAATGTGCTAGTCTGCAACATTCAGTCGGGGTCAACTCCTTCAGCTGGAAGATCAACAGGTTTCGGACGGCCCAGAGAGCGTCCTTCACCAAGTTGATGATCCTCCAGGCACAGTTGATGTTCGTCTTGGTGTGCGGCCGGGAAACAGACTGTAGAGCACGGAGTCCTGCGTCATGGAGCTGCTTGGGGCGAACCTCGACAAACACCACTTCAGTGAAGACATGTTTCCGAGATCAACCCTCGGAACAGGTAGCTTTAGCCAATGCATCTATCATCATCCAGGGTCCAGCTCAGGAACCCACAATAAATAGCAGCTGATAGAAGCACGAGAAGAAGATCTTGTTGATAATGTTGCTATCTCCCAGTTAGAAACTCCCACCTCAGGACTTGATGGTCATAGTGCGTAGACACATAGACAAATAGGTGTGCCTGTCCATCTCCCAATATTTCGGTGGCCGGTGGTGAGAAAGAGAGAATCTCCTTGTCAGCCAGACTGTGTAATAGATTCACTTCTTGTGTCCTCCTCTTTCTGAGGGAGTGAGGCACATCCAACTGTGAAGAACACTGACAGGTGCAGTGAGGGTGCTGACATTGTCACCTTACTATTCAGTCCCAATATCAGCAGACACTCTCTTTGTTGAGAGTCTGACAGTGGGGAATTCAGTGATGGTAATACCAGTGAATGTCAAGAGATGATGGGGAGCCATGATTTTAATTTGCTATCTATCAGACCGAGGTGGGGCATTGTCCAGGGCTTGCTACCAATGGACACCAACTGCCTCAGTATCTGAGAAGTTCCGAATGGTGGAAGGTCATTGATGAAGTAGCTGAAGGTGATTGGACCTAGGACAGGGCTCTGAGGAACTCCTGCGGAGATAACCTGGAGCTGAGATGATTGATGTTCAATAAACACAATCTGCTTCCTTTCAGTTAGAAGTAGCTCCAACCAATGGAGAGATTTCCTTTGGTTTCAATTGACTGTAATTTTGGTGGGATGCATTGATAGTGTAGTTGTTCAAATGACTGCCTTGATCCAGGACAGCCACACTCTCATACAAAGATACGTTTCTGACAAATGGGTTCCTAAGGACAAGGTTGAGTAGGTATGGTTTTCTCCCTGTTGGTTCCCTCACCACCTGCTGCAGACCTATTTTAGCAACTGTATCCTTTAGGACTCAACCTGCTAGGTCAGTAGTGGGAATACTGATCTTGACTCCTGACCCTGGCCCACAGTGTCCAGACCTCAGACTTTGACCTTGTCCAAGTGTCCAATACTGGAACTACAGGTTAGGAGAAAGAGAGGACTGCGGATGCTGGAGATCAGAGTCAAAAGATGTGGCGCTGGAAAAGCACAGCCGGTCAGGCAGCATCCGAGGAGCAGGTGAATTGACGTTTTGGGTATAAGCCCTCCGTTAGGAATGAGGGTGGGGGGGTGGGGGGCGGCGGGTGGAAGTGAGGTAGCCGGGAAGGTAAGAGGTAGATGCAGGTGAGGGTGATGGTGGTAGGTTGAAGGGGAGGGTGGAGCAGATAGGTGGGAAGGAAGGAGGACAGGTAGGACGGTTCAAGAACAGGCAGTCGAATTGGAGGGTTGGATGAGGTGGGGAAAGGGGAGATGAAGAAACTATTCTGCCATGAACATGCAAGTCCTGGGGCTCCTCCACTGCCAAATCCAAGCCATCTGACGCCTGGAGGAAGAATGCCTCATCTTCCGCTTTGGGACTGTCCAACCATATGGCATCAACGTCAACTTCACCAGTTTCCTCATATTCCTTCCCCTCACCTCATCCCAGATCCAAACCACCAACTTGGCATCACTGTCTTGGCCTGTCCTACCTGTCCATCTTCCTTCCCACCTATCCACTCCACCCTCCCTTCCAACCTATTGCTATCACCCCCCCACCTGCATCTACATATTGCCTTCCCAACTACCTCACTCCATCTCCACTTTCCTATTTATCTCTCAGCCCCCTTAGCCGCCCCCACATTCCTGATGAAGGGCTTATGTCTGAAACGTCGATTCTCCTCCTCGGATGCAGTGCTTTTTCAGCAACACACTTTTGGAGCTGCAGGTTGTCTGGGAAAGAGGGAGGTGGAGGATCAACTCAGTCCTGACTCTTGGAGTGACCTTGCATATCCCGTTAAGGGGTGTGGGCAGACTGGGTTTGAAAGACCGTGGTATGAGGGGAAGAGATGAGTTAAAGGGGGAATGGTGTACTGTCAAAAGAGACCCCCTCCCTCACTCACGCCGCCCCCCCCCCTTCTCACCAGTTGCTGTTGCAGTAAAAGGTGCAGGGGCTATGAGCAAGACAGAGGCCTCCCCCTCACTGTGGATACTCTTCACTGGCCACAAAGGGGATGGAATCGGTTGAAATGGGATTGGGGAGTGTGGGTTGTGAGAACTCCCACCCATCGTAAATTGGACCAGGATAGATGCCAGCTGTTCCATTTCATGAGAGCCACCCCCTCCACTGGCCGGGAGTGGGGTAGCTCAGCCCAGCCCATTCCCTCTCTCTCTCTCTCTGAATGTTGCTGAGTCTTTCCAGCATGTTCTCCTTTGTCTCTGTGTATTGCCTCTCACTGAATGTAAGCATCTGACATCTCCAGGCCCTTTGACATTTTGTCATCTCAAATTGATAATTTTCACCAAAACATAACCGTGAGAAAACTAAACCTGTGCCAAATCTGCAAGAGCCAGCGATGCGATGCCATTTAGCTGCAGGACATTAGCCTGTTGGTTTTCTGTTGTCATGGCGCCTAATTACATTTTGGGCAATCCTTGATGTTGTTTTCCTTCCAGATTATTCCAAAGATTTTTCAGTTCCGAGAAAAGTGGTTTGATTTTCTGACATCTGTTCTAAATTTACTTTTAGCATTATAATCTGACTTCCTGGCACTGACTTCCTTTACGTGCTATGAAGTAATTAGGTTTGCTTTATCTGCAAAGTTTAGCTTTTTTTTATTTACTGTTTACCTTCACAACCCTCTTTCTTGACTGTGTTATAAAGTTTATATAATCTTCATAATTCTCTACTTACAGTTGCTTCCACTGCTATTTTCTGGATTCTTTTTAAATTTAAATTTATGAGTTTAACTTGTGTAGATTTTCAATTTGATATATAAACATGTGCAACTTCATGTTCATTTGAAAGGCATAAAAGGCCCAGTGGGACCATTAGGTACACTTCATGGTGTATATATGTAACTTCATGTTCTCGCATGGGATATGGGTGTCCCATCACTCATTGTCCTTGTGACTAGTCACTTTGAACAGCTGCAGTCCCTCTGGGCAGTCCAGGAGGGTTGTTATGCTGTTAGGGAGTGAGTTTCCAGGGTTTTGACCCAGGAATACTGAACGAATGGTGATGTAGTTGCAAGTCGAGAGTGTGTTGCTGGAAAAGCACAGCAGGTCAGGCAGCATCCGAGGAACAGGAGAGTCGAGGTCTCGGGCATAAGTCCTTCATCCGATGTAGTTGCAAGTCAGCATGGTGTGTGGTTTGCAGGGGAACTTGCAGACGATGGTGACCCACATGTATTATGGGTGGCGTGGTGGCTCAGTGGTTGGCATTGCTGCCTCCCAGCACTGGGCACCTGGGTTCGATTCCACCCTCAGGTGACTGTTTGTGTGGAGTTTGCACATTCTCCCCGTGTCTGTGTGGGTTTCCTCTGGGTGCTTCAGTTTCCTCCCACAATACAAAAGATGTGCAGGCTAGGTAGATTGGCTGTGGGAAATGTAGGGTTACAGGGATAAGGTAGGGGTGTGGGTCTGAGTTGGGGGGGGGGTGGTCAGTGTGGTCTTGATGGGCTGAATGGCCTGCTTCCACACTGTAGGGATTCTATGATTCACTTGTTTATTCAGCTCACTTTTTGTCACTCTGTTATTTCTGTCTTGAAACACTGCATTGATCCCTCCTTCCCAACATCATGTGCATCTGGTGGCAGCTACTGTGTGTAAGTTTGTGAGACTCTTTAGTGTGAGTCAGCGTGAAGTCCAAACAGGAATTGAAATAAACCCTTGTAAAAGCAGCTGAAATGATTCTGAGCAAATTTTGTTATTATGCCTTGTGTTGGTTTGTTCAATGTTTTGCAACATGTTTGCAATAACAACGTTGTGTTTAATTAGTGCTGCATCTACAGAACAGACCTCATGTTTATTGCTAATTCATTGGTGTATCCTCTGTCTACACAACTCCCTGTTTTTATGTCATTGCCTAATTAGAATGAGTGCCTGTGTCCAAACAGTTCTCTAGATCAGGGACAAAGCTTGCTTGAGCACTGATATGTGGGTGGCGCGGTGGCTGAGTGGTTAGCAGTGCTGCCTTGCAGTGCCAGAGACCGGGGTTCAATTCCCACCTCAGGCGACTCTCTGTGTGGAGTTTGCACGTTCTCCCCGTGTCTGCGAGGGTTTCTTCCGGGTGCTCTGGTTTCCTCCCACAATCCAAAAATGTGCAGGTTAGGTGAATTGGAAATGTTAAATTGCCCGCAGTGTTAGGTGAAGGGGTAAATGTAGGGGAAGGGGAAGGGGTCTGGGTGAGTTACACTTTGGCAGGTCGGTGTGGACTTATTGGATCTGTTTTCACACTGTAAGTAATCTAATCAAACTTTGAGTTTATACTCAATATCTTGTTGAATTATGCTTCTCACAACTTAAAATGATATTGCCTCTTCCGTACAATACCCCCAAGATACTTCAGCAAATGTAGGGAGCAGGAGAGCTGTGAGGGGAGAGACATGATAGGAAACATAACAGGTCAATGCGGGAGAGAAGGTGCTGAGTGGAGTAGTGACAGTGAACCAACGGTGGGTCAGGTCAGTGTGTGACTTGGCAGAGAGCAGACAGACAAACGTAGGCCATTCAGCCCTTTAAACCTGTTCTGCCATTCAATAAGATAATGGCTGATCTGATTTTAACCTCAACTCCACATTCCTGCATATTTTATGTGGTCATGGTCTTGCTGTCTTTGTCCTTCTTGGTGGTAAATGTCATGGGTTTGGGTCAAAGGAACTCTGGTGAGTTGCTGCAGACTGTCTTGTAGATGGTGCACATTCCCTCCTGCTGTGCCCGAGAGGTGGATAGGGTGCCTGTCAAGTTGGTTACGTTTCCCTGAATGCTGTTGAATCTCTTGAGTGTTGAAAGCACCCCATGATCTGTTAAGAATATGGTGACTGTACTTAATACAGGATTCCTAACAGCTCATCTCCTCATTCCCACGCTGTTTATATGGTAAAGAGGTTAATGAGAAATGATCAAAGTGTGAGAGGGTGTTGACTAAGTCCCTGGTACCAATGGTGGATAACTCAAAGGAGACCGGAGATGGGCCCCGAGAAGATTCTAGAAGTGGAGGGGAGCTAGATTCCAGAGAAGTTGAGAGATGAGGTGCTGGGAGCCGAGGAGATGGATGGGTATTGGGGAAATAAGGCACTTGAGAATCTTTGTGCAGTTTTGGCTATTGGGTGTGAACTTGTACAGGAATTGGAATTTGTGTGGAGATCGTTAGAAAAATCTCACCCTGGGAATGACCGAGATGTTCCTAAGCGTTACCTTGACAGCAGGACATTGGTCATGCGGACATGACCAATGGCCTCTCGGTAGTGGAACAGTCACCATCTTGTTAAGGGGATTGGACTTGTTTTTTGAATTGGAGATGCCAGTGTTAGACTGGTGTGTACAAAGTTAAAAATCACATGCCACCAGGTTATAGTCCAACAGGTTTAATTGGAAGCACTAGCTTTCGGAGCACCACTCCTTCATCAGGTGGTCACCTGATGAAGGAGCAGTGCTCTGAAAGCTAATGCTTCCAATTAAACCTGTTGGACTATAACCTGATGGTGTGTGATTTTTAACTTTGTTTTTTGAAGCTCAGCTCAGGGTCACAGCCAGGAAGTAAGGTTGTACGCCATCAGGAAATTCTCACTTCCTGACTTTTTAATTCCATGCCTGTTGAGATTCAGGTGGGATCCTGGCTGCGCATACTTTTTGTGGAAGTCTTTCCTATGGCAAGAACCTTGTGTTAATGTCATGCTAGTGTGTAGTGTGTGGTGGAGAATAGACTGCAAACAAATCCGAACAAGCGAGTCTGATTATGGGACAACAGGATGCAATTTATTACATCGCTGTGACTACAAAGGGCAGGCCCCAAGTTATGGATAGACTCTGCTCATTCGCAAGTCAATTTGCACACAGTTGGAACACAATGCAAGACAATGTAAAACAGCTGTTTGTAAATGTGAGGAAATGTTCTCATGTCGGACTTTTTAAATGAATATTAATACGACCCTATATGTGATCTCATTTGTAAGTGCAAGCATTTATAAGTTGGACCTTCTTAAATCAGGGATTGCCTGTACATAAAGGTCACATTAACTCTGTGAAATATTTAGCTATTACCATCAAGAGGTAGACACCAGGGTATCTCCATGGAACCCTGCTCATAGATTAACCCTTTCATGTCTGTTGCCTTCTATAAGGGATGAAGTTTGCGTTGTGTGACACTATCACTGTGATCAGTTTTGAAGAGATCTAGCAGTTCAAAACCTGCATCTGAGAGTCCCTGTGAGTCTGTGGCATTACTACATACAACTACAATCTGTAACATTGTGGCCCAGCCAATCCCCCCTCTGCCAATAGCAAGACTCTGCTGGGAGATTAAACCAGGCTTAATGAAGAGTTTCTTCTTCAGGAACACATGACAGGAGCAGCAGTGTATCTAAGCGCAAGGTGTCAAACTGCTTCAGCTACAGGGCTAGCTTGATAGAGTCATACAATGGAAATAGACCCTTTGCTCGAACTTCCTCTGGTATTTCATTCCACTATGCACCACTTTAAACAGCGGAAGCTGCAAGAGATAGAGAGGTTTTGGTCATCTCACAACTGATTGAGATTTGAGCTTTGCAGCACATGCAGTTGTAAATGCTGGTGGATAATTACTCAGCAATAGGAGGAGGAAACTCCATAAGTAGCCTCATTGTCAATAATGGGGGAGTCCTTCAGATCAGTGCAAAGGGCAAGGCTGAAGCATTTGTATCTTGTTTTCAGTCAGAGGTGCCAAGTGGATGAGCCATCTCAGCTTCCTGGGGACTCCCAACATTCACGGATACTGGTCGTCAGCCAATTAGAATCACTCCACGTGACATCAAGCAACAGTTGGAGGCACTGGATGCTGTCAAGGCTAGGGGCTCTGACAACGTTCAATACCATTGAGGATGTGGTTCAGAACTTGCTGCTGCCCCTAGCCAAGCTCTGTCAGTACAGCAACAACACTGACACCCAGCTGACAATGTGGAGAGCTGCCCAGGTATGTGCTGTATGCAAAAAGCAGGACAAATCCAACACTAACTCTAATACTTCATCAGTCCACCCTAAATCATCAGCAACGTGCTAGAAGGTCATCAACGGTACTATTAAGATTCTCTTGATTCTCACCAATCTGAGCTTGGATTCCACCAGGACCACTCAGCTCCTGATCTCATTACAGCCTTGGTTCAGACATGGACAAGAGAGCTGAATTCCAGAGGCAAGGTGATCTGAGAGTGACAGCTGTTGACATCAAGGCTGCTGTTGACCCAGTGTGACATCGAGGAGCCCTGGCAAAACTGGAATCGTTAGGTATCGGGGGGGGGGCAGGTTTTCTGCTGTTTGGAGTCTTACCCAGCTCAAAGGAGAATTTGGAGGTCATCATCTCAGACACATCTCAGTGTCAGTACAGAACTGCAGGAGTTCCTCTGGGTGGAGTGCTAGGACCAAGCATCTGCAGCTGCTTCATTAGTGACCATCCTTCCATCAAGTCTAGAATTAAGGATTTTTGCTGATGCTTGCACAACATTCAGCATCATTTGCAATTCCTCAGATGCTGATGAAGTCTGTGTCATATGTCAGACAACATCCAGGCTTGAGTTGAAGTATGTATCATCTACAAGCAGCAAGTCAACCTCTGCAGCATCCTCCAAGTCTTTGAGATCCACCATGGGCAAAACATGGGAAGATGAACTCCATCCAGATCACCCACCATCCTGAGTTATATCACTATTACTTTGGTGTCACTGAGTCACAATTCTAGAACTCTCTTGCTCACAGCCCTGTGGGTGCCCTATGCCTGAGGAAGAGCAGCGGTTCATGAAGACAGTGCTCCACCGCCTTTTGTGGAGAGCTGAAAGTGGTAATAAATGCTACCATCTCTAGGGACACCCAGTCCCCATGGCTCAATAGAAAACAATTCAAAGAATGTAAACAAAGGACAAAAACATCTGGGAATCCACACCAGGCCAGTGAGCCTTGCAGAGAGGAAGTAAGTTCATGTTTCAAATTGGTGACTTTTCTTCAGAATTGAAGACAAATGGAAATGTTTTGCTCCTCTTCACAGATGCTGTCTGACCTGTTGACTTTCTCCAGCTTTTGGTTTTCCTATTTCAGTTCTCCAGTGTCAATGCCGTGCTGCTTTTGTGCAAATAAATGAATTGCTGGGACACTCTGGGGGGATTAATCAGGAGGCTGTGATGTGTTAGGCTGCATCCTTTGAATCAACGTGCTGTCACGGAGAGGCTGTGTGTCTTGTTTCATCTTTCCCCATCTGAATTGGCTGCAGTGCTGCCAGAGAAAGTGGTGAATGCAAGTATATTAAAAGACATTTGGGTAAGTTCATGAATAGGAAAGGTTTGGAAGGACATGGGCCAAGCGCAGGTAGGTGGGACCAGTTTAGTTTGGGAACACTGTTGACATGGACTGAAAGGATCTGTTTGCATGCTGTATGACTCTATATTTAACACCGTGTTCAAATGTTGCGAAGAGCCCAAGCAAGGTGTCTAGTTTGTGATTGAGACCACCAATATCTAGTTTATTTACCATCCTCCAACTTGTGAAGAGGATTCATTTTTTAAAATAATTGTTTCTCTTTTTTTTCTTGGGGTTGCTGGCAATTTATTATCTTTTCCTACTTGTCTGCTACCTGTACCCTTCCGTGATGCAGGATATATACGTCCACCCACAATACTTCTGTTTGTAGTAGTTTGATCCAATTGATTGGCATGCTCTGCCATTTTAGAGGGTGGTTAAGGGTGAACCACATTGCTGTGGGTCAGGTGTCACATGTAGACCAGGTAGGAATGGCAGATTTCCTTTTCTAAAAAGCATTTGTCAACCTGAAGGGTAATTTTTTTCCTGATCATTATTCATCAGACTTGCAATTTCCCACAACTTTATTAATTCAGTTATTGATTTTTTTTGAGTTGCTGTGGTCGGAATTGAACTCCTGTCCTTAGACCTTCTTCACTCTAGTTCCTGGATAGTACTCCAGGAACATTATTCCAATGCCAGTACTCTGTCTTTGCACAGGCCTTTCCTCCTGTAAGACCACAGTGATTGTTCTACATTACAGATAGTCCCCTAACACAACCTTGAATAGATGCCTCTATAATGCAAAGTTAATTGGAATCTGCTCTTCTTGTTCTTTTTTCCCAAATGTTCAACATTCGTTCCTGCTACCTCAGTCCAGGTGAGCCTATGTTTAGCAATGCTTTGTGGCGATCTCCCCTCACAATTTGGAGATGCTGGTGCTGGACTGGGGTGTACAAAGTTAAAAATCACACAACACCAGATTATAGTCCAACAGGTTTAATTGGAAGCACACTAGCCTTCGGAGAGACATCCATTGCATAGAGTAATGCTTTGGGTGAAATTGTCTCAAGTCAGATATGGATGGTGCAAAATTCTAGTTGTTGAATTTCTCGATTATCCTCACTGATGGAACAGCAAATTCTATAACGTGCCCACTTCCATTTCACATAATTATGTAATATGTTACTTGACTCAGCTTATTATGTGGCCACGCAGATCAATCAGTAAGGTGTTGGACCATACACACCGTGAAGTTACAGAGCAGTGGATAAGCCAGCCTCTGGTGTCGAGACTCCCTGTGAAATGAGGCACCAAATGGGGAAAACCCTCCGAGAAGGTTACAAGTGTTGTCGATCAGAGAGATTTTGATAGAACAAGTAGGAAAGCACAAGCCAGACATTATAAAGGAGAGTGAGGTTCCACCATTGCAGCTGGTCCACTAGTTGCAAGACAGAGCAAACAGTTTGGAACAGGTCCACCAGGCAGGCATTCCCTGTCTGCACCTGAGGAAGGGTTCAGCTGATTGTTAAAGATGCCTTGCTCACACAGTGTAAACCAGCACTGCAGCAACTCATCAAGGTCCTGTCAGACAGCGCCTCCCACTGTTGGGCTGATGCAAATACACAGCTTGCTCAGTGATGTCCTTCAGGCAAAGAGAGCTGTCATGCTTACCCTGGCTGCTCTACGTAGTGACCCCTGACCTCCAGCCACATGCTAAACGTTTGATGGTTCTCCCATGTGGCCTGGTGAGCAAAAATACCTCTCATTTCTCTTTGGAGTGCGTGTGCATTTTTACGTGTGGCCCCTTGAAATTTGTTTGCGGCTGGATATGTGCACATGGTAATACCAAGGGGCAGCTGGGAACCACTGGGCTGCTAATTGGTTGCCCAGTTCAGAGGGAAACTTGCTGGTCAGTCACTACTTTGTAATGCTGAGCCCCTTTGTCTCCCAGGCTAAAGACCAACTGAGCTACCATCTCAGGGCAGCTGGGATGAATAATAAATACAGACAGTAACCTCCAGGAATGTATGAATTCTCAGTAACCAGGCCTATAACGATGGGTGTCAGATGGCGATAAAAATTATAACTTGGAAAAGCACTCAGTAGCGCACTTGGCCAATATTTGTCCTTTGACAGTGTTGCTGTAACAGATAAGATGATTTTTAATCTCATTGCTGTTTGAGATCTTGCTGTGCATGTGTTGGGTTGATCTGTTTCCTACATTATGATGAAGAGAGTTAGCTAGATGGTTAGTTTATGATGGAGAATTGTCTTCAATTCCTGCACCAACTGAGGTTACTGTGAAGGACAAACCATCTCAACATCTCCCCTTGCCCGAGGCATCGTTACCCTCAGGTTAAACCACCAGACGTTGCTTCCCCTCGAATGAGGGGGTGGCCTTATAGTCTGTAAGACTATGGTGACTTTGCCTTTTTGCATTATGATGGTGACTACAGTTTGTGACTGTGGATTGTGAAGCACTTTGGAAATTTTTGAAATTGTAAGAGATGGAGTGTAAGTGATGCCTTTCTTTTCCTAATACTGCTATTGATTTGTAAGGAATAATCAAGGGAGCCACTGGCAGTTTCTCTGTGCTGACGTTTACTGGTTGCTTGAGTTTTCTGTGTTTGAATGAGGAAGGCCCGGTGGCTCAGTGGTTAGTTTTGCTGTCTCACAGCACCAGATTCCAGCTGTGTGTGACTGTGTGGAATTTGCATGTTTTCCCTGTGGTTGCTTGGGTTTCCTTTTGAGTGCTCTGGTTTCCTCCCACAATCCAAAGAGGTACAGATTGGGGTGGATTGGCCTTGCTAAATTATCCAAGGATATGGATTAGCTATGGGAAATTCAGAGTCAAGGGGGAGTTGGGATAGTCTTCAGAGGATGGTTGTGAACTCGATGGGCTGAATGTCCTGCTTCCACATTGTAGGTGTTCTGTGAATGCATGGTTTGGTGTTGCGTTGTAGTTTGACGTTTATTACAAACATAAGAGTGAGAGCAAGGATAGACTACTCCATCCCTCTGCCTTTTCCACCATTCAATAAGATCATAGCTGATCTCACCTACCCCCCCCACCAACCTTGCTGAATAACATAACCCGCATCCCCCCCTTTCTTGTCAAGAGCTTTCTACCTCTGCTTTGAAAATATTCAAAGATGCTGTTTTTGAGGATAGAGAATTCTAGAGATGACCCTCAGTGCAGGGGAACAAAAAAAATCTTATGTCTGTCTTAAATTCACTTCTTATTTGTAACTTTGTAACAAAGTTAAAAATCATACAGCATTGGTTACCTGACTAGTTACCTGGCGAAGGAGCAGTGCTGTGAAAGCTTGTACTTTCAAATAAACCTGTTGGACTATGTGTTCTGTGATTTTTATCCTTATTTTTAGGCAGTGACCCTTGTTCCAGACTCTGTTGAACGAGAATGCAATTTATTCACCTCCACCCTTTGAAAACCCCTCAGGATCCACCCTTTGAAAACCCGTCAGTCACTGAAGCTGCCTCTTACTCTTTTGGATGAGATTCCTGTTGTACGCGTCTCAGCAGTCGCTTTCCAAGTGGTGGTGACTCCATCAATTGTGTTTAGCCACAGTGTAAACTGTAGAAACAGCACCACCCTTGGGATAAACTGGGGATTGCCACAGCAATAGTCAAACTAAACACCGAGTGATAGCAGCAGTCAGACAGATTAGTGATTTTATCATGTACTCCAGCTAATGATGTAATGTTACAGGTAGCTCTATTGAAATTGTAATCTCTCACATTGCCATGCGCTGTCTACTCTGCCATGCACTGTGTTTATTTTCTACACGATTAAAATGCTTATTACAGTTTTAATTGCATTTCATAAGGTGACTGAACAAATCCAAACATGCCTTGAGGTCTTCTGGATGAAGTGACACTGTTTATTGTCAGCATTATTAAAAACTGTGGCTCTGCTTGTCAAAGAGCTCACTTCTTCCAGACTGCCCCCAGGCTGAACTCCCCCACCAATGAGATGCTAATTGCTGAACTCCAGGCTGGTTCGGGAGATATGAGTATAGAATCACAGAATCCCTACTGTGTGAAAGCAGGCCATTTGGCCTGTTGAGTCTACACTCCCCCGTCTAAAGAGCTTCCCTCCCAGATCCAGATCCAGCCCCCTGTCCTATCCCTGTAGTCCAGAAGTTCCCATGACTAATCCACCTAACCTGCACATCCCTGGACACTGTGGAAGAATACTGGAGCATTCAGAGGAAACTAATGCAGACACAGGGAGAATGTGCAAACTCCACACAGTCATCTGAGGAAGCCATGAAAGGTAACAATCAAGATGAGAATTTTAAAACCAACACCAGAGTACAATTATCCCTTGTGCCTTAATATAACACCACTTAAACATTGACGTAGATCTGGTATGCCAAGGCCTGTTGATGATAGATCAAACATCAAAGAATCGCATTATTATAGCACATACTGTAAAGGTTCTGATCTGCATTATCCCTGAGTGTTCCTGACCACTTATCCCCATTGTCAATCCTACTTCACCCCAGAGCCACGCACGAGCATGTTTGACCAGTTAATGGGTGGCAGCCACTTTTAAAACAATTCCATCACATTAAAGAGAGATGTACAGTCACTCATAGCAACAATCTGTGGAGCCAGCTGGAGTATTTTCCCTGTGGCTCTTTGAATGAGGCCGTGGGATCTTCCCATGCACCTGGGAAGGCAGCCAAGATGAGTTTGACATCTTCTCCGAAAGCTGTAAGGTTGCAGCTGGCAGTGCCCCAGTGGTCAGTCCTGAGACTAGAAATACTGGCACTCCTGGGGCATTACATCACATTCACTTAGAGCATCATTAAAACATGGCTTTATTAAGAGAGTTTATGATCTGCCAGAACTGAGAGATGCATTTTCAGGGGCTGTTTAGGTGATAAACAGCCTCTCATTCCTGAATAAGCAGTTTAATATTATCGTCAGTAATGATTTCTGTGTTAGAATATATATTGGTTTCCAAATCCACCAACTCTCTTCATTCTGTTTAGACTACAAGAGCGAAGATGTTTTGCTTCAGTTGTGTAGAACGTTGGTGAGATGGCAGCTGGAATACTGTGTGCAGTTCTGGTGGCCTTGCCAAAGGAAGTTTAGAGGGAGTGTCGAGGAATTTCACCAGTCTGATTCCTGGGATGGTGGGAGTGTTCTGTAAGGACAGATTGAGGAGGTTGGGCCTTTATTCCCTGGAGTTTAGAAAAATGAAAGGTGTTCTCAGAGAGAGCAACAAATTTCTTAAAGGGAGAGACAGTGTTGGTACAGAAAGCATATTTCTCCTGGATGAGATCCATAATCTGGGAATGCAGTCTCAGGATAGGAGAGAAGACTGGGATGAGGGGGTACATCTTCACTCAGAGGGTGGTGAATCTTTGTAATTATATACTCCAAAGAAAACTCTGTCATTAATATAAGTTCAAGACAAAGATTGATATATTTCTGGTTAGTAATAAGATCAAGGGATATGGATAGTCTAACGGGGAATATGGTGTTGAGACAGATGGTCAGTTATGATCTAGAATAACAGAACAGATTTGAGAGGCTGAGTGGTCTAATCCTGGTCCTAAGGTCCAGAGGGAAGCAGACCATTTGCTCAGAATCTACACCTGAAGTTTATCCACATTAACCTCGTTTTGCTGTTTGGTTGGAATAGAGAAACATTAAAAATAGATCTCTTTAAAACTGCAGTAGTGATACTCTTTCCATTCTCTGAAACTAATTACATTTAAAAGGTGGCTCAGTGGTTAGCACTGCTGCCGCACAGCGCCAGGGACCTGGTTTCGATTCCAGCCTCGGGCGACTGTCTGTGTGGAGTTTACACATTCTCCCTGTGTCTGCGTGGGTTTCCTCTGGGTGCTCCAGATTCCTCCCACAGTCCAAAGATGTACAGGTCAGGTGTATTGGCCATACTAAATTGCCCATAGTGTTCAGGATGTGTTGGGTGCATTAGTCAGGGTTAAATGTAGAGTAATAGGGTTGGGGAATGAGTCTGGGTCGTAACTCTTTGAAGGGTCGGTGTGGACTTGTTGGGCTGAATGGCCTGTTTCCACACTATAGGGATTCTGTGATTCTATTCAGTGAAAATATTAGTTTAAACTCAAAGAGGTGAGTTGATGGGAACTATTTTTTATGCATTGAGTTTTGTGATCTAGAAGGCACTACCTGAAAGGAGAATACCTTTTTTTTTCCATCTATTTCAATTGAGGAAAGTTTAGGAAAGATAACTTTTGGCGACAATTCAGTCGGGTGCTCTGTCGGTACTGAGTGGTTCCAGACTAGTTACCCACTTCATGTGTCACTCTATGACATGCTCCAAGTGAACCTTGACTCCACTCGACTTGGCCTCACCCCAAATGAAAGGGACCAGTGAGGATAAACCATTGTCGAGAGGAGTAGCAGATACATTTAACATAGCACTCAGAAAATCATGTCATGTCATTTCATCTCTTCAAACATTGATAGTCAAATATAATGTGTTGAACATTGCATTTCCTGCACATGTCCTGGAAAGGTGTCCTGCCGTGTTTTGGACTGTTGTTAGATACAATTGATTGAGGAACAACCAACAGACCTAACTTGGTGGTTGGTGTCTCAGCAGAGGTATGTTGATTTGTCGCACAAAGTCAGTAGTTCAAGAAGGCAGTTCAGCTCTGCCTTCTCAAGAACAACTCGAGAAAGGCAATCAATGCTGGTCTAGCCAGCGACGCCCAGATCCCACCGGTGACTTAAACAAAAACAAAAGGAAATTTGATGTAGTCAGTGATCAGAATGTAATTGTGTCTTTGGACATGGACAATATGGGTCACAATTTTGCACCACAGTTCAGAAATAATTTTGTGTGAGAGGACAGATTCTCTCGATTGTTGGGATTAACAGACCCGGTGTTGTGGTCTGGAATCTTTCATGTTGCATCTGATGAGTTTATTACCACATGGATGACAATGTTGAGAATGGTGTATGCTAACAGACCAAAGATAATTGGTCCAGCTTTTTCAGTGGTGTGAAAGGTTTGAGGTGACTGTTCTGAGCCAGATTAAGATTGAAGACGGATGATGCCAAACCAGTGGAAGCTGTTTATCATGTGTGCATTGTACTTTATTATGTCTTTCCCCTGTTAGAGCATCGTGGGATGATACTTGCATGTACACCAGTTCAAGATATTTTCTAATCAATCTGTTTAGAGATGGAGCAGGTCTCCTGGGTAACGTTGACATATGAGGCTGTCCATTCCTTTTGAGGTAAATCACTTGGATGGAGGCAAAGGCTCCAGCTTTTCTGACCGTGTTCATGTGGTCTGTTTGTTTGACAACATGTACTGTCTGTGACTTCATACACATGATTGTGGGCAATCTTGGAATTCCCTCCCTAAGGGCATTGTGGGTCAACTCCAGCAGGTGGACTGCAGCGGTTCAAGAAGTCAGCTCACCCCCACCTCAAGGGTGAATAGGGATGGGCTATCAATACTGGCCCAGCCAGTGACACCCGCATTCCACAAATGAATGATAAGCAAAGGTGGAAGTTTGGAAACATCGTTGACATTGTTCCTTGGTTCACCCTTCTTCTCCCCCCCCGGCCGCACCCCCGCCATGATGCTGTAATACGTTGGGTTTCTCTAAGCACTTGGATTTCTTGTAGGTTTTATCCTTTTGTAAAACATCGCTTGCGTACGTCGCAATGTTTTGTAGTTCATTCACAGGATGTGGGCATTGCTGGCTTGGTTATTGCTCAGGAGGACAGGTAAGAATCAGCTACATTACTGTGGGTCTGGAGTCACGTGTGAAAAGGTCAAGTCACCATAGTCTTACCAGACGATAGGACTGTTCTGCGGTGGTTTAACCTGAGGTCACTATGTCTCGGGCGAGGAGAGAGGTCGTGAAGGAGAGCCCTCTAAGGTAATCTCAAACGGCGCAGGAATTGAACCCATACTGTTGGTGTCACTGTGTGTTACAGACCAACTGTTCAGCCAGTTGAGCTAACCAACCCTCTCTTAGAGTCACATGTAAGCCAGACCAGATATGCATGCCATTTTCCTTCCCTAAAGGGCATTAGTGAACCAGATTCTTAATTCCAAATTTTTATTGAATTCAAATTCCACCATATGTCGTGGTGGGATTCGAACCCAGGTCCCCAGAACTTTTTAAAAAAAATTAGTCGTGGGGTGAGGATGTCCCTGGCTGGGCCAGCATTTATTGCCCATCCCTAATTGCACAAAGGTCAACACGTTGCTATGGGTCTGGAGTCACATGTAGGCCAGACCAGGTAAGGATGGCAGTTTCCTTCCCTCAAGGGCATTAGTGAACCAGATGGGTTTCACTGATAATGGATTCATGGTCATCATTAGATCAGGTGTCTGGATTAACAATGTGACGAGGCCATTGTCTCCCCAGAACACTGGCCTGTTATATGAGGCAAGCCACATCTTTTTGAGGATTTTGATATTTTACTGAATGTGTTGATGGGTGCAGCAGTGGTTTTGGAATCAGGCATCGGGAGGTGTTGCTGACCATGTACAATTACTTTGAACTTGTGTCCTTCTCAGAGAAGATTATAAATAGCATGGTCTTCAGGTTTGTTTAAAATTGCTTTTCTGAACAAATTGATGGGTACAGAGGCAAGTTTCAGCCTTCGGCTGAATTCACTTTGGGGAAAGCACACTGGGCACCTATTCTTTACCTTGAAATCTGTTCGGGAAAACATCATCGGGATCTTTGTGGTCGTCATTAGAAAAGCTGGGGGATATTATCATTCTTGAACCTTTCTTTCCCAAAGCGATATGAAGTCTGACTGTCTGCCTTTCTTTAATCACCAGGATAGATGTGGGATATTTACAGAGACGGGGGGCTGGAAGAAATGGGCATTTAAGATCAAAGTTTGCTGACTGCTCCCTCTGAGTCTAAGATTCTGCCCAGAACGCAATGTCCTGTTTGTAAAACTTTGCATTCCTTGGAAGAACAAGTAATAATGTAGACATCATTTGCTGCCCTTCCCTAATTACCCCCTTGGCCTACAGGACTATTTCAGAGGGCAGTTAATTGTCAACTGTAATTGGTTAGGCCTGGAGTCACATGCTAGCCAGACCAGGTAAGGGTGGCAGATTTCTTACCTTTCCAGGACATGATGAACTGTTTGGCTCCTTTCAGTAATCACCACGGTCACCATTATTGCAATTAGCTTTAAATTTTAGGTTTTATTAAATTGAATTTAAATTCCTCGAGTTGTCATGATGGGGTTTGAACCCATGGCCCCTTGAGCATTAATTCGCCTGGGAATCAGTGATGTGACCACTAGGCCAGTGCTGCCTCCTAAGCAATCAGGCTACTTCAGAAGAAAGATTAGTCAGTCTCTACTCAGGGCGGCACGGTGGCCCAGTGGTTAGCACTGATACCTCACAGCGTCAGGGACCCTGGTTTGATTCCACATTCTCCCCGTGTCTGCGTGGGTTTCCTCCCACAGCCCAAAGATGAGCAGGTTAGGTGAATTGACTGTGCTAAGTTGCCCATAGTGTTCAGGAATGTGCAGGTTAGGTGCATTAGTTAGGGGTTAAATACAGGGTATGGGAATGGGTCTGGCTGGGTTATTCTTCGGAGGGTCAGTGTGGATGTTGGGCTGAAGGGCCTGTTTCCACACTGTAGGGACTCTATATAAAATTCTGCTCTATATTCCAAATGAACTGTGACCTAACCTGCACTCTGGAGGCCAGCATTTCCCTCACAGAAAACTGGAATGAATACACGTCACTCTGTTAGTCACAAAGGGGTTAAAGAATCTTATCATGCAAGTCCTGAGTGGCCATGATTTTAATGACAGGCTGTTAAAATGAGGAAAAGTGAGACTCCTCTATTTAGCATTAAAAGGAATATTTAATATTTGTGACAAGTACTTTATGAGTGCCATTATGTCATAAATAAGATTCAGTGAAGCCCTGTGTTATCCTGTACCATAATGGGGGTCTATTGAGTCGATAGAACATTGCTGCGTGTTGTTCAAATGCAGGAGCCCTCTGGTGGCTTGCTTGTGAAGTGCATGATTGAAATCATTTTACTTCCATCAGTAAATTTGCAGTAAAACGCTGAGGGTTTTTAGGAGTGAATGAGGTGCCTTTGCTAAGTTCATGTTTTATTAGTGTAGGCGATTCAGTTTGAGTTTGTAATGTGCTGTATTTAGGGGACTTTCTCCTGCACAGTACAGGGAGCATGGAAGAATTGCTGTTAAAGTCTGAGATGCTCAGTGTAGTGTTTTAAGGTGATTATACCCTGACTAACTTTCAACCAGTTTTCACTAATCCTTTCTAACTCAGGGGCGTTATATGGTGAGATAGACAAAGGGGACAAGAGTCGTGGAAAGGTCCAACACAACTTTAATGAACACTTTATCAAGGAGAAACAATATTTTTCAGGTTCTACTATTGTACTTAAATTAAACTCTATCAATTCTTCACAGGACTCTTCAGTAAATAGTTTTATATCTCCTAAGTAAACAGTCTTAAATCTTCTGACACATGCTTCTGAAGGTTTGCTTCACCCTATCCACATGTCAGTACAGCTGTTTTTGAGCTGTTTGTCTGAAAAGGTTAGTAATTCCCATTCAGTAAGGCTGGGACAGGCTGTTCCTCAGTCTTTGAAGGTTGGCTGATGTTTCAGGATCTCCAGTTGTCGATTTGGTCTTCCCAGGTCATCTAGGGCTGGTTCTGGTCTTCGGGTCATCTCATCGAGGTGGTCTTCAGGGCATGGTCAGTCTGATGATGCTCACCATGAGGTACAAGGAGCTGGAGATGCTGTGCAGCTTTGCTGCCAAAGAGGCTCTCTGGGGACGCTGTTGAAGAAGGTACTAAAGCAGAGCCAGGCTGGGACTCCAGATTGCCCACTTATCCCTCTCTTCATTCCCTTCTTGAAGATTCTGTGGCCTGTGTCCGGTCCTAGCATCAGCCAGGGTCAGGAAGATCCAATGAGGTGGCTGTGTTCCATATTTGTAGATGGCAGAACATAGTTTTGAAACTTCTGCTGTTGAGTGCTGTCCTTGCTACACTGTACATCTGGCCTCCTACTGAGCTGGGCACCGCCAAGTCTGTGTAACATGCTTCTAGCAAAGCACTTTCACTGGAGTAAACAGTGTGGCCATTAACATCAGGCCAGGCAGCTCCAGGCCTGTCTTCTTCCGATGGAAAGTTGATTGTCCAAAACCTGGCGACATGAATACTGTCTGTTCCAGCTGTACAGTTTGCAAATTGCAGAGTCCAGTTGGGTTTCCACATTTCAAGTTTTTATCCATGCTCATGACAAAATGTCAATATGTCTGTAACAATCCCAGAAGTCAAGAGTCAGCTGACCACAACAAGTCTTTTGAAGTCTCTAAACTAGAGTTGTCCAAAAGCTAGATGTTTTTAGACTGTTCAGCTAGGTGCTGGAAGGTTCCAGACTTGTCTGTTTGGCTGCTTACACATCAGGCAGCATCCGAGGAGCAGGAAAATCAACCTTCATCACAAAGGACTTCTGTCCGAAACATCGCTTCTCCTGCCCCTTGGACGCTGCGTGACCTGCTGTGCTTTTCCAGCACCACACTCTCAATTCTGATCTCCAGCATCTGCAGTCCCCAATTTCTCCTGCTTACACATTAGTCTGTTTTTAAAAAAAAACTCATTCACAAGATGTGGGCATCACTGGCCAGGCTAGCATTTATTTGCCCATCCCTAACCAGTTCAGAGATAACCACATTGCTGTGGGTCTGGAGTCACATGTAGGGCAGACTGGATAAGGATGATTGTTTCCTTCCCTAAAGGGGATTAGTGAAACTGATGGGATTTTGCAACAATCAACAGTTATTTGGTTGCTATTAAAGCGGCTTTTTATTCCAATTTTTGTTTTACTGAATTCAAATCCATCTATCATGGTGATTCTGCTTTAACAGTAGTGCCTCATTGGATGTGGAGCACTTTCCAATGTGCAGTGACTGTGAAAAGTGCTTGATAAATGCCACATTGCTGTTTGTGGGGCCTTGCATTCTTCAGATTGGCTGCTACAGGGCTAGGCTGACAGCAGGCGCTACATTTCAGAAAGTATATAATGGGCTGTGATACACTGTGGTTGATCCTGAGACATCACAGATGCTATATATCTGGGCTTTCTGTCTCACTCTCTCTCTCTCTCTGAACACCCTGTCTGTGGATCTGGAGGATAATGCCAGGTGAAATTGGTAATGAGCAAGACAGCCCCCCCTTCCTTCAGGGTAAATGAACATTGTCTGAAGCCTGAAGTGTGTTGGGCCTTCACTGAGTCAGACCTGGCCTACTTCAGAACTGGCTTTCATCACCTTGTACAAAGGCTGCCTTACATGCACAACCAATAAGGAAATGTGAAACTGCGTATTTGTAACTTACGCAGTGTGCTCAGACTTTGTCCACAAATTCTATTTTCTTTTATTACTGTTGTTGCATTTACTGAATCAATAATTCCTCTTCAGTTTGCTCAAATACAGTGTAATTAGGGGATAGTGATGGCCCAGTGGTATTCTCATTGGACCATTTAATCCAAAGTCCTAGAAGCATCTGGGGACCTGGGTACAAATCCTGACTCGGCAGATGGGGTAATTTGAATTCACCAAAAACAGCTGGCGTTCAGAGTCTATTGATGACCATGAATCCACGATTGTTGGATAAAACCCATCTTGGATCATAGATCATAGAATCCCTGGAAACAGGCCGCTTGGCCCAACAAGTCCACAGTGACCTTCTGAAAAGTAATCCTCCCAGACCCATTTCCCTACTCTATTACTCGACATTTCCCTTTGACTAATGCCCCTTACCTACACATCCCTGAATACTATGGGCAATTTAGCCCTGCCAGTTCCCCTAACCTGTACATCTTTGGACTGTTTGAACTATCTGGTTCACCAATGTCCTTTAGGGAAGGAAACTGCCAGCCTTACCTGGTCTGCCCTACGTGTGGCTCCAGACCCACAGCAATGTGGTTAACTCTTGACTGCCCTCTGGGTAATAAATGCTGACCTAGCCATCGGAGTTCACACTCCATGACTGAATAAGGGACCAGCAGGGTTCTGTGGCGAGTGTGTTGAGAGCCCATGTACAACACCATAAGCCATCTTTTAGTGTCCTTTATTTTAAACCTCTGATTGTGTGAACTTTTGTCATTGTTTTTCCATTTGTAAATCCTTAGACTGGAGCTACCTATGTAAACATGCCACACTAACTGCAGCTTCTTCTCCCATATAGACGCACTGCAGAACCATCACTGGCAATGAATTTGATTGCAGTGTGACATGTTTACATTGAAATTTATGGTGGAAATTCCGGGGATGAATGTCTGAGCTGAAAAGGGAGCTCTGCGTCTGTGTCCTATTGCTATGACCTCTTGCCCTTTTACCCTTGAAGAATGCGCTGGGAAATAGATGCAGTTGGTCCAGCAGCCCCTCCTCAATAACTGTCAGATTTTGTCCTTCATTAAAGCTTTGGCTTAAATTAACTGCTGTTTTGGTGCTGGCTATGTGAAGTCTGGGTTCCATTTCGCAGCTACTTTGTATTTGTGGTTTCATTCTACATTGCAAACTTAATTCAGGTCCTGTAAAACACGCGAGTAGATCGTTAGTCTGTGGAGTGGATTGCTTTTCCGATGCTAATTCTTTCTCGCAAATGCAAATATTTTCTCTTCTGGTTGGTAATTAATTGTGATTCAATATTTCTGTCTGAGTAAACGATACACCAATCTGCAGCTCGACAGTCTAATTCCCAGTTACAGGCTTAGAGTCAGGAAGCATTTGAAAGGGTCACTTGGCTTGTATTGTCGGTGCTTTGAGAAATAAGCAACCCCTGGATCTCACTTTCCAGTGGGATAGAATCAGTGACCGTTTTCAGCACAGGTTTTCCATATGTACCAACCCCTCATTCATCAAATTAATCTCAATGCCAGGAGTAGTTTAGTTTGTGAAAGTTGGTTGGCGTCTATTTCTGTGCTGTATGACTCTTGAGTAGGAAGGATTGTGCCTGTGGCATTGTAAACCTCTAATAAACAATAACTGGCTGTTACTTATTTCATCCTGATACTTCGGAGCTCTTGTGGCTTGCAGATCCAGGTTCTTCTTTTCCATTCATTCAAGGGACGAGAGTATGTTTGGCCAGGCCATATTTAATTGCCCAGAGGCTAGTCAAGAATCAACCACATTGCTGTGCGTCTGGAGTCACGTGTAGGCCAGACCAGGTAACGAGAGCAGCTTCCTGCTCTAAAGGGCATTAGTGAACCAGATGATTGTTCCCCCAACAATTGACAGTGGAGTCATGGTCATCGTTAGACTCTTGATTCCAGATTTTTATTGAATTCAAATACTGCCATGTGCCGTTGCAGGATTTGATCCTGGGTTCCCAGAACATTACCTGGGTCTCCATGTTAACAGTCTAGCGGTATTATAACTAGGTGATCACCTCAAGTCACAGAATCATTGGAGTGTTACAGTGCAGAAGGAGGCCATTTGGCCCATCATACCTGCTGCTGAGCTGGAGGTGTGGTATTAAATGTTGAAACAGGTTGGTTTAAGTAATATTTTATAATCCTGACAGTGGTTTTCATCTCTTGTGGAATGTGATCGCTATAAAACTGAGACTTGACCATCCTCCAACCGACTCTGCCTGTCTGCTTTCACTTAACCATTTACCTGCACTCCCAGCTCAAGGTATACGGACAAACGTGGGCCTCTGCTGTCTCTGCTTTGGAGGCTTTGTGGGAAATAAGGGGCCAGGCTACCATTTGAGATCTTATGTGAATATGATGTAAATATCCCATTCCTGTTTCTGGACCTTATTAAATGACAGAGTAGACTAGAAGGGCCAAATGGCTATTACTGTACCTACTAAACCCTTCCCTATTCATATACCCAGCCAGATGCCTGTAATTGTACCAGCCATGCTAAATTACCTATAGTGTTCAGGGATGTGTAGGTTAGGTGCATTAGTCAGGGAAAATGTAGGATACTAGGGTAGGGGCATGGGTCTAGGTGGGATACTCTTCAGAGGGTCAGTGTGGACTTGTTTCCACACTGTCAGGAATCAATGATTCTATGAAGTGAACAAATATAACAGAGATGGGTCTCAACAATGTGCAGTTACTGAATTTAAACTGTAAGTTGGGCAGAGACTATGTGAGTTTGGTTCTGAATTCTTGTATGAATTGAATTCCTTCAGTACAAACTCTGACAGCTATAATTTGATGAAGAATCTGATTACAAATGTCTATAGGTGAGCTCTTGAGATCCTAGTGAAGACCCTCGTTGGGAGAGAGTTGTTTCCTCAGGAGCAGTGGTCTGTGAAGGTTCACCTCCCATTTTTGTGCTTGTGCATTGGGTCCTTGTGACCTCACATGGATCGTGGTCAGCTGAGGCCTTAAGATTTAAAATTCTTATTGAATGTTTTCCGTGGTCTCACCCTCCCTACCTGTGTGACCCTCCTCAGCTATGTAAGACAACCAGTCCCTCCAAAGGCCCCTGTTTGAAGGAAAGGACACTCACCCCTGTAGAGTGAGTGTCTTTTCCTTCAAACAAAAGCAGAAATTGCTGGAGAGACTCAGCAGCTCTGGTAGTGTCTGTGGAGAGAAAACATTTGGAGTCCAGTGGCGTTTCTTTAGAACTGTGCTTTTTCTCCTTGGGTTTCTCCTCAGAGAATCCCTACAGAATGGAAGCAGGCCATTTGGCCTATCGAGTCCACATCGACCCTCTGAAGAATGTCCACCCAGGCCCACCCTCCTACCCTATCCCTGTAACCCTGAATTTGCCATGGCTATTTGACCAAACCTGCACACCTCTGGACACTGTTTAGTATGGCCAATTCCCTCAACCTTTTTAAACACAGATTAGGAAAGGATATTTCTGTTATTTGCCAACTTTGGTGGCCACATTTGGAGGTGGAGGAGGACTATCTGAATCCAATTACTGGGCTGCCATTGCCAAGCAGCTCTCAGTTCAGCATTACCTCACATCCTGTGCTCGAGGTGAGAAGCCAAGCAAACATCTGTTTCAGTTCTAGAGAGGTACAGTCAAAAAGCAGAGCAGTTAGGCTAAACCTGTACAGGACCTCGGTCAGAGAGCGCTTGTGTTCTGTGAACAGTTCTGGTCTCCGTACACCATTCACCGCCTCCAGCATTGGCACACTGTGGTTGCTGCAGGTACTGCCCACAGGAAGCACTGCAGCAACGTGCCAAGGTTCCCTCACCATGAACTTCCAAACCCATGAACTCAACCAGACGGAAGGACAAGAAACACGAAGGGGCAATACCCCCTACCAATTTCTTTCCAATTCTTACATCATCCTGACTCCATCCATCTTCATTCACATTTGCTGTGTCCAAATGCTCAAACAGTGGATCTCCATACACCAGGGCAGGTCATGTCTTACCAACATGATTGGATTTTTCGAGGAGGTGCCAAAGATGATTGATGAACGTAGACTAGTGGATGTTGTTGACATGGATTTTAGTAAGGCTTTCGACAAGGTCCCTCATGGTAGGCTCATCCAGAAGATTAAAATGCATGGGATCCACGGTGACCTGGCCACTTGGATTCAGAATTGGCTTAACCACAGAAGGCAGAGAATAATGTTTGAAGGGTGTTTTTGAGGCTGGAGGTCCGTGACTAGTGATGTTCCGCAGGGATCCATACTGGGATCTCTGCTGTTTGTGATATATTTATAAAAATGACTTGGACGGAAATGTAGACAGGAGGTTTTGTAAGTTTAAAGACGTTACAAAGATTGGTGGAGTTGTGGATAGTGTAGAAGGATGTCAAAGGATACAGTGGGATATAGATCAGTTTCAGATATGGGCGGAGAAATGGCAGGTGAAGTTTAATCCACCTAACTGTGAGGTATTGCACTTTGGGAGTTCAAATGTTAAGGAAAAGTGGCAGGACTCTGAACAGCATTGTTGTACAGGAGGATCTTGGGGTTCAAAGTCCATAGCTCCCTGAAACTAGCCATGCAAGTAGATAGGATGGTAAAGAAAGTGTATGGTACACTTGTCTTTATTGGTCAGGGAACTAAGTACACGTGTCAGGATGTCCTGTTGCAGTTTTGGTTAGGCCACATTTAAAGTATTGTATTGAGTTCGACTCACCACGTTACAGGAAGGATGTGGAAGCTTCAGAGAGGGTGCAGAAGAGGTTTACCAGGATATTGTCTGGATTAGAGGGTATAAACTATAAGGAGAGGCTGGAAAAACTCTGGTCGTTTTCTCTTGAGCAGGCAGAGGCTGAGGGGAGACTTGGTAGAAGTTTATAAAATTATGAGATGGATAGATAGAGTTGACAATCAGAATCTTTTCCCAGAGTTGAAATGTCTAGGACGCGTGTATTTAAGATGAGGTGGGGAGGGAGATTTCAAAGGAGATGTGAGAGACAGGTTTTTTTTAAAAACAGTAGTAAGGGTCTGGAACGCACTGCGAGTGGTGGTTGTGGAGGCAGATACAATAGGGGCTTTTGAGGGATTTTTAGGTCACAACGTGAATATACAAGGAATGGAGGAATATGCAGGCAGAAGGGATTGGTTTAATTTGGATTCATGTTTGGCACTTCATGGTGGGCCAGAGGGTCCATTCCTATGTTGTACTGTTCTGTGTTCAATGTTCTGTGTTCTACCAGAAGGACTGCAGCTTTCCACCTTGTTGAAGCCAGATACAGATGGGCAATGGATATTGGCCTTGCTCTCATCCCATGACCACATCTAAAAACCAATCACTGTTCATACCAATGACTTTTCGCAGGGCGGTTCGGTTCTCCCTCATTGGAGATGGTCACCCCTTGGCATTTGTTGGGTATGATTCCTTCCAGATGAGTGGGAGAGTATGCTCACTCCTTGTTTCCCATGGATTGCTCCCTGTGGATTGCTCACTTGTTTTCTTTCCCTGTTGCCTTGTTGGGTCCTGATTGTGTGGTCCTTCATGGTAGATAGCAGACTTCCATCATAGCGGTGCCTGCTGTATCTATTAGGTATGGGAGGTCCATGCCCCTAATGAGAATTCAGGGTACTCTCATCACAATCCTGACGTGTGTCATGCAGAGGTTTTAGGGAGTTAGCGGGCGAGTTACTAGCTACAAGATCCACTGGACAATGGCTCAATTTCCCAATCTTGGGAGGCTTCATTCAAAGGAACATAAGACCGTTGAAACAGGAGTAGGCCATTCAGCCCCTTGGGACTGCTCTGCCATTCTAGATTACAGCTGATCACTGACTTTGACAACATATTCCAGTGTTATTTCCAATATCCCTTGATGTCATGAGTAACTAGAGATCTAACAAACTCTGTCTTGAACTTGCTTTAATAACTTAGCTTCCACAGCTCTCTGGAGTACAGAATTGCAAAGATTCACCACCCTCTGAGTGAAGCAATTCTTCCTCATCTCAGCCCTAACTGGCCAACTTCTTATTCTGAGATGGTATCCCCCTGGTGCAGGACCACGCATCCAGAGAAACATCTATTCTATAAGAATTGTGTAAGTTTCTATGCAATTGATTCTTATTCTTTTAAACTCCAGCGAATACAGGCGCAGTCTCCTCAATCTCTGTTCACAGGACAGTCCCAGCATCCTGAAATCAATTCTGTGAATCTCCACTGCACTCCTTCTGTAGCAAGTGTAGTCTTGCTTTATCGCAGGAACCAGAACCCACCCCCCCCATGGATTCTCTGCACCACTGAAGCAAGACTTTGCTCCAGTTCTCGCAATGGTGAGGGAAAATGTTGAAGATTTTATAAGGCGTCACTGTGGGCTCTACCTTTAGCTGTCTCAGGAACCTTGTGTTGGAAGATAAATACAGCAAACCTCACACCAAACTCTTAGACGAGCGTCAGCAGTGTTGCCTGAAATAATTCCATGAGGGCCATCATCCCGTCACCAAGTTAACCCTGACTTGCATGTGGAGAGTCCTTAACACTGATCCAGCTCCCTCAGAGCCAGCTCTCAGAATGATCAGAATCCCTGACACGCCTGTTTATATCTGTCAGCCCGGGCTCCCTGATTGGACCAGGTTAACAGACCCAGTCAGGGAACTCATATTCTGTGAGGTTCACCTGGCTGACCTCATTACAATCACTCCATTACCCACCCTCCTGCATTTGTTGGATATGTGGATAATGTATTGCAGTTATTGCAAATCTCAAGGGGAATATCACTAGCACTACTTCTACAAAGTCCTACAAATCCTGTGGTAGGCTGTGAGATCCAGTACTTGTATATCTTCTCTGAGTTGAGGATCCCCAGTATTGAGGCTCAATTTACTGTCAGAATGCCATGGTGAATGGCATCAGCTGGAGCAAATTTGAGATCTTTCAGAGGGAACTCAAGGATGTTGGGCGTTCGAAAGGATGGAAATCCTGAAGCCACTGGACAGGAGAAGACAAGGCACAAAAATACATGACCGCAAGGGGTCAGGAGTCAAATCCTTGGGTGCACCTGAGCAACTGGAACCAGGAATGTTGCATTTAAGGAACACCTTTCAGTTGCATGGAAAGGCATGTGGTGTAGATGTTGTTTTTATGGTTTTTCAGCTAGTTGTTTCACAAGGGAAAATTGAGCTTCATGATTAAAGTGAATATGTAGCAGTATGGGTAGAAAATTGGTTGATTATTCACACTGTGGAAACAGACCCTTCGGCCCAACAAGTCCACACCGACCCACCTAAGTGCAACCCACCCATTCCCCTACGTTTACCCCTTCACCTAATACTATTGGCAATTTAACATGGCCAATTTGCCTAACCTGCACATTTTTGGACTGTGGGAGGAAACCGAAGCACCCGGAGGAAACCCACACAGACACAGGGAGAATGTGCAAACTCCACACAGTCAGTCGCCTGAGGCGGGAATGGAACCCGGTTCTCTGGCGCAGTGAGGCAGCAGTGCTAACCACTGTGCCGCCCACATGGTTGATGTTTGATGTTTGGGTAAATAGATGTTCCTCAGTCTGGGAATAATGTATCCATGTGGTCGGTGCTGACTCCAGCTTTGTTGACAGTGACATTATAAACAGTTTGTATTTATGTTGAGCTTTCTAACAAAGGGACTTCTCCCAAGGCATTCCTCTGAGTGACTGAGAGGACCTTGCTGCTACATTTTCAAAATGGTGGCAACTTGCCTGTCAAGTTACAGCAGACTAGGAGAGTACACTGGCTTAATGAGGAAGCAGAGCAGTGGTAGCGAAGTTAAAGAAACGAAGCAAATTCTGGACTCCATATCCTGTTATCCCTAGAGACGTCCTGGCCCCAGTTATCGGCCCACTTATTTGCAGGGTTATTGACCTGTTACATTTTGGGGAGGCGATGACCTAGTGATTACAGAGGTTTAAAAATCACGTGGGGCATAGATAGAGTGAATAACCAAGGTCTTTTCCCTCAGTGTAGGGGAGCCCAACACCAAAGGGCATAGTTTTAGGGTGAGAGGGGAAAGATTTAAAATGGACCTGAGGGCACAATGATGTGTATGTGGAATGCACTGTCAGAGGAAGTGATAGAGGCAGGTACAGTTACAACATTTACAAGACATTTCGATGGGTACATGAATAGGAAAGACTTAGAGAGATATGGGCCAAAGGCAGGCAAATGGGGTTAGTTTAGTTTGGGAAAACTGGTTGACATGCACAAGTTACACTGAAATGTCTGTTTCAACGCTATATGACCCTGTAGTATTATCACTAGAGTATTAATTCAGAGAGTCAGAGAATGTCCTGGGGAGTTTTGAGAAGAATTATAGCTCAGGTTGAGGTTCTGGATATAGGTTTGCTCGCTGAGCTGGAATGTTCATTTTCAGACATTTTGTCACCATACTGGGTAACATCTTCAGTGAGCCTCTGGAGGAAGCATTGCTGATGATTTGGTCTGTATGTGTTGTTTTCCTGTAGATGCTGGCTTGAAGTTCCCCATTGGCTGTTCGCTCTACTGTGACATCTAGGAATGGCAGTTTGTTGTTGTTTTCCTCCTCTTTGGTGAATTTTATGCCAGTAAGGTTATCATTGATGGTCTTAAAGGTTTCCTCTAATTTATTTCGTTTAGTGATGACAAAGGTGTCATCCACGTAGTGGACCCAAAGTTTGGGTTGGATGGTTTGCAAAGTCTCTGCATTGCTGTCTCTGCTAAGAACCCTGATATCGGAGATCCCATGGGTGTTCCGTTGGTTTGTCTGTAGGTTTTGTTGTTGAATGTGAAGTGGGTGATAAGGCATAGGTCCACTAGCTTGACGATACTGTCCTTGCTGATGAAGTTGGTGGTGTTTGGTGTATGTGTCTTTGGGTCTTCTAATAATGTGGTCAGTGTATCCTTGGTCAGGTTGATACATCAAAGGAAACCATTATTTCATCCTCTTCTATCTTGGTGTCTTTGGTCTTCAGGAATTCTTGTCTGAAGTGGACGGAGTGGCGTGAGTCTTCTACTAAGTGTTTTAGTCTTTGGTGTAGCTCCTTAGCCAATGTGTATGGGTCTGAGGTGGGGAGGGGGGGAGGGGTCAGTGCTTGTCGGTTTTCTGTATACGCAGGTTTGTAGTTCTCCTAGTAGAAGAGTCACAGCACTCCATCCACTCCACCCAGGAATTCCTAAAAATCATCAAAAACACCAAAATAGAGGAAGACGAAGCAATGATTTCATTCGACGTAAAAGCACTCCATCAGCATCGACCTGGCAAAGGAAACACTTACCACACTTTCAGAAGAGACCATCACACACACCCCAACCACCATCAATCACATTACCAACGAAAACATCATGAAGCTAGTGGACCTGTGCCTCACCACCCACTTCACCTTCAACAACATAGTCTACAAACAAACCAACGGCACACCCATGGGATCTCCGTTATCAGGATTCATAGCGGAAGCGGTAATGCAAAGACTAGAACAAACAGCCCTACCAACCATCAAACCAAAAATCTGGGTCTGTTACGTAGATGACACCTTTGTCATCAAAAAAGAAACAAAATAGAAGAGACATTTAACATCATCAACAACACCCTCACAGGCATAAACTTCACCAAGGAGGGAGAAACTGACAACAAACTCGCATTCCTGGCATCACAGTCAAAAGAAAGGACAAAGGAGAACTACAAACCTGCGTATACAGAAAACCGACAAACACTGACCAAATACTTAACTACACCAGCAACCATCCCAACACACACAAACAAAGCCATATCAGGACACTATTCCAACGAGCCACATCACACTACAGCACAGACAAACTTCGGAAAACAGAGGAGAACCACCTATACAACGTATTCAAGAAGAACGGATACTCAAATAATACAGTGCGCAGATTCCTCAAGAACAAACCACGACAAGCAGACCAAACACAGCCAGAAACCCTAACCACCTTACCATACATCAAAGAAGTTTCAGAAATGACAGGCAGACTACTAAGACCCCTCAGAATCCTAGTAGCACACAAACCCACCAATATTCTCAAACAAAAACCAACAAACTTAAAAGACCCAGTACAACCCATGGACAAAACCAACGTCATCTACAAAATTCCATGCAAGGACTGCCACAAACACTATGTAGGACAAACAGGGAGAAAGCTAGCCACCAGTATACACGAACACCAACGAGTCACAAAAAGACACAACCCTCTCTCCCTTGTAGCCCTACACACGGATGGAAAAAAAACACCAGTTGTCCAACTGGGACAACACATCTATCCTGGGACAGGCTAAGCAAAGACATGCCAGGGAATTCCTAGAGGCCTGGCACTCCAACCACAACACCATAAACAAACAAATAGATCTAGATGCCATTTATCAACCCCTCAGAAAACGAACAGGAAATGACATCACCACAAACCCCAGGAACTCCATCCAGGAGAAAGATATGAATAGAAAGCAGGAGACAACAGCTTCGCTTCACTTGGAGGTCGCCACTGATGATGTTACCTAGCCAGGTAAGAAATGTCTGGATATCAAACCTACAGCTCAGAGAGTAAACCTACACCCTAAACCTCAACCTGAGCTACAAACCTTCACAAACCTTGCATTAAAGAATTGTCTATTTATATCAGTAACAGGCTATGGTTTTGATAATATATCTAAATGCAGCCCTTCCACTACACACAGGAGTTTGAAGCCATAAACACGCACATATTGTGACTTCACCAAGTCACTGCCATGAATGGGGATCCATGGTTAAGTTGAGAGATTTGAGGCACTCCAAGAGCAGAGAAAAGCTCAGAAGTTGAATAAGCAGAGGTTGCTAAAAAAAAGTTTAATAAAAGTGAACAGGGGAAGTTGGTTTTACTTTGATGCAATTGAGAAAGAAGGCTTGTCAAAATGGTCACTTATTGACTGAGAAGTGACGTTATTGGGAATTCCCTGAAGGGGAGGGTTGCTTGGACTTGCTTTCGCTGAGACAGAGACCATTGTTTTTTGCATGGGAAATAGTATAAATGCTTAAATTAGAGAAAGATGCTTGATGGTGGGGAGATAGCGAGGTAGTAAGATCAGTTGCAGATTCCACAGCAGAAAATTGATGCAGACAGTGGCCTCTTTGCTTTACATGTTGTCACTCCATAATTCTGACCTCTGTGGGAAAATGTAAATTTTGTTTTTTAAAACCGTAAACATATGCAGAAATATGTTTAGCTCAGCTGGATTGGTGGTTAAAATTTGTTTCTGAATGACGCCAATAGCACAGGCTTGGGGCCTACCCCTTTGCTCTGTGGGTGAGTGGCTCTCTAACAATGGAGAAGGAAAAAATACTGTAAAGGGAAGACTCAAGTTTGGGACTGTGGGTATATAGATTCTTTGGCATTGCATGCAAGGTATTTGCTCAAAAATGTAATCAGGTGGAGCAAAACTGCACCCTACTTTTAACGGATAGTTTCAGACACAATCACCATATCCAGTGTTTGCCTGAAGTTCAAGTCATAATTGCGATGACCTGAAGCTTAGCTGCGTACTAGCTGTGCTCATAATTGACACGAGAGGTAAAATAACGTTAAACGTTGGCCTCCAGAATGTTGGTCAGATCGAGAGCAATTAATTATCTTCATTCACGGAATGTGGGCATCGTTGGCCATGCCAGCATTTATTGCCCATTCTGAATTGCCCAGAGGGTAGTTAAGAGTGCACCACATTGCTGTGGGTCTGGAGTCACATATAGGCCAGACCAGGTAAGGATGGCAGTTTCTTTCCCTGAACGGCATTGGTTAAGTATCGACTGCAGCTCCAGTTAAACTTACTGTGTAGCTGGCTCCTGGTGGCCTTATTTTACAACAGGCGTATTTGATATTCTGTGATTCGTGTTGAGGACAGCGATGGGGTAGAATTTCCAATTTGCTGCCCAGATCTCAAACTCCTGACGGAAATGAAAGTGGAGCAGTTTCTGTTGTGGTTGACCAACTGGTGGATGCTGCTATTACATTCAGATTGCAAGCTAAACATCCATTGCAATTTTTTTTGAAAGTATACTTTGAAAAAACATTTAGTCACAAATGCAGTTCGGTTCTGTACAGCACCATATCAAGGAAGCAAACAAACATTGGAGTTTGACTCTATCCAAACAAGCCAAATCCATCTCTTACATATACAAGACAAATTTAGATGCCTTGAGGCACGAGGAGAGTCCGATAACTGAAGAGACCCCGATTTATCTTTAGCAGGAAGACCTCAGGCATGGTCTTTCCTCACTGGGCTTTGACAGCAGCTGCCCCAAGCTTTACTGCATCGTTCAGCATTTAGTCCTGGACCTTGGAATGTGCCAGTCTGCAACATTCAGTCAGGGTCAACTCCTTCAACTGGAAGACCAACAAGGTTTGGGCAGACCACATAGCCTTTCACCAAGTTGATGATCCTCCAGCCGCTGTCCCTGTTTGTCTCAGTGTGCATCCCGGGGAACAGACTGCAGAGCACAGAGTCCCATGTCACAGAGCTGCTCAGGACAAGCCTCGACAAAAATCCATCCCAGATATGCTTCCATTAATAGAATGTGCGATGAGGAAAGGTGTTAAACTGAAAGTGAATGGTCATTGCGTGATCCTGACATTTGGGGTAATAATATGGTAGGGGTGATTACATGACATAAATGTTATGGCACTTGGCTGCATGCTCTCTGCCTCACAATATTCCAGGGTATTCACTTTGTTAAAGTGAATGGAATTGAATTTCAGACAGTGATTCTAGTGGTACTACAGCTACTGTGCCATGGTCAAAGTGGATTTGTACCCTGCAAACTCTGAGCCAGGGACCTGGGTTCAATTCCACCCTCAAGTGACTGTGCAAACTCCACACAGACATTCTCCCAGTGTCTGCATGGGTTTCCTCCAGGTGCACCGGTTTCGTCCCACAGTTCAAAGATGTGCAGGTTAGGTGGATTGGTCATGCTAAATTCCCCACTGATTCAGGGATGTGTTGGATTAATCATGGGACGTGGAAGGCCACAGGGAGGGGAGCGAGTCTGGGAGGGATGCTCTTCGGATGGTCAGTGTGGACTCGGTGGGCTGAATGGCCTGCTTCCATGTTGTAGGGATTCTATGATTGTAAGACTTGCTGGATCTGCAATGAGGTTTTGCCTGTTTACAGGAAGAGCACTCTGCCCTCCCTCTTGAGTCATTTGCTTCCCTGTAAAACACTGAAATGATGAGCTGAGCAAATGCCAAAATACCTTTTTATTGCTGAACTATTAATATCTAGCTTCAAGCCTCATCTGTGAGATTAATGCATAAGGAGTTTTATTGTGATTTGTTTTCATAAACTCTTTGCTGTGCCAAATTTCAAAATCTCTGCAAACTAATAGACAGATATGTTTTTGTAACCAAGGACCTTGAGATGTTAATGTCACAGTGTTTGACAAGACTGCTTTGGAGTTATAAAGATTATGTGCTTGATATCTAAGAAGTATATAACTTCTCTTCTTTTCTAGATTTTTAACACATGCTGAGTGAACCTCTAGGGTCAAACTTTTTTCATTGTTTTTCTGTATCTTAATGTCTTAGGATTGTTCGACTTCCTTGACATCTGCTTTCAGTAAACTTCAAACAATCTCTGTTCAGAAACTCAACACTTTTGATTTTCTAATTTGTTATAAGAAGTGATATGAGGGCACAAATCCCGGAAACAATGTCCAGAGATCTGAGACGCTCTTAATTGGTGTTGTATCAACGCCAGTGCACTCGTTCAAGTAAAGTGCAGGGAGAGAGAAAGGAAAGGAGCTGTTCATTGTTGGAAGGTCTCAGAAGTTGACTGGAAACATTTAGTAAGGCACTTGCAACACGTTTTGCATTGAAATCATTTATAAACAGTGGTTTTGAGGTGCTATCGCTGAGGCCACTCCTGCCAGTCCAATTTTTCTTCAACTGTCCTTACAGAGCCTCAGATTTCCTTGAAGGACTTGTGAATATAAATCCATTTAGCTGGCACTCACCCGCCACCCGAGTATCTGAGCGTTACACCCCATTACACCGTTGTAATGTCTAGGAACGGTGGAAATGCAGGAGATGGTTACAAACGTTGAACATTGCTGAAAAGAGAGACATACTACCAAAGCTTTTCGTCCTGCGCCCATCAGGACAAATGCAAGAATACTAAATTTTAAACGATCGCCACAATTCAGGTGACAATAGGTTGGCATGTCAACCTTGCTGTTTGTGACGTTGACGTGGAGAGAGCTGCAGATTCCCCAGTTCTCGGAGTAATCTAAGAAGGACCGAAATGTGAAGGAACGACCTTCACATGTGTGGCTCTGAGGAAGAGCCATCTAGACTCAAATGGTAGCTCACTCCCTGTCCATGGATGATGCTTGATCCAATGTAATTTCCAACATTTTTTGTTTTCAGTAATGCTTGAACATATTCCTTTAGTTTATGGAGTTTGGAACCTTGTGAATGGTTGTATTTCACCTGTAGTAAGTCTCAATGTGCTGTGTTGCAGCCTCAAGTAAGTAGTGGGCATTTAGCATGTTGGTGAGGGCACTTTTGGAATACTGCATGTAATTCTGGTCTCCCTACTATAGGAAGGATGTGAAACTTGAAAGGGTTCAGAAAAGATTTACAAGGATGTTGCCAGGGTTAGACGGTTTGCGCTACAGGGAGAGGCTGAACAGGCTGGGGCTGTTTTCTCTGGAGCGTTGGAGGCTGAGGGGTGACCTTACAGAGGTTTATAAAATCATGAGGGCTGTGGATAGGGTAAATAGCCAACGCCTTTTCCCCAGGATGGGGGAAGTCCAAAACATGAGGGCGTAGGGTTAAGGTGAGAGGGGAAAGATTTACAAGGGACCTAAGCAACAACTTTTTCACACAGAGGGTGGTACATGTATGGAATGAGCTGTCAGATGATGTGGTGGAGGCTAGTACAATTGCAACATTTAAAAAGCATCTGTATGGGTACATGAATAGGAAGGGTTTGGAGGGATATGGACCAAATGCTGGCAAATGGGACTAGATTAATTAGGATATCTGGTTGTCAGGACGGATTGGTCTGTTTACGAGCAGTACAGCTCCATGACTATGACATCTCATGGAGTTCAGTGGTAAATTTGACACCTTGAAAGCAAGTTGGATACACTTGCCTTAATCAGAGAGCTCCGAATTTGAAATCCTCTCATTGCTCTGAACTTGATCATCCGCTGAATGTTTTGTTCAGTTCTGGACACCATTGTGCTGCTATGTTCGGAAACTTCCCACTATGTTATGGGATAACACATAATCAAGACACAAGAAATAGGAACGGGGTAGACGCTGACCTGCTGGATCTGCTCCACCATTCAATTTGATCCTGGGCTTCAGCTCTGCTTTCCCACCTGTTTCCCATTCCCCTGATTCCCTGAGTGATGAACAAATCTGTCCATTTCAATCTTAAAGATATTTAGCAATGAAGTATCTGCCGCACTGTATGGTGGGCAACTTCATAGATTCACAACCCTTTACATGAAATAATCTCTCTTCACCTCAGTCTTAAATAATTGCATTAAAATTAGATTTTATGTCACCTTGGCCCCTTATCCTGAAAATGCTTTAGATTTCTGACAATATGTGTCTACCCTGTCAAACCCGTTCAGATTCTTATATGTTTTAATGAGATCACCTCTCATTCTTCCAAACTCCAAAGGATATAGACCCCAATTTGCTCAGGCTGTCATGATAAGACAACACATTATTTGCACTGTTAGGGATGCCCATGAGTGAGCAGCACAAGATGGCTACCAGCGACCCATGGCAACTGTGACAGAACATGGTTGGCAGCACCATTTCTTCCCCCCCGCACCACCGCCCCACAACCTTTCTCATAGCAGGGCTCAGTTGTGTAAACCTTCACTTACTGCCTCCAATCCAACTATAATGTGGAGACGAGACTACACACAGTCCTCCAGATGTGATCTCACCACAATTCAGTAAGACCTCTCTATTCTCTTATCCCTTTGCACAAAGGCCCAGATGCCATTAGCCTTCCAAACTGCTGCTGCACTTCACGCTGACTCTGCGCTCCTTGTCCAAGCACGCTAAACATCTGTGAACATCAACACTTCACAAGTGAAACACTTATAAAAAATAATACTTGTAAGTATAATAAACTATGAAAAGGATAGTGATACATTTCAAAAGGCTGATGGGAGCAGGGCAGGTGCAGAGAAGGGTGCGTGAAACACCTTGGAAAGTTGGGGAGAGGTAATAGGTGGAATTCTAAAAATCACAGGTGCAGGAGCAGAGGGTCCTGGCACTCTATGTGCACAGATCATTTGAAAATGTTTGGGCAAGTTGAGGAAGTATGTGGAACTCTGGGCTTCGTAAGTTGATGCAAAGAGTATAAATGCAAGAGTTCAGATAAACTTGCACCCAGGTTTGACTGGAGTAATGTGTTTGCCAAAGCTTTGGGAAAGGTATGAAGGTGTTAGAGATGGTGCAGGAAGGATTTGTGAACATTGTTCAAAGGATGAGGAATTTCAATAATGTGGATAGAGTCACAGAATCCCTACAGTGTGGAAGCAGACCATTTGGCCCATTGAGTCCACACCAAACCACCGAAGAGCATCCCACCTAGACCCATCTCCCTACCCTCATCCTTGTGATCCTGCCTTCCCCACGGCCAATCCACCTAACCTGCCAGTCTTTGGAGTGTTGGAGGAAACTGGAGCACCCAGAGGAAACCCACACAGACACTGGGAGAATGTGCGAACTCCACACAGACAGTCAGCCGAGGCTGGAATCGAACCTGGATCCCTGGCATGGTGAGGCAGCAGTGTTAACCACTTAGCCACCATGCAGCCCTTTGGGGGTGATAGATGAAGAAACTGGGGTTGCTCTCCTTGTAGAGAATTGGATGGAGAGTAGATCTGACCGAGGAAGGGGTGCAAAATCAGGAGGGTTCTGGACAGAGTAATTTAGGAGACGGTTCTCACCGCTGGAAGGATAAAGAACCAGAACGCACCACTTTAAAATGATTGACCAAAGAAGTAATGCTGCCTTAAGAAAACCTCTTTAGGCAGAGAGTGGTCAGGATCTGAAATGCACGGCCTGAGAGTGTGGTAGAGACAGGTTCGATCATGACTTTCAAAAGCGAGTTGGATAGAAATCTGACAAGAGAAAATTGCACAGTGCTAGAGTGGAAAGGAAGGTGTGTGGGATTATTCAAGTAGCAGAGAATCAAAGAGAATGTGATGAGTTGAACGGTTTTCTGTATGGTGTAACCCACTCTGAGGTTCTATGATTTATTTACAAGGTGACATTGTGATTAAGATTGCTGGAAGATTGCAGATTAAATAAATTGAGGTTACACTTTGTCCTCGATGCCTACAAGCACTTGTACTTGTAAGTGCCTACAATATATTAAAATGTCCTAAGATTTTCCACAGGAGTGTTCTCAAACAAACTTTGATGCCTGAATCTCAAAACAGACCTTCAGGACAAGTGGTCACTATGGTAACGTCATAAAGGAGGAGAGAGTGGAATCTTTCTTCACCCATTTGTCAGGGGCAGAAAGATCCAATTTTACAAAAATTGGCTCCAATGATACTTGGGCTTTCCTGGCGATACCTGCGGATCATAGAATAATTATAATGCAGAAGGAGGCCATGCAGCCCATTGAGTGTGTGCTCTCTGTACAACAATTCAGTCAGTCCCATCCCCCCACTCTAACCCTGCAAATTTATTTCCAACAAGTGTCAAATTGTTCAGTTGAGACCCAGTTGGGCAAAATTTTAAGTGAGCCTTAGAATTCGGGTAATGTGCATCTTTTTTGGACTCAAAATGGACCTAAACAACCTCCCCAGCCTTGCTTTTATCCATGGAAGCTCAAATTTGTTTGCGGAGTTGGTTTGTGATGTTTTATTTTTAAAGTGCCATTTAATGATAAACATACTCTTGAGTGCAAGGATACTGATATTTAATACTACAGGAGCTGCAATAGCTCCCTCACTGACTTTTGATGGTTGCTTTTGTGTTTTAGATATGATATACTGACCTTAAAAGAAATGCAATATCCTTATGCACTATTATGTGAATGTCTTGGCTCTGTGACTGTGTTTTATATGCTTTCTCTGTTAGTGAGGGAGCAATAAATGATGTATATTTGCATCCTGGGCTATTATGGCGTCCGATGTAATGCAGAGATTGTCCAGAATTCTTCCATTAGAACTATAATAATTTCACTGCACGTGAAATCTCTGAAGACACAAAATTTGTCTGAGAGGCTTTAATAGAGGGAAAAGACAGACATCGAAAAACTATCTGCTGCAGTATATCAATTCCTGGATTTCAAAAATGGAACGTTAATTGCCATCAATGGTTGAGGCAAAACCTCCATCACTTCATGACTGGAAATTAGAACTTGTTAATCAGTCAGTGAAAATGCTGAAAATAGAGCACATCAGAATGATAAAGCAAGAAAGGATTCTGGGAACACACTCCTGGCTCGGAGACCATTTTTGATCTCTTAAATAAAGAATTTTCATTTATACAGGACTTTTCATGATATCAAATTTTCTCTAAGTACTTTAAAACCGATGAAGTGCTTTTGAAGTGAAGTCCATGTTGTATTGCTCAGAAACTGAACTGGACCAGCCAGTGTAGATTCTTTGGTGACAAGAGCAGATCAGAGGCTAGGAATCCCCCAGAGAGTAACTCACCTCCGGATTTCCCAGGGCCTGTCCACCAGCTAGATGGCAAAAAGTCAGGACTGTGATGAAATATACCCCACTTGCCTGGATGAGTTCAGCTCCCAAAACAAAAACTTGAGAAGCTTGATACAATCCAAAACAAAGCAGTCCAGTTGATTAATACCACATATACCACCTTAAACATTCACTTCCTTTACCACCAATCCACAGCAACAAGGGTGTTTACCATCGACAAGATGTCCTGTAGTAACTCACCTTCAACGGCATCTCCCAAACCTGTCACCTCTCCTGCCCAGAAAGAAATGGGCAGCAGATGTTTGGGAGCAACAAAAAGAGGAGTTTTGAGCATTGCAATCTGTAACTAATGGAATGCTACAGCGATCAGTGTTGGGCCACATACATTTATAATAAATATTTATGACCTGGCCGGATTTGCAGATAACGCAAATAGGTAGGAACACAAGTGGTGTGAATGATACAAAGAATCTGCAGAGGGCATACAGATGGGTTAAGCGAGTGGGCACAAACTTGGCAGATGAAGTATAATGTTGAGAACATTGAGGCTCTGACTTTGGCATGAAGGATAAAGGAGCTGAATATTATTTAAATAGAGAAAGACTGCAGAAAGCTGTACCTGGGGAGTCCTTGTGCATAAATCACAAGTTAGCATCCACGTTCAACAGGTAATAGTGAAGGCAAATGGGATGTTGGCCTTTGTGTCAAAGGGATTGGGGGATAAAATAGGAAGATTTTGCTGAAACTATGCAAGATCCAAGTCAGGCTAGAATACTGTGAACTGTTTTGGGCCTCTTATCTAAGGAAAGATTTACTGGCATTGGGGACAGTCAGGAGAAGGTTCAATAGACTGACACAAGGTTTTGGTGGGGGGTGGGGTCTGTCATGTGAGGAGAGGTTGAACATGTGCCTGTACTCATCGGAGATTATAAGAGTGAGAGGTGACCTAATTAAAACTTGACAGGGTAGATGTAGCAAGGTTGTTTCCCCTTGTGACAGTGTCATGTACCAGAGGGCATGAACTCAGAATAAGTGGTCACACATTTAAGACCGAGGAGGAGGAATATTTTCTGTGATGGCGGTGAATCTTACTGCAGAGGGCTGTCAGTGCTGGATCATTAAGTTTATTCACGGCTGAGGTTTTTAATCAGTAAGGGAATCGAGGCTGACTGGGGATAAATCAGGAAGGTGCAGTTGAGGGTTATCAAATCAACCATGATCTCAGTGCAGTGTGGAGCAGACTTGATGGGCTGAATGGCCTACTTCTGCTTCTGGTCACATTGCCAGCATCTGTAAGTTCTCCTTCAAGTTCTGCCATCCTGACTTGGAAGTATATCGCTGGATCAAAATCTTGGAACGCCTTTGCTAATCTCACTGTGGATGTACCTGCACCATATGGATTGCAGTGGTTCAAGAAGGTGGCTCATCCAGCCTTCTCAAAGACAATTTGGGACGAGCAATAAATATTAATGCGAGCCATTATAATACTGATGCCCTGCAAAAGAATACGAATGGTAGTCAGTTTGTGCACAGTAAGCTCCCACAGACAGTATTGACTAAGATAGCATTTTTTGTTTGTGATATTGATTATAGAATCGTAGAGGTCTAGAGTATGGAAACAGGCCCTCTGGCCCAACTGGTCCATGCCACTGATTTTTCACAATTTATACTCGTCTCATTTGTCCACTTTTGGTCCAAATCCCTCCACACCTATCCCATCCCATGGTTAAAGGATAAATATTGTTCAGGTTACCTGAGTGCTATAGTAACCAGCAAACGACACAGCCAGGGACTGTGGCAATAGTCTCTATCTAAGAGTGTAGGCAGGATCTGGGTTTGAAGTCTCGCTGATGGACAATGTGTTTTACATTTCTGCACTTCTTGCACTGCAGTACATTTGTATGTCCACTTGAGTTGGAGAGTCAGCCTAGGCTACATGCTCAACTCTCTGGTACGGCACTCAAACCCAGGTGATTAGATTAGATAACTTACAGTGTGGAACCAGGCCCTTCGGCCCAATAAGTCCACACAGACCCTCCAAAGAGCAACCCACCCAGACCCATTCCCCTACATCTAACACTGCGGGAAATTTAGCATGGACAATTCACCTAACCTGCACATTTTTGTGACTGTGGGAGGAAACCGGAGCACCCGGAGGAAACCCACGCAGACACAGGGAGAATGTGCAAACTCCACATAGACAGTTGCCTGAGGCAGGGATTGAACCCAGGTCTCTGGTGCTGTGAGGCAGCAATGCTAACCACTGTGCCACCGTGCCGCCCAGTGTCATACTGCCATTGAGGCACAGATGACACTGAGGGTGACTGTGCATGCGATATGGTGTCGGTTTTTAGTGTATTGTGTTGAGTTTAATTGTTCTTCAATTTGTGTTCTGTCTGTAGCACCTTATTCCTTTTGTTGAGTTGTAGTCATGCCAAAATAGTCGGATTTTTGAGGGAGTCAATACCGCAGAAAGAGAGAGGTGTGTAAGCTTGTAGACTTGCAAAGAGTTTACTTGCATAGTTTTCCTGAAATCTTTATTTTTGTTGCATCAGGTGAAGTTCAAATGCATTGGCTGTAGAGGTCATTGTAGCCCTTCTGTAACATTGCAATTAGAGTTATAGAGATGTACAGCATGGAAACAGACCCTTTGATCCAATTCGTCCATGCCAATCAGATATCCTAAATTAATCTAGTCTCATTCGCCAGCATTTGGCCCGTATCCCTCTAAACCCTTCCTATTTATATACCCATCCAGATGCCTTTTAAATGCTGTAATTGTACTAGCCTCTACCACTTCCTCTGGCAGCTCATTCCATACATGCACCACTCTCTGTGTGAAAAAGTTGCCCCTTAGCTCCCTTTTAAGTCTTTTCCCCTCTCAACTTAAATCTAAGTCCATTAGTCTTGGACTCCCTTCCCCTGGGGAAAAGACTTTGGTTACTCACCCTATCCGTGCCCCTCATGATTTTATAGACCTCTATTAGGTCACCCCTCAGCCTCCGGCATTCCAGGGAAAGTAGCCCCAGCCTATTTAGCCTCTCCCTGTAGCTCAAACTGTCCAACTCTGGCAACATTCTTGTAAATCCCGAGTAAGGATTACTTAACTCAGATTTCGCTCCACAGATGCTGCCAGACCTGTTGACCTTTTCCAGCAATTTCCATTTCTGTTTAGATCCTTGTAAATGTAATTGTCCAAGACAGAGTAGGGGGTGAGATCATGGAGATTTCCAAGTGAGCTTTATGTGCTGCATGTAGGGGAATTAATAACTTTATTCTAATGCTGAAGAGAGTTGCAGCTGCCTGATAGAGGTCACTCTGTTGGCTGAGAAGTGCTTGAGAATGATCGATGAAGGCGCTACATGAATACACATCTGCCTTTCAAGTTTCCTTTGCTTACGCGGTGAATTGCGATGAACGGTTCGTAACATTTCATTCCTTTCAAGATCACATCTTGCTCTGTTTGACTGCACCAGTTGCTGTGTGTTTTGCACAGCTCCTCCAGCCTTCGTTGATAACTACATCATTATCTGTGGAGCATCAGCATTTTGACAGCGCCACTCTCCAGTGTAATTCAACAGGACCTGAGTGACTGTCGAATCTCGTTGAAATAATCCCATCGGAATATATTAGTTATGCCACAGAACTAACAGTGGCACAGGCAATAGGTTTGTTTCTCTTTCCCATAGCTTTCCATCAGGTACTAATTGAGTCTTGCAGCCCTCGTTATTTGTCTTGTAATTGAGTTATCTCAACACTATCTTGCGGAAGAAACTTTTTAATTACTACACCGCAATCTTTATAAAAGAGATGTGATTGATTGAAACACTTTCTTTTCCCACCACTGGATTATATAGAGTAAAACTCAACAGTGTTTCCATTTTTCTCAAAGCCTCTCTCTCTCTGGTGTTTAGACCAATACTGGTCTTTTTTTGTTGTCTGCTCTCCCTTCACTGCCTAGTTGAGATGTTACTTGTTTGACAGGAGACACATACCTTCTGTATACAATCACCACACACATTTCTCCCCCAATTATTTTACCAACAGTCAAGGTCCACTAAGTTGACACTTCTCCTGAGCAGCTTTGTGAGGCGTAATCCTCCCCTATTAATGCTGAGTTTAATATCATCATTCACTCCAGTGTTTTATTATTCAAGCTTTCCAATTCTTGTAACATTATTAGCCTGTCAAATGTTGTGTTCCACCTGTCTGGGGGATTACCCATTATCCCTTGCATGCAGGGAAGTGACACTGATGAGTGAAGTTTTGAGATATTCATTTAGTGTTTAATCTGACGGGCATGACAGCTGATCCCAAAGCTCCTCACTGATTAAAGCTAGGCCTCTCTGCCTCTCTCCATCCCATCACGCCTCTGAATACAACAGTAAAGGGATAAAGCTGCCAGTGAAAGGTGCTCCAGGCAGATTTGCATAGGCTCCACGTAAGTGAAACTAACAGACTGATTATGTGTTGTTGCACAGGAATTTATTCAGTGGAAAGGAAAAGTTGGGGGGGAGGGAATAAAAAAGGGAAATCAGTCAAGGCCTGTTTCAGAGTGCTGGGCATTTTCAGTAACCGTTCTTCCACTTAAGTTAAACTTTGATCTGCACCTCCACACAGCTCTTCAGATGTCAGAAGTTGTTGTGGGAAAAGTGCGCAGTTTAGGAGAAATTAAACTCACAGTCTTGCCCTTTTTTTGACACTGCAGTATGCAAGGGGACGCTACTCCCTGACTTACTTTAGCTGTCATTTTTACATTTGGGTGAATCCAGGGAGTGCAGACAGTTACAACAAAGTGATCAATCAAGAGATATCTGCTCTTCATGTTTGTTCGGATATTTTGAAAATGTTTTGATGTTGCAGTGCGGGGGTTGGTGCATAATCATTTGCTGTTTTGGCTGGGCAGCGTTGTGTTTCATTTGGTTGATCATGTTTAAGCAACTTTCTGTTGCTCTCTCAGTTTCCTCTCTCTCCCTCCTGCTGTCTTTCACTCACTCTCTCTGTCTCTTTTTCTCACTCTCTCTTTTCCATCTCTCGCTCTCTCTCTCTCTCTCCCCCTCTCTCTCCTGTGTCTCACTCTCTCTCCCTCCTGCTATCTCTCACTCAGTTTTCTCTCTCTCCCTCCTGCTTGCTTGCACTATTGCTTGTTTGTGCCTTCCCACTCTTGCTTAAATGCAGAAGTTTCTCTCACTCGCACGTTTTTCACTTGCTGTTGGTCGTGTTTGCCTGTGTTCTGTCTTCCTCACTTGCATTTTTTCTCCATCTCTTCCCCTCCTTTGTCACTGTCTTTCCCTCATTCTCACACCCCCATATGTTGTATTCTCAGATAGCACTCCTGCCACCATGAGATACTCTGCTTTGAGTAGCTTACTGCCTTTTGTTCACGCTGGGTCCAGAAGTTGTCCAGCGATCAGGGGATGGATCACCAATGAGTCCAAATGAAAGAGGCACTGACGACACCAAATGCTGGAGATCACAGCGATTCAGACAGCATCTATGGAGAGAGAGCAAGCTAGTGTTTTGAGTCTAGATGACTCTTCATCAGAGTTGAAGTGGGGAGGGGGCAACATTTATGTAATAGTTAGGGACAAAGACAGGGGAGGGATGTAGAGTGCTGGGGGAGAAAAGATGTTGGACAGTTCAGACTAAGTGACCGGAATGTGAGAATGGCAGAACAATGGTGGGTCTAACTGCCAGACTGGAAAGAACAGACAGTCCCACTGGGGTGGGGAAAGGGGACATGGTGACAGACAATGTAACAAGTAAAGCTAAAAGAAAGGGAAGGACTGGGAGTGGGTTCACAACCTGAAGGTGTTGAACTCAATATTAAGCCCAGAAGGCTGTAAAGTGCCCAGTCTGAAGATGAGGTTTTGTTTCTCTAGTTTGCGCTGAGATTTTGTGGAACACTGCAGCATGCCGAGGACAGACACTTGGGCACGCGAGCAGGATGCTGTGTTAAAATGACCAGCTACAGGAAGGTCGGAGTTATGCATGCATTCAGACCGAGGTGTTCTGTGAAGCAGTCACCCAGTCTGTGTCTGCTTTCTCCAATGTAACAGATTTCAGCATCTGCAGTAATGTGCTCCGACCGGGGAGAGGGACTTGTCTGACATAACCAGTGGTTATGGTACGTGGTAGCAGTGGGTACAGTTTACATTAACTTGCTGGCTGCCAGGAGCTGGATCGTTCTGTCTGGGTCCTTTTGCAAATCTCAACTGTCTTCATCCAGAGACTGAGACACATGAGATTGGCAGGAGATCAATGTAACATGAACATCAACTCCTTCAGAGCGATTAGCTCATAGACTGCACATGCACACACGCGCGTGCTCTCTCTCTCTCTCTCTCTCTCTCTCAGTCACTCACTCTCTCACTCACTCACACGCGTGCACACGCACGCACACACTTTTATCTACAGCATATTTGTAAAGGTCCAAATGCTGTGAGAGGGCTGTGTTGTTTTTCTGAAGAACTCTGTCTGGTGGCTATGTTGGAATGTCTTTCCCCAAATATGCAATCCCAGTTTGCATCCATTATTAAACTTTGTGTGCAGATATTCACAAAAAGCTGTTTAGTAACTTATTAGCTGGCTGTTTAGAACTTCCAAGCGTGACAGAGTTTTTATTGAGCCTCAAAAGACGATGTTACATTTTGGAATCCAGGTTGTAGTGATTGTAATGAGGTCTGCCAGGCAGACTCAGAGAATATGAGCTCCCTGATTGGGGCTGTTAACGTAGCCCAGTGAGGGAAACCTTGCTGACAGATAAGCACAGGAGTGTCATGCATCCTGACATTCTGAGAGCTGGCTCTGAGGGAGCTGGATCAGTGTCAAGGACTCTCCATGTGTAAGTAAAGGGTGACATGGTGACGGGATACCAGCCTCTCTGGAGTTAATTCAGGGGCAATGAGGACAAAGCATGCTCCTGAAAACATTCACTCGCAACAGTCATCTTTGAATTGGGGCAAGCATTTCTGACATCGTGCTGTTAATTGGGAAGCTTGACTCGTTCGATCCTGCTGTCGAAGACTGGGCCTAGAATGTGGAAAGGATGTGTTATGTTTTCCAGGCAGATGATGTCGGGGCAGCTGAAAAGCAAAGAATAATTCTCCTGACTGCTTGTGGACCTGCAGCTTTTTTGCTTATTAAGAACCTTAATTTTCTTGAGGCAGCAGATAAGAAAATCTTTCAAGAGTTGATGAATTTAGTTACAGAATATTCCAACCCCAAGCCTCCTGTAATTCTGAGTTGTTATAGTTTTTACTTGGCACTTTGAGAACCCAGGGAATCTGTGTTGGGATTTTTAACTAGGTTAAGATGACTGCCAGAGGCATGTGATTTTGGTTTAACCCCCAATGGGATGCTGAGGGTCTGTGGTATGTGGGGTTAATGATGTAGCTTTGCTAAAACGCCTGCTAGCTGAAGCCCAAACTGGCTTTGTCATTAGAAAATATGGCAAGTGGAGCACATGAGTTATAGGATAGTGATGATGGAAGTGGCCACACTTACCAGTCCGAATGAACTTGGGGAAAACTATTTGAGTGCAGGCAATTGCACAGCCTCACTGAGGACATCCTGAATAGGAGGACTCTAAGTCAGCCCACAGAAAAACCCCAAAACAAAGCCAAGTCTCAGCCAAACAGTTAAATGTTTCTTCAGGATCTGGGCCGACAAGCCATTGCAGTTCCTGCCATTGTGTGGATGTGAGACAACAAGAGAGTCCCACTAGACCTGAATTGAATAACAGAACTTACAGGCCATTATCCAAGAGAGTGCACACTCTGCAAAGTCCAGCTACATTTGGTTTGGAAATGTTAAATTGCGTAGCAACATCCAAATCAGAACCAATCAAAAGAAACATCTGATTAAATGGTCATTGGGCTTTGATGGGGATCGATACCAGCACGGCCGTTTCAGTGATCACAGAACCAGCCTTTAACAAAATTCCCTCTGGACTCCAAACCTTAAGGTTACACTAGATCTTGGCTAGACTGAGAACCTGTTCTGGGGAATCTTTACAGATTAGGGGTACAACTTCAGTTCCGGTCTCTTATGAGAAACAGCTAGTTCAATTGCCACTGATTGTAGTAAAAGCCTTGGGCCCAAGCTTGATGGAGTGAAATTGGTTGAGAAACATTCACCTGGATTTACTGAACATTTTTCGATTAGAAAATGGCTGCCTGAGTGAGGTCCTAATTAAATGCACAGAGGTTTATCAGGAGCGTCTAGGGACTATCAAAGGAGACGAGGTCACCTTGCGTGAAACAATTGCACGATTCTGCAAGGCCTGTCCAGTGCCATGGGCACAAGTTAGGACAGAAATCGGGAGGCTGAAAAGTGAAGGAATCATCAAACCAGTATGGGCAGAGCTGTCAAACCGTTTGGAAGCTTAATGGATTAGTTTGTCTCTGTGAGGATTTTAAACCAACAGTAAACTGCTTTTTGTGGCTGGATATATATCCAATTCCTCGCACAGAAGATTTATACACAAGGCTGATGGGGGGGTTGTCTTTCACAAAGTTGGACATGAGCCATGAATAATTGCAATTATGGTCAGATCAAGAATCCAAGAGGTATGCTACAATTAATACTCATAAGGGTTTATACCGATTTACAAGTCTGCCATTTGGGGTATTGTCAGCTCGTGTCATTTTCAGTGAATAATGGAGAAAATTTACAAGGTCTACCCCACATTGCCATTTATTTAGACGATGTGTTAATGCCAGGGGTCCAATAAGGAGCATGTAGAGAACTTGGACATCATACTTAGACATTTCTTCGTAGAGTGCACATGCCTTAGAAGGGAAAAATATGTGTTACAGGCATCCCAAGTGACTTACAGAGTTGACAAGACTGGGTTACACACGTTGGAAGATAACGTGAGAGCAATCAAAGGGGGCCTGGCTCCAATGTCTGTACTGGAGCTCAGGTCTTTCCTTGGGCTGGTGAATTATTGTGGAAATTCATACATAACCTGGCCTCCATCCTGGCACCTTTGTATCAACTCTTAAAAATGGGTCAGCCTTGGAAATGGTCACATAGCCAAGCCATGGCTTTCAGGGAAGTGAAGAAGTAGCTAGCATCTTCGAAAGTGTTGGCATGCTGTGATCCCAAATGAGATCAGGTATTGACATGGCGATGCCTCCCCGTATGGCACCGGGATAGTATTAGCTCATGGATGGCCCAATGCAGAGGAACACTCTATAGTGTGTGCATCCAGGACTGTGGCTAATGCAGAGTGTTAATTAGGCCAGATAGAGAAGGAAGGTCTGATGATTATATTCTGAGTCAGGAAGTTCCACCAATACCTTTACGGACATAAATTTTGCAATAATAACAGACCACAAATCACTGCTAGTTGTACTTAAAGAGGACAAGGTAGAGCCGCCCATAGCTTCAGGCTGAACTCAGCGGAGGGCTCCAATAATAATTGTGTATAATTACAAGTTGGAGCCTGGGAGGCCAAATAGCAAATGCAGATGCATTAAGCCGCCTCCCACTGACAGATACACCACCGGTGGGACTGTCACTGGAAGAGTCTGTAATTATTTTAAATTGTCTGGACACACTTCCAGTCACAGCTGACAATATCAGACTCTGGACGTACCAAGATCCGATCCTGGCAAAACTGAAACCGTTGGTGGCTATGGGGGAACCAAAGAGCCATCACAACCTGAATTGAAACCTTTTTGGACCCGGAGAGACCAGATCACAGCAGAGGATGGCACATTGTTTTGGGGAGCAGGAGTGATTGTCCTGAGCATCAGACACTGCCAGGTGCTGGCTGAACTCCACCAGGGTCATCCAGGGGTTTCCAAAATTAAAATGTTAGTGAGAAGTTATGTCTGGTGGCCAGGATTGGTCGCAGACATAGCCGTACTTATGGGGCAGTGCCCAGAGTGCCAACAAGGACAAAGATTACTGCCAGCAGCTTCCCCACACCCGTGGCAATGGCGGAGTAAACCGTGGTGGACCTAGTCACATGTTGATTTTGCAGGTCCTTTCATGAGCTCAATGTCCTTAGTCATTGTAGATGCCCATTTAAAGTTGCTGAACTTGCTTTGAGTTCATTCGTTAAGAACTGTGCGCATCTTTTGCAATTCCCAGACTCCCGGAAGTGTTGGTCACAGATAATGGGCCATCGTTTACCAGCAGGGAATTTGAGTACTACCTTAAGTTGAATGGTATTTGATATATCTGGACAGCTCCATACCATCCATTGTCCAGTGGTCTAGCAAAAAGAGCAGTCCAAACGTTGAAGGTAGGTTTGAAGAAACAGCGTACAACTTCACTTGATACCTAACTGTCCTGGTTCCTATTTGATTATAGGACCATCCCTCATGCACCCACAGGGATATCTCTGGTGGAGTTACTCATGGGGAGAAGACTCTGAACCACGTTAGATCTGATCTTCCCAGACTTGGGATGGAGGGTGAAATGACATTGGGAATGCCAAAGCTAGACACAAGACTCTGCTAAGCAAGAGACAGAGTTTACTTCAGGGGATGAGGTTTGGTGTAGGAACCATGGGAATGGCCCTGCATAGGTAGGCTGTATGGTCAACACGAGGTCAGGTCCCGTGTTGTATAATGTTCGGGGAGGTGCGACAGCTCTGAATAAACACGTGGACCATAAGAAAGCTGCAAACTCGCAAACGGCATGGGAACAAAACGTGCCCAGCTCTTCGACTGCCTTTCTGACTGTTCCAGAAACCATTGGTTCTCCCTCTCCATCAAGCGTTAAAGATAACTCGGAATCTGAGATGGCTACAGAGGATGTCGCTGCCACTATGCCTTTGCAGCCTGAAGAGGAGAATGAATTTTTTCCGAGGTGTTCTTGGTGTGAGAGGTGAGCTACTGTGCATTGCACACTGCCTGTATCAGAGACAGTGTTGGAGGAATCTGACATGGTGCTAAAACACCCCTGGAGGAGCTACAAAAGAAAATAACCAGTCTATGCCCCAGACTTAGAGAGGGAGGGAAGTAGTGATTGTAATGAGGTCAGCCAGATGGACCTAATAGAATATGGGTTCCCTGATTGGGGCTGTTAATCTGGTCCAATCAGAGAGCCCTGGCTGACAGAAACAGGAGTGTCAGCGATCCTGACACTCTGACAGCTGGCTCTGTAGGAACTGGATCAGTGTCAGAGACTCTGTGTGTAAATAAAGGGTGACTTGGTGACAGGATACCGGCCTCTGTGAAGGTATTTCACAGGTTGTTTAGGTAAATTCCTTATAGCCCATGGTGTCTGCACTTCAGCTGCCTGCTCCAGGTTCATCAAATTGGAGACCCCCCAACCCAGAGTGAGCACTGCTTCCCAACTGGCTGTTGACTGTCCATTCAGTCACACCTGACTGTGGGCGATTTTGACAATGCACTCTTCAATCCCATTGTTCCAGTTTGATTATAAACTCCAGGATGTAGTTGCCCGAACTCTGAGATGAAAATGGGATTAAAATTGAATGTGTTAGAATAGAAACCATCTCTAACATCTTATTGTTGTGTGAGAATCAGTGGGAAAGTTCACTTCTGCTGTAGAAAATACGAGGGCAGTATTCTTTTCAGATAATGTTTTGCTGATAGTGCCTGGTCCGTCATTGCTTGGGGTGGCTTTTCTCTCACAATGTTCTGCTCTTCACCTCATTAATTGTATGTTTACACTCTTGTTTGTCTCTCTTTGGGAATAGTGCCAGCAGAGACCTGGGAGTGTTTCCAACAGCTAGGGCCTTGCGTCTTTCTGGCCCCCAGGTTTGCAACCCCAGCTGGTCATCACGTCAGGTTCTGCAAACCAGGAACTGTCCCCACCGTGTAGTGCCCCCACAATTATCACTGAGGGCAAATATCTCAGAAGACAGGAAGGCTCTCCATAGGAATTTGGAGATGTTTGCTGGAGAGGATGGCGAGAGGAGGATAATGCTTTTCCCAGCTGGCCGACAGAGGAAGCCATGCCACTGGACCAACTCAGCTTGGACACGTGTGACAGCCTGTATTAGGGCTGTGTCTGGGGGGAAAAAGCCATGCCCAGCAGGAAGTACCTCTGTGCTCCACAAGGCTAGGTGTCACCACCTTCTGTTCTACGCCTCCTAATCACTCGAACTCTGTCACTGTACACACCTCATAAAAGCTCATTGAAAGTTCATTGGTACGGTGGCTAATTGGTAAGCACTGCTGCCTCACAGCGCCAGGGTCACGGGTTTGATTCCCACCTCAGGCAAATGTCTGTGTGGAGTTTGCACGTTCTCACCGTATCTCTGTGGGTTTCCTTCGGGTGCTCTGGTTTCTTCCCACAGTCCAAACATGTGCAGGTTAGGTGGATTGGCCATAGGAAATGCAGGGTGACAGGGATAAGGTAGGGGATGGGATGCTCTTAGGAGGGTTGGTCTGGACTCAATGGGCCAAATGGCCTGCTTCCACACTACAGGGATTTTATTCTATGATGGAAAACAAATGCCATTATTCCACACATCCACTCAACAGCTCTCTCCACCTCATTTTCCCAAACTACTAAAACCTTCCCTGTCCTCTACACTTCTCCCATCTGCTCCTGCCTCACCACTAACGTGGTGACTTTCATCTGGTCACTTTCATCATACTCAGTCCCTCACTTTGCCATATTAGCAGGAAGAACTGGTCCACCCCTTTTCCCCGATTGATGTCTCAATGCCCTATTTGTAATCCTCAGACTGGTCACTCTCGGCCTGTAAGACTGACCATAGCCCAAACCCTGAACTGCAGGGACACGGATCTCAGGACTCTGGTAAGACTAAGGGCCTGACTGACTGTAGCCAATCCCTTCTAGAGTGACAGTACCCTGCAACTTCTCTTATTGTGCACCTCTGACTTTTGGACATGGCTATTAACTTGAAGCACATGGAGTGTGCTACCCAGCTAAGCTGCTGGCTCCAGTGTGACGCTGACGTGGCGCAGTGCCACACAGACATGTCTACTCCCTTGTCCATTCAGTGCTCCCACTGTCGCAAGCTGCCTGCCTCTCCCTCTGCAAAGCTGCGTGAACCCCAGAGGCTGGCCGCTAGGTAACCGGGCGCTGAAGACTCTTGAGCTAAGAAAGCAATGTGACCCACACAGAGGCTAGCAGGAAGTGGGAATGAGTGAGTGCTGGGAAAGCAAGCTAAACGCTTTGCAGTGTTGCGCGGATGCAGGCTGAGGGAAAATGGTGTCCAGCGATGTTATTTGTGAAGAGATGGGTGTGCCACTCTGACTGGCTTGTGAGGGAATTTGCACTGTCTAATTGATTACTTTCTGAAGGAGAGGAGAATTAAAAATGGTGTAAAATAAGGAGAGTGAGGTTTGGATGGAATGAAAGGTAGTCACCAGCCATTGGTGGGATTCTGAAGTGACTATTTGGGACTTGGGGGTGGGGTCAGCAGAATTATTTTTCTTGATGTCAAAAGTCCGGAGTTTTCATTTGCACTATTTTTCTTTAAAATAGTTTTTCGAGTAACACCATATGCTGTCATTGATACTTTGGAAACCTGAATGAAGTTAGCCCTTAATCTTCTGAATTCCAGGGAATTAAAAACCTCGCAGGTTAAATCTCCCCACATAAAGTGCTCTTTACATGCAGTGCTAAAGTAACCAGCTCTATGTTCTAAACAGCTCAGGGGGAGGGAATCAAATACAATGGATATTGAATCAGCAGAGGCTATGCATTCATGCCTGTGATGGGCAGTCAGAAATGGATCAGCATCTCTCAGACAGAGTTGTGTTTGCCCAGGACATGACATTCACAAACAACCTTTAATGAACTTGACCAGGTTCACCAATGAAGATCGGGGTAGGATATAGCTCATCTGAAAGACTCTTAAAATAGTTGTGACCAGTAAATATAAATGGATATCGGATTAGTGTGGTTATATTTCTCTTGGGAAATGGTGTGTCCCGTTTTCCCTTTCAGCAGCTAAATAGATCAGCCAAAGTTCTGGTTCATCTGAACAGTATCTACTTTTCAAAAAAATCACATGGGCGACTTTTCTGATCATGATGAGAAAGATTCTACCTCTGAAGTAGAAGATTGGGATTGTTGTTAACAACAGCTTGGGCCCTACAGGCACAAAGTGGAGTTAATTAACTGAGTATTAGAGTCATTCAGATTGATATGTTGAAGCTTTCTGTATATTTTAGTTTCAATTAACTTTACCTTGTATCAGGTCAGTGACCCGTGGTTACTAAGGCCTGATGCTGACCCCATGTTTTCGAGATGCCGTGGTAATGGGTGGGCTGAGAATTGAAGCAGGGTTGAGAGCGTGGTGCTGGAAAAGAACAGCAGGTCAGGTAGCATCTAAGGAGCAGAAGAATCGATGTTTCAGGCATCGGGAATTCCTGATGAAGGGCTTTTGCCCAAAACGTCGATTCTCCTGCTCCTCGGTTGCTGCCTGACCTGTCATGCTTTTCCAGCACCACGCTCTCGACTCTAACCTCCAGCATTTGCGGTCCTTAGGTTCACCTGAGAACTGAAGCAGTTGAGGCAGTGACTTAGCTGGATTTGTTTTAGTCTTTTTCATTATGAAAGCCTTGCCTCGAGAATGTTATTGAAGAGAATTGAACACGATGTTGAGCATACTTAGAGTTTATCCATTCACCATAACGCAAGAACCCTTTTTATTACGCAATGCTGTTGGTGAGTGGGAAAAAAAAAATTCAAGTTTTGGAGCTGTTCCCAAAACAGAGAGCAAGGAGGAGGAAAATTCTGTCCTGTCACCTGCGATCACGATAGCTCAGATCATTGTGGACTGCTCTTGGTAATTGGTTTACTTTGTTCAGCCGTCTAATGAATTGCAGCTCTGTGAGGTCTCTCTGGCTGCTCACAGACCTTCCTCACTATCGGACATGATTAAAGCCGCTGTAATGGAAGACAGCAGTACAAGTACAAGTCGAACTCTGGTTTCCTAATCCAAGCTGGCTCGACATGCCTTTGCCTGGAGTTGTCAAGGAGATTTGGCAGGATGGTGATAAATAGGAGAGCTGGAACCCAGTGGAAAAAAGCACGAGAGTTGATTAAATACCCAAGCTTGAATTGATCCCTGAGAATTGATCAGACAGTATCAGGCTTATGGACTGTGCCAAATGCAAATGTATTTCAGCAGTTCCATCAGATTTTGTGGATAGTATAATTTGCCTCTGGTCAAACCTTCGTCCTATTTGTTTAGTACAATGGGAGAAGCTGTCCACTGAAAAAGGAGCAACTCAAAGGTGGCTTTAATGTAGGCCTTAGGCCTTGTGAATGCAGAGAGGCAGGTGTACGTGCAGCTTGATGTAGCTGCAGATCTAAAGAGCCCTTATTTCTTAAAAAAAATGCAAAAATTAGAGTTTTCTGTAGTGGAGAATGTTAACTAAGTGTGATGTGAATTCTTGAGGTTTTATATTTTTCCATTTTCCTCCCAAAATGTGTTGACACATTGGGTAATATTTGGGATCTTGCCCAGAGCTGAGAAGAACTCCACTTGGGCACAGGTGGGCCATCCCTGGGATCAAGGAGCCGAGGATACAAGTCCCATCTACAGAGAGTTGGTCGTCCAGCACTCGCCCATGTTGACCAGGGCCAGTATTCTTTTGAATACGCCATTGGTTCTCGGAGGCAGCTATATATGTTAAAGTGGAAATGTCCTCCAATTGATCCAGGTTTCACAAGTAGGATTCAGAAAACAAAACCTGTGTGCTTTAAACTTTTCACAAGAAGTTTGAAGCTGTCAGAGTTAATTGGAGAGATGGGATGCCTTTTAGATAGATCCAGGAATAGGTTTAGAAGAAATGAACTCAGGGATTGACCGTGCTGCTGGGGAGGTACCAGCCTTGAGATTGTTGACATCACGGATCCCAGGCCACAGGTGATGGACAGCAAGAGGGAGTCACCGTAAGAGGCCTGTGGTGGGAGTGGGAGTGAGGTAGGGAGATGACAGCAAGTTTGGTGAATGTCTCTCCCTGGACCTACCCCTTCCCGATCCTGGGCCTCTTATTCAGGGAACTGAGTGCTATTAAGCAAGATAGCCCCCTCTCCCCCACCCCTTCAAAACTCTCATGTAATCCTGTATAGATCTGTGAATCTTGCTCCCTGCATCATTACACCAGAAGACATAGGAGCAGAAATTAGGCCATTCAGCCCATTGAGTCTGCTCCACCATTCAATCATGGCTGATCAGTTTCTCAACCCCATTCTCCAGCTTTCTCCTCATAACTCTTGATCCCCTTGATACTCAGGAACCTATCTATCTCTGTCTTAAATATATTCAATGACCTGGCCTCCACAGTCCTCCGTGGCAATGAATTCCCTAGATTCCCCACTCTCTGGCTGAAGAAGTTTCTCCTTGCCTCCATTCTAAAAGGTCTTCCCTTTACTCTGAAGCTGTGCCCTTGGGTCCTAGTCTCTCCGCACAATGGAAACATCTTCCCAACATCTACTCTGTCCAGGCCATTCAGTATTCTGTAAGTTTCAGTTAGATCCCCCCCTCATCCTTCTAAACTACATTGAGTATTAAGCCAGAGACCTCAAATGTTCCTCATATGTTAAAGCTTTTTATTCCTGGGACCATTCTTGCACCTTGGGAATCCAAACCCCCCTCCCCTCACCACTACCTGGTGTGGTACTTTAAACTTGTATTCATGGGATGTGGGTGTTGTTAGCTGGCCCAGCATTTATTGCCCTTTCCGAGGTGCCCTTGAACAGCTGGTGAGCTGCCTTCCTGAGCCGCTGCAGTCAGTGTGCTGTAAGTTGACCCACAAGGCCCTTAGGGAGGGAATTCCAGGATTTTGATGCAACGATACCCGAAGGAACAGCGATGTATTTTCAAGTCAGGATGGTGCGTGACTTGGAAGGGTCTTGCAGGTAGTGCCGTTCCCATCTACCTGCTGCCCTTCTCCTTCTTGATAGTAAAGGTAAAGTCACCATAGTCCTACCAGACCATAGGGCGCTCTCTCATTAGGGAGTGACAACTGGTGGTGGTTTAACCTGAGGGGCATCATGCCTCAGGCAAGGAGAGAGGTTGACAAGGAGAATCCTTCATGGTAACCTCTGCTGGTGTTCCAATCCACGCTGTTGGTGTTCCAATCCAAGCTGTTGGTGTACCAATCCACGCTGTTGGCGCCACTTCATATGAGTAACCTGCCATCCAGCCTATTGAGCTAACCGTCTCGATTGTAGTGGTTATGGGTTTGGAAGGGGCTGCCCAAGGAACATTGTTGTATGGTAACAAAGGGTTTTTCATCCATAAATACGACAGGTTAAGGATGGAAATGATCGGAGTGCATCTATGAATGATTGCCAATTAAATTGATCGCTCTGTAAGAATACCTTAAGATATTTTCACAGATATCATTGATGCAATGTACTTATTTTGTCCCACAGGTACGAGTGATCCTTATGTCAAGTTCAAACTGGCTGGCAAAACGTTGTACAAGAGCAAGATCATGTACAAAAACTTAAACCCTCGATGGGATGAGACCTTTGTCATACCAGTCAAGAACTTGAATCAAAAGCTGTATGTCAAGGTAATAAAGAGCTGCATGTTCAGAAATGATATACTGATTCAGCTAAATACTGTTACGTTAGGAGTTAAATTTAGTGTGGTTCAGTGCTTATGTTTAGATGGTTTGGTTTGATTTGATGGTTATGATATAGTTAGGATCGGTGATGGGGTCAATGGTCCATTCTTTGTTTGGGATTCACTGATTAGAATTTTGGTTGATTTCAGTGGCTATGGTCATTGGTAATCGTTTTAGGTCACCCGATCCGGTATCAGTGGTTATAATTTGGTTTGAGGTCGCGCGCATTGTTTAAAAACAGATTGTTGCATTTCTAATTCCTGTGTGACAATAAAACAAAGTATTAACACTCTGCTACTTGAATGGTTAGGATCTGGAGCGCGCTGTCTGAGAGTGTAGCAGAGTCCATTGAGGCTTTCAGAGGGAACTGGGTCAGTATCTGAAGAAAGAATATTGATAGGGTTACCAGGACAAAGGCAGGGGGTGTGGAATTAGCTGAGTAGTACTTACAGGATCAGTTTCCATCCTGAAAATGTCCCCTTGTTCCTTATTAGGCGGATGGGACTGGTTTAGTTTGGGATTATGGTCAGCATGGATTGGCTGGACCGAAGGGTCTGTTTCTGTGCTGTATCACTCTACAACCCCTAGTCTTCTATTAGTTAGCCAATCCTCTGTCCATGCTAATCCAACATAACGAGATCTCAATAATTAGCACTGATTTAATGTTGTGTTAATAAAAAGATGTAAGGGCCCTAGCCAAGGTGTGACAAAGACTTAAAAGGAGGGTCCTGGAACTGAATAGACTTAAATGTTTAGCTCTGAATTTTGTAAAGACTCCAGCTTAGCCAGGAACGAGAACAAAGATTCTGGAAGCCCTGCTCTGGAACACAGCGCCTGCCCATATCACCCAGGGCCCATTGGTTCATGGTTCTGGATGTAGGTTTGCTAGCTGAGCTGGAAGGTTCATTTCTAGGTTTCGTCACCCTTCTAGGTCATCTTCAGTGGGCCTCTGGGCAAAGCACTGCTGGTAATTCCTGCTTTCTATTTATATGTTTGGGTTTCTTTGGGTTGGTGATGTCATCTCCTGTGGTGATGTTATTTCCTGTTCTTTTTCTCAGGGGGTGGTAGATGGGGTCTAACTTGATATGTTTGTTGATAGAGTTCTGGTTGGAATGCTATGCTTCTAGGAATTCTTGTGCGTGTCTTTGTTTGGCTCGTCCTAGGTTGGATGTGTTGTCCCAGTTCATGGAGGCAGCTATATATGCTCAAGTGGAACTTTATGAATAGGATTCAAAAAACAAAACTTGTGTGGTTTATACGTTTCATGAGAAGGTCTGCAGTTGTCAGTTATTTGGGGAGATAGGATACCTTTTAGATAAATGCAGTAACACTTAGAACAATTGGAGTGCCTTTTGGGATTGTAAATAATAGAGAGGAATATGCATAAAAAATGGATAAACACATCACAACTTTCAAGCTATCGAATCATTTCAAACTACTGACTTGTACCTTCAAACAGTAGGAAAAAATGCATTGCATTTAAAAAAAAGTCCGTTCTAGCTATCTTACTCTGTGTGTTGAAATAGACCTGAGGACCATCATTATAGGATTAGTGTTTCGTGACTGATGTTACTACCTATCATTATCACAGTGGGCGCCTGTCAGTTTGCAGTTTGTTTAATAGCTCAACTTGCTTATATGACCAATGGAGCTATGAATATAAATGCTTATTTTTATACAGGATTAAGTAGTTGAAGAAAACTAAATATAATGAATCAGTTTTTAATCAATGAGAGTGAAACTCAGGACAAATGCAGGCCTCATTATTAAACTAACCCATTCAAGATCGTAAGCCACTTTAGGAGAAAGTAAAGACTGCAGATGCTGGAGATCAGAGTCGCAGAGTGTGATGCTGGAAAAGCACAGACGGTCAGGCAGCATCTGAGGAGCAGGAGAGTTTACATTTTGGCATAAACCCTTCATCAGGACATCAGATTCTGTTACACTGCAAATTCTTATCCTGATTAGCTACTGACTGAATATAAATATTCCAAACAGTCGCTTTCAACAGGGGGAAAAGAGAATTAAGTTTGTGCGCAGAATATGACTCTAGATAGATGCGATATGCAACCCAATTGGCTTGGCATGTGAAGAATATTTTAAGTATGGGACGTGTCAATGGCTGCTAAGGCTGTGCTTTCTCACTTCAAATTTGTAATTAAATTGACAGAGGGGTTTTGTTGTTCTGAAGTGCCAAGAATTTGTCAATCATGTATTGTTGAAACTCTTGCAGTTCCTGAAGCATCGTTTGTTATGGGTTTTTGTGCAGGATTTCAAGTGATTCTGAATTCTGTGGAGGATTTCGTCCACGCATGTGCGTACACACCTACACGCACGCACGCACACCTAACATGAATACACACCTACACAAATACACACCTACACGAATACACACCTACACGCACGCACACACATGAATGCATACCTACATGAATACACACTGACACACGCACACACCGACATACGCACACACACTACACACACTGCAGTATGTTTCCATTGATCAAAGAGAAGGTTGGGCTGATGCTGAAGTTGATGTTCACATTTGGGACCAACTGTAGGAATTAGTTTCAGGCTGATCCACAGTTATTTCGAGTTAATGCGGTTTGTGAATTCTCATTTATTATTGTGCTCAGCTCCATATTGCAATCGACTTACAGCACAGATTTGGACCATTCAGTCGAACTATCCATGCTGGCGTTTATACTCTACATAAGCTTTCTCCCGTTCTGTTGCGTATTAGCTTAAACATCCTGCTAACGTTGTCTCCCTTACATTTTTATCTAACTCCAGTTAAGTGTCTGTTCTATTTGCCTTTACCACTTCATATTCTGGGGTATGCTACTTGGGTAATGCAGCTAAACTATGAATAGAGAGCTTTAGTTTCTTATTGTAGCTGTCTCTTTATAGCAGGTTTGGTAGCTCAGTGTTTAGCATTGCTTCCCCACAGCACCACGGATCCCAGCAACCCGTTTCCTGCTTTGGGTGACTGTGTGGTGTTTGCATGTCCTCCCCTTGTCTGTTTGGGTTTCCTCCGATTTCCTCCCACAGTGCAAAGCTGCCAAGGTTAGGGTGGATTAGCCACGCGAAATTGTCTTTAGTGTCCAGGAATGTACAGACTAGGTGAGTTAGCTCTGCTAAATGCCGGGTTACGAGGAAAGGGTAGAAGGGTTGGGTCTGGGTGGGATGCTCTTCAGACGGTCAATGTGGACTTGTTGGGCTGACCAGCCTGCTTCCAGGGTATAATTCCGACCTTTTGACAGGACTTTTTTTGTGATCCTGATGTGCTTTGCTTATGTCAGGAAAACTGCCCATGGAGAGGCACTGAGTGGAGGTTGGCTGCGATAGATTTTGGAGCAGGCCTATTGTAGCGTGGTGTGGCTCACAGCTCTCGTGGTATCTGACAGAGTGTAAATCTAATGGATCCACATTGTTACACAATAGCACCCCAAGCCTGAGCAATTAATTCATTGTACGCCAAAATGATCCAGTGTTGCTACCGCAAACATGGCAGAATGTAAATTGGATGCCCACACGCAAGCCAAGTATTTTGTGCCACACTCCCTTTCCCCTTCTGATCTCACAATGTGGCTACTGATGACACATCCTTCTCTGGCCCATGAAGAGTTGCAAAAATAATTAAGAGTCTGTATCCTGAAACAGATGTGTCGGTGCTTTTTTACCTCACAAAATGGGGCAAAATTGGTCGCCGGACTGAGTTGGGATGTCGATCAGCTTTGGTTAACTTGGTACATCAGAGAGTCCAGGAAATTACAGATATTCTGGGCAGCCTGCAGAATTAAATGTGATTGGTTTATGTAGACAGAGTGCTTTCACACTGTAACGGCAAAATCCACTTTCATGTCTTCATATTGAAACTTTGGATCTACCATCCGAGAAACAAGAAAGTTGACATTTCAGGCAGGACCGTGAAGAAGTTCTGCCCGAAATGTCGACTCTCTTGTTCCTCAATTGCTGCCTGACCTGCTGTGCTTTTTCCAGCGCCACGCTTTATCAACTCTGCCTCTCCAGCACCTGCAGTCCTCACTGTCTCCTACTTTGGATATGGTGTCGATGTAACCTCATTCTGGAATCACAGCAGTGACTCATACCAGACCAAAGTGTCTCGCTGGGATAGTGAAGGCCGGTTGAGCGTTCACATTTGCTTCAATCTCTCTACTACGTGTCAGTGATGAGCTGCAATCCTCTTTGAGGCAGAGACAAAATTGGGGCATTGCAGCTGTAGTTCACCTCCACATACTGCAACAACTTGAGGATAGTCTGTCCTTCCTGTGATTATGAGAAGCTCCGTATTCAATCTTTTGAGGTTTCTCTGTGTTTTGGTTTCAGTGCCAGATCCAGGTATTCCCTTTCGACTGCAGTGCAGCATTGTCTGTCCCATATAAGCATTAGGAATTTGTGTCATCGCCCATCCATTGACCTGTTGTGTTTATGTTCAGCCGTATGCTCACCTGTGATGCAACTGAGGGCCAAGGGTCTTGTGGTACAGTGGTAATGTCCCTACCTCTGGGCCAGAAGGTCCACGTTGCCTGGAGGTGTTTCATCACGTGTCCACACAAGATGATGAAAATAATGGACACCTAAGAGTTTACATTCCTCTGTCTTTGTAGAGTGTCCAGTGGAGCCATAATGGGTCATGTCATGGTATGACCAAGTGATGTTGGGTACCACATTATATTCTACTGAAGGTAGGACTTTGGAAAATCAAGAGAGCTCGTACAGGGAGCTTTATATGAAGGAGGACATTTGGCCCATCTTAATTAACCAGACTCACTCCTCTGCTGTTGTCTCCATTATTTTTTCAGTCATTGCAGTTGATAACTCTACACACAAGAAACCTCCTGATGCCAGTCTTAAATTCCACTTTTACTGCCTTACCATTTAATTGATAGAGGCATGTTAAAGTAGCATCCCATAATGTTTCCTATTTTACAGACCCTGATAATGCCATTGCTTAGACGCCTCTGATTTTCAGACTGAAAAGCCCAAATGTCTCCACTCTTTGCTTGTAACTCAGACTCTGACACCACTGCCCAGCCTCATGACTCCTGTCATTGTGACTGGTGTCTGAATGTCTCCGTGATTTCTTGACCATTGGAAATGGACACACATCTCCGGGTCGGGACTGATCGGAGCACTGAATTATTTCCTTTTGACTGAGGTGGCGATCATAAAATTGATTCTACAGGTTATGGTCGTAAAGCATTTGTCTTGAACCACGTGTTCATTCACTCTCAGTTAACGTAATAATGAAATAAAACTCTCTCCGCAAATAGGTTTACGACCGAGATTTGGCCACGGACGATTTCATGGGTTCTGCATATCTCAGTCTGAGCGAGCTTGAAGTGAACAGGTTTGTAATCTAATGGTGAATAATACTTTACTGTTTGTGTACTGTTGGTTTGTTATCGAGTGAGTGATTGAAGAGGGTTATCTGATAGAGCAGTACCTGAGCTCTGAATATTGAAAAGTGTTCCTTGGATTTAGGCAAGGCAAATAAAAGATATGAAGTACTCAGACTCAATTGTCTGGAGCTAAGTGCCATTAAAAGCACAGCAATTGTTCACTGGCCTGGAGGGATTAAGAGATATAAATTATAAATTAATGGAGACTGGATTTATGACTGTGTTGGCATACACACAGAACTTCAGTGAAGAGCTGATATGACTTATAATAAGGCACGGGAACTGGGCTGAAGTTTTAAAGTGTTTGAGCTAATAGATTGACTAAAACTGATGGTGATATAATGAAAACAGAGTAGTGACTTTTGATTTAGTTCATAGCTGAATATCTGTCCCCATAATGGTCTATTACAGACATATATACGCACACATTAAAATGGTGAGTGTAAAGTTATGATATTGAAGCAGGCAGTTCAGCCCATCAAGCCTGTGCTAGTTGTTTATTTTTGGAGATGTTATCCAATTAAATCACTGTGTTCTCTCCTCATATGAAAGTTTCAATAAATAGAATGAAACCAATCACTGTTCAGCAGGTGAATCTCAAACCTTACCTCACATTAGTTAGAACTGGACAGATCCTGCACCAAGAGGGCTGCACAGTGTTAAATGGTGGATTTGTGTTTTACTGTCATACATTCACAGTGAATACAGTTTCCCACTGGGGGTAACAGGATTGCAGACTTGGCCCTTAAAGAGTGCTCCATTAAGTAGAGAAAGAGCCTGATCTTGGCCGTCTATTTCCATTAGCAGCACATTTACCATTGTACAGTTTGGTGTTATTCAGATTGAGTATTTTCCCCTTTGACACCACTGAATTAGTAATGAATGTGTAAATGGTATGTTAATGATCTATTGAGGAGGGAGTGGGCAGGGAAATGGTATAGGGACCGAGCACATTGACTTGATAAATGAATTCAATAGAATTGGGTTTACAATTTTGTAATAATGGGAATAACATCTCCCAACCCTGTGGCAGCCATTTTGCTTGTCTGCCTATTGGACTTTTATATCTCCGTGATATCCAAACTATGAGTACGTTTCTATTTGATTGTTCAGTAATGCTGGAAAATAAGTTTATATTCTCTCGAATTGAACTCTACATACTGGCAGCAGATATTGAGCCTTATACTCATGGAAGCCTATGCGTTCCTCACAATTATTTGCCTGGTGAAATTGACGCTGGTTTTGTGGATTAATTATGACCCAAAGAAGGTCTACCTGCTCATCTTGTCCATGCTAGCTCTCTGTAGAGTCAGTCAATGCCATACTCACCACTAACCTTGCAAGTTTTCTTCCATTCCATTACCCATCCAATTGCCTCTTGTAATCACTGCCTCAGTTTCTCCTATTTATATTGGCAATGGGTTTGAAATTCAAATTTTCAATCATGTTATGGTGTTATCATGAAGTTTTAGGCACTCTCAGCTTATTTATGAAACCTAGGGTCAGACTTCCATTGTTGTGGCTGAAAATCTGAGTTGTAAAATTTCTCCACTCATCCCCTTTACCTCTCGATGCAGTTTGAAAGTGACATTTAGGACAGGCAAGTGCTGAGGTCGACTGAGTCATCTCTCTTCTCTGAAATAGTGGCCCAAACCTAATGCTACCACAGCACAAATCAGTTTGCCTATAGCCTGTACTTACCTAGTATCCACTTCGAGCTCACTTCAGCACAATGTGGAGATGAAAGAAAGTATGGACGTGTAACCAGCTGTTACATGGCTGATACTGCAATAAAGTCTCATTCAAAATACCCAATGATAAAACAATTAATCCATTGTAAAAACAAAAAAAGCTTCTATTACGAACCACATCAAAGACAGTTAATCCTTTAAAAGCCTCTTAAATCTGCTAGTCAAATCATGAACTTTGTACCCCTGCTGAGATAACATGGATCTTTCTGGAAATCAGTCAAGCATCAACAATTGGCCTACCTGTAATAACAACCCTTGGGAAATATCAACAATGAGGTGTGTTAAAATGGCAGAAGCAGATGGTGAGTTTTTTTTTGTTCTAATCTAATTAAGATATCCTTTGAATCTGTTGAATCCAGCAGTGGGTCTACATAGTTTTTGTTTTCGTTGACAGCTGCAGCCTGTTCTTATTTTCTTTTGAAAAGGAAACAAATTGTGAACCTTTAACAGATCTTACCTTCCCTCAGGGTCTTGTCTGTGTCCTCCATAGAGTCGCTGTGGGTTGAGTTGCATTCTCCACAAAATGTGGGGTCTGTCTGAACTCAGCACTTGTCACAAATAGCTCTGCTGAGTTTGGGATTCTCAATCTGGCCACAACTGACAACAATGAGAAATGGGAAAAAGGCCATGGCTATTCACCCTATCCATGCCCCTCATGATTTTATAAACCTCCACAAGGTCACCCCTCAGCCTCTTGATGCTCCAGGGAAGATAGCCCCAGCCTATTCAGCCTCTCCCTATAACTCAAACCCTCCAACCACGCTAACATTCTGGTAAATCTTTTAGGAATCCTTTCAAGTTAAACAGCATCTATCCTATAGCAGGAAGATCAGAGTTGTATGGGCTATTCCAAAAGTGACCACACCAGTCTTCTGTACAGCCGTGACTCCTATACTCAATGCAATTGACCAATTATGGCAAGTGTATTTCTTCACAACTCTGTCTACTTCAACTTCAAGAATTCCAGAGCTGGAATGGCTGAAAATCTGGTTTCTATCCTCTATAGTTCAAAGGCTGTCGACATGATTTGAAAACACTTTTTAACATGTTGGTCTGCTCCCTTCTCTTAGCACGGTACTGAAGCAATTGCAGCTCGATGATCCAAATAGCCTGGAGGAAGACATGGGCGAGATTATCCTGGAGATAAAACTTGCCAACAAACCGAGGGATGGCAGAAGAAATGTGAGTAAAGGGGTCATTCTTTCCTGCTGTGCATTTATTCCTACATTTTCATATGTTAACTTTGGAAGTTATATAAGGTGAAAGGAATTGTTTTTTGGATACGCAAGAATTCATAATGCATGTGTCAAGTAATATCCACTCCCACCATCACCGATGCTCAGTAACAGCAGTGTGGACCACCTATAAGATGCACTGCAGAAATTCACCAAACTCCTTCCAATACTTCCCCATGCACAGTCACTGCATCTAGAAGGGCAAAGGCAGGCAGTTACATGGAAAAACCAGCAATGCCAACTCCCTGCGGAGTCACTCACCATCCTGATGTGGAAATATATCACCGTTCCTTCAGTGTCACTGTGTCAGAATCCATGAATTCCCTTCCTTGTGGAATTGTGGACTGCATGTCTCACCACCACCTTCTCTAGAGATGTGAAATAAATGCTGGCCCAGCCAGTGAGACCCATGTCCCACAACTGAACAACAAAGCAGGATCCAAAACTTGGATTATGATGTGATTAATTAATGATGGGAAGTTAGGGATGAACAATAAATCTAGTAATGCTTATATTCTATGAACAAATATAATTCAAAAACTTGCAAACTTGTTTCTTTGGATTGATTGAAGACTATAGTAACTAACTGAACCATCAGCAACAATGGACATCATGTGAGGAAGCTCAAGGCTTCCAAGAACCCACAATGTACATCACGTCCAATTGGTACTACCACAGGGAAGATCAGATTATTGTGCATCCATTAAGCTGTGAAGTATTCTCTATTACTTTGTGTTCCAGGCTGCCTCCCATTTGGATTTATGCTTTTTCGAAGGTGATAGGCTTAAGTCCAACTCTAGACACTGTAACCTGCCTGATACTCCAGAGTAATACGAGCGTAAGAACTAGGAGCAGGAGTAGGCCCTTCAAGCCCGCTCCGCAATTCAATGAGACTATGGCTGATCTTTTCATGGACTCAGCTCCATTTACCCACTCTCTCACTGTATTCCTTAATTTCTTTACTGTTCAAAAAAGAATCTATCTCAGCTTTAAAGGCATTTACTGAGGAAGCCTCAACTGCTTCACTGGACAGGGAATTCCACAGATTCACAACCCTCTGGGTGAAGACATACCTTCGCAACTCAGTCCTATATCTGCTCCCCCTCATTTTGAGGCTGTGCCCTCTTGTCCTAGTTTCCCCTGCCAGTGGAAACATCCTCTCTACTTCTATCTTATCTATTCCCTTTCTAATCTTATGTTTCTATAAGATCGCCCCTCATTCTTCTAAATTTCAATTAATATAACCCCAGTCTACTCAGTGTCTCCTCATAAGACTGAACTCTGAAATCAAACCTAGTGAACCACCTCTGCGCCCCCTCGAGCACCTGTACATCCTTTCTCAAGTAAGGAGACTAAAACTGTGCGCAATGCTCCAGGTGTGGCCTCACCAGCACCCTGTACAGCTGCAAGATAATCTCCCTGCTTTTAAACTCAATCCCTTTAGCACTGAAGGACAAAATTCCATTTGCCTTCCTAATTACTTGTTGTACTTACAGACCAACCTTTTGTGATTCATGCACAGGGACACCCAGGTCCTTCTGCACAGCAGCGTGCTGCAATTTCTTACTGTTCATGTAATAGTCCTTTTTACCGAAATGGATGACTTCACATGATGGAGCCTCACTAATGACAGGTTGTAACAGGGAATTCCCATTCGCTATTGGCCATAAACTCATGGCCCAGGAACTCATCAGGTTTGCTGAAGGAATAAAAATGGTGTGAGAGTTTACTTAGCTGGGGTAGTTTCAGGTGTGAGGTGTTGGTGCAGCCAATTGGCAGTAAAATTGATCTTCAAAACCCAGTGGGTTTTTATCAGATTTGCTACAATATCTGTGCACCAGGCTTCACATCTGAGTATTTTCTCTTGAATTCATTGCTGTTGGTTTATTAATGATCTGGTATTGACACATGGGTGCGTCCTGGCTGCTCTGATTCCCTCCCTGATCCCAGTTGCTGTGAGTTGAGCTATTATTGCCTGGTTTCCCTGTAGCTGCTTGGTGTCATTCCCCATGGTTAATGGGATCTATAACCAAGAAGAGTAAAGGGATGCTTATTTTCACTAAGAGGATGATGGAGGTCTAGAATTCACTATGTGAAAGGTAGGGGAAAGCAGGGACACTTATCGCATTTCAAATGTGTGGCATACATTTTGAAAAGCCATAACTTACAGTCCAGGAAGCAGAGAGTGAGATTAAGCTGGATGGCTTCTTGTACAGCGAGGATGGGCTGAATGACCAGCTTCCATGCTGTAAAATTGTTATAGTTGATGTCACCTTGTTCAGCATTCATGTAATTGACAATGTAGCTTAGTTTAAACAAATAGCAGTAATGATTTGCAGTCCATACACAGCCTTCCACATTCAGACTCTTCAACACTGATGCACAGCAGCATCAGTGTGTACCCTCCAAGAGATGCACTACAATAACTCACTGGAAATCCCTTACAGTCTCACAGCCTCTTCTACACAGCAGCTATGTGGGAGCACGACCCTCTGCAGCCTCCCCTCCAAGCCAAGGCACCCGCTGCCTGAATTTGGAAATGTATCGCTGTTCCTTCAGTGTCGCTGGGTCAAAATCCTGGAACCTTCCCTGAGAGCACTGTGGATATACCTGCACTAGTGGACTGCAGCAGCTCAAGTAAATGACTCCCCACCACCACCTTCTCAAGGGGCAACATATGTTGGCCTAGCCAGGGAATCTCCTGTCCAATAAATGAATAAAAACTTCTGCGTGCGGTAAGGACAGGTGGGTGGTCTTGAAGGTGGGGAGTTGGGCTTCATGTTGTGTTCAGTATGCCTCCAGCCCAGTACTGATAGTGCACTCTTTATAGCATGTGAAGCATCAACCTTCAAGCACTTTCTAATCTGGACATTCGATGACTATCTCCCATCATTTAAAAAACAGGCAGAGTGTTGTGTATATGGACTGTGGACCATTAGACTGGTGGAAATGCTTGCTCAGTAAACAAACATGAGTCTGCCAATTGAACATCTTAACTGCGCAGGGCCAGTACCTGTGGGGGAACTGCAGCCTAACGTTAATATGAACCTTAATTAAAATAAAGCCCAATCTCCACTCTGACTCTGAGTGCCAGTCGGACCCTCCTGTCGATTTACTGAGGGTATTTACTCTGCTGTTCCCGCTGAGGGGAGATGATTATCTTCCGTGTTCCTGAGGAGATTGGGATTGCAGCAGGTTTTTCTGAATGGCACTTGGCAGATTCCAGGATGGTGGTGGCATGTTTTGAGATCCCGGAGGTTAATTTGCACTGGATTTGCCCGTCCAAAAAAATTAGCAGCATAACCATGTATTGTTGCTGGCAGCATAATCGCTCGTCATCCTGCTGTTAAATCCCAGCATTAAAAAACCAGCAGAACAGAAAATGACAGCAGTGTAATTAACAAAAAGGGAATCACACCAACCAGGTCTATCTAATTAGAAAAACATGAACCAGTACAGAAAGCCACATGACTGGCACGAGAAGGTTAAGTGACATTGTTTGGAAAGGTTTTAATTTATACAAGACTAACTAAACCTTCATTTTCATTAAGCGTTGTAGCTTCAATATGTAGATTTAACTCGGGGAATCCGTGTTTGCTGATACAATGTGCATTTATAATTAACATTGTAACACATCGCAATACGTGTCACTTGAGTGCAATCAGTCAAAATGTGATAGTAAAAATATCTGAGCCTTGTAGGGAAGCCTGGCTCTGGTTAGCTGTGGGGAAGCAGCCCTTTTGCAGGCACTCGTGGTGTTGCTCAGAAACGCCAGCGTAACCCCCACTGCGATTTATTTGCAATTATTTATTCGGATTCCAGAGCAGCTTCGGTGCATTTTCCCTCTGTTGTTAGGCAAGACCAATCCCTTCAGAAACGGTTAATTTGTCATTAACAACTGCATTCCTCTGTTCATTCCTGTCTCCTGCATCCTGTGCCACCTTGCATCCCATCTGTTCACCAGGCCGGTCCAGTCAGGAAGAAGCGAGGGACGCAGACGAAGGTAAAACCTTAACTCTTTTATTGATTGTTTTCTTAGTTTGATGCTTTTGTCAGCCAAATGTTCCTAAAAGAAACAATTTATTGACAGTGTCAGGAATTTTGTTGAGTCTATAGACAACGTAATGTTTGTCATGTTGATTCACCATTTGCTAATTGAGTGGCCAGCACCATTATTACCAAGTATCACAGAGAGTTTTAATTTGTGCTCATTCCTTGCATTAGGTTGTTCAGAAACAGCCGCTCAGGAAGTTTCCAGGGTGAATGTTCCATCTTAGTCCCTCAAACAATTCTGATACATGTTGTCAGCATGTTTGGTGAACTAAACGTTTTTTTGTGTGGCAGTGATTTGCCAGGGTAGGGTTTGACACTTTGATTCAATGTATTCCTGGGGATTAAATCATGTGATCCATGTCCACATGACCTCTGTATAGTTTCTGATCATGTGACAGTTTCCAGTTCATGCTACATTTAATGCCGAACAAAAGAGGCCCATATGGCTGAGGGTTATTTGCATTAGGAGTTCAGTTTACACTTGCAGCAAGTCCTGTGCCAGTCTTGAGCGCCTGGGTCAAAGGTCATTCAACTCACAGCATGATTCCGATGGGAATTCCCACTGACAAGGGGATTGTAACCAGTTTCGAGGCAAGGTCCTCCGATCCGCAGCTCCAGGCAGCATGCTCTAATCTGTTTATTTCCTGGATGAGGAGGGAGGAACTGGCTCCCCACTCTAGTGACACAACTTCTTGGTTGGTTGCAAAAATGCCTAAAAAAGCCACATTGGACTCTTGACAGTGGTAGGCCCAGAGCCTGGACTCTCAGTGGTGGTAAACCTGGAGCCTGGACTCAAAATGGTGGTAGGCCCGGAGCCTGGACTCAAAATGGTGGTAGGCCCGGAGCCTGGACTCTTAATTGTGGTAGGCCCGGAACTTGGACTCTCGATGATGTAGGCCTGGAGCCTGGATTTTAGTTGGCGGTGGTGCCCATCACAGAGTTTCCTGGCGATGGTGGACCCAGTGCCTGGGCTCTTGGTTGGAGTCTTCGAGTACCAGAACACCTTTCAGAGACCCTGAAGCTATGCTTTAGACCCCAATCTGAACAGAAGGTGAACTCTTACTTGAGTAATTTCTTTTTATCCTCATTGTACATCAAAATGGTGTTGGATTGTGGCGACAAAATACTTTTCCCTGTATCTTTAAGATAGATGTGATAATAAATAAATCATTCATTCAATCGAGTGAGCCTCCTGAACCATTGAAATACAAACATATCACCAGGTACGTCAAAGTGAGCTCATAGAATGTTTGCATACTACATCGAAATGACTGCATGATAGGAGGGATTTATCTCATCTGTCTTGTATTGAGGCCAGCCTGAAGACTGGAGAAGGTTGACAGCATTGGAGTGAAGGAGCTGTAGGTTTATGGTGTGTTCTTTGGATTTTTACCACCAGGGACCTGTGTGTAGGGTGAGCAGGAACTACTCAGTTACATATCTCTGGTTCCCAACTCTGTCTACACATATGCCTGGAGGTGTCAAACTCATGACATCTCATGACAATCACCCCATTTCTCTGCTTCCACCAACATGTGCATCTTCAGAGCTAACTGCCATTCCCCACCAAGTCCTGCTGCTGTGGAAACCTTTGTTTGTGTTTCTGATATCTCTAGATTTCACTGTTTTAATGCCTTCCTCAACTGGCCTCTCATGCTGCACTATACAATGTGCTGTAATACCCCGATCATTTCAACTCCCAGTCCTGTCTCTCTCTGCTGCAGTCTCCCTGGGCAGTAAGTACTGGCCCAATCAGTGAAGGCCCATAATCCCTGAGTGAGTTAAAAGAAAAATCAGAATGCGATAGATTCTTCATATTCAGTTGTGTGAGCGTTGAGTATCATCCACCTATTGTTTGGTGGTACAAAGTTTTAGTATTGTTGAAAAGAGAGACATGTTGCTGGAGTTTTTTGTCTTGCACTCCTCAGGACCAAATGCAAGAATGCCAAATTTCCCAGAATCACCACCATTTATTATACAAGAGAAAAGATAAAGGTATAGTCCTCACAATCCCAGAGAACTACAGGGGTCCTCCTCTCATTCTAGAGAGATGACTCGTGGTGAATTTAACCTGATGGCTACCAAGCTTTGGTGAGGGCAAGAATGAGGCAATGGGACCTTCGTGGTGATCTTAGCCAATACAGGGATTGACCCTGTGCTTTTTGCATCGCTCTGCATCGGGAGCCAGCTGTCCAGCCAATGGAGCTAACTGACCCTGAATTAGAAGAGAAAAGGGCACTGATTGATTGGCATTGCTTCTGCCGATCTATGCCGCCATGCCACGTAATAGGCACCTCATCCTAACATTTTTCTCCTATGGGATAATTTTGTGTGACCTTTTGAAATTTGGCATTCTTGCATTTGTCCTGAGGCATGCAGGACTTTGGCGACGTATCTCCTGTCAGCACTAATCATCCATCACCTCATGGTCTGGGATCCTATGTTCCTATAAAGAATAGAACGTGCTCACAGAAAACATAAAAAGCCTGCATAATTTCTAGATATTTCTCCTACCGTTTCTTGTAGCCTTGTCCTGGAGATTCCTAAACATTCTTGGAGAGTCTGGAATCCTGGCAGTGCTTCAGGATTGACTTGGAGAGCAGGGTCTGTCACTCTCCACCTTGTGTCTCTGCTACATTATTGAGCTTTAAATAAGTGAAGGAATGCGTGTAAGCAGAGGAGAGAATGTGTTTTTGGATTGCTTACAGATATTGCTCCATTAACCATAAGTTAAACCGTGTATTTAAGTTGAGAATGCAGAGCATGGACAAGAATTACATGAGCATATAGAATTTGAGAGAGTATATAAATTGAAATCAATATTATATGTCAATTAGAAAAGCAAAGTTTAAAATCTGAAATGAAAGCAAGGACTGACAGCATCGTGCCTTAGCACCAGGGATTCAGGTTCGATTCCAGCCTCTGGTGTCTGTCTGTGTGGAGTTTGCACTTTCTCCCTTTGACTGTGTGAATTCCTCCGGGTGCTCGGGTTTCCTCCCACAATCCAAAGATGTGCAGGTCAGGTGGGTGGGCAATTTAGCATGGCCAATAGTGTCCAGGGATGTGCAGGCAGGGTGGTTTAGCCTTTGGAAATGCAGGGTTACAGGGATAGGGTAGGGGGATGGATCTCGGTGGGATGCTTCTCAGAGGCTCTGTCTGGACACAATGGGCTGTGAGGTGGCACGGTGGCTGAGTGGTTAGCACTGCTGCCTCACAGCACTAGGGTCCCGGGTTCGATTTCCACCTTGGGTGACTGTTTGTGTGGAGTTTGCACATTCTTCCTGTGTCTGTGAGGGTTTCTTCTGGGTGCTCTGGTTTCCTCCCATAGTCCAACGGTGTGCGGATCAGGTGGATTGGCCGTGCTTAATTGCCCATAGTGTGAGGTGCATTAGTTAGGTGTAAACATGGGGAATGGATCTGGGTGGGTCACTCTTCGGAGGCTCGGGTCACTCTTCGGAGGGTCGGTGTGGACTTGTTGGGCTGAAGGGCCTGTTTCCACACCGTAGGCAACCTAATCTAATCTAATAGCCTGCTTCCACATGGTAGGAATTTTATGATTCTGAAAGTGCACTGTGGGTATATTGAGATTTGTGTAGATTAATGGTGTGGCACGGTGGCTCAGTGGTTAGCACTGCTGCCTCACAGCATAAGGGTCCCAGGTTCGATTCCAGCCTTGGGCGACCGTCTGTGTGGAGTTTGCACATTCTTCCTGTGTCTGTGTGGGTTTCCTCCGGGTGTTCCGGTTTCCGCCCACAGTCCAAAGATGTGCAGGTTAGGTGAATTGGCCATGCTAAATTGCCCATAGTGTTAGGTATTCTAGTCAGAGGGAAATGTGGGTGGGTAGGTTACTCCTCGGAGGGTCAGTGTGGGCTGGTTGGGCCGAAGGGCCTGTTTCCAGGGAATCATCATCAAAAAGAACAAGATAATAGTTTCACTTGATACTTAACTGATCCTATGTTTCTCCTGAAGCTGTTTGACCCTGTTACATTACCTTTTGAATAAAAATTTGATATAAATGTACATTATAAATGTTTTAACAGGCACTCTGGTTCCCTCAGCTGTGTAAATAGAAATACTGAGTTCAGTAAAAGTTTGGAAGTTTTGCTGAAGCATTTACAAGTTACTGATTATGCCTCGGTTGGAGTAATATGTTCCATTCTCTGGATCATACTTTTGGAAAGATGGCCAGAAGCAGATTAGGCATCAAGACAGGAGAAGCTGGCATTGTTTGCCTTAGAACAGAGAAGGTACGACCACAAGAAATAGGATCTGGAGTAGGCCCTTTGGCCCCTTGAGCCTCTCCTCCTTTGCAAAAATGATTCGAGTGGGATTTGTACCCACAGTCTCAAGGAGTTCGTTTGGGCCTCTCTCTTACTACTTCAATGACGCTACCACCTTCCCCTGTGCTGTAAGGTGGAACAATTCCAACTTCTTTGATCAATACTGGATTACCAATCTGCAGCCAGCCAGTGCATCATTCACTGGTTTCACATTCTGTGGCTCAATGTGTTATTGGTCCTGCTGTGCTAAACGCTTTTGAAATGTCAGTGTACGGTGTGTGTAAACACAGAGAAAAATTCCATGGTGTGCACTAGGGGTTTGGAGATATGACTAAGCAGCTTGTTGGAGAGGTGGGAGAGAAATAGCGAGGGCAAAGGGTTGAAGGATAAAGGTCTTTTCAGCTGAAAATTGAGGATGGGCAGAAGTTCAGAACTGACTGTCGGCTCGAATGAATGGACTGGAAAGTGGGGCTGGAGGAGATTGGAAAGTACAAAAACAAGTGGTTCACTCAACATGTTTCTGCCTGATGAAGAGCTTATGCTCGAAACATTGATTCTCCTGCTCCTCGGATGCTGCCTGACCTGCTCTGCTTCTCCAGCACCGCACTCTCGACTCGCATGTCTCTGCCAGAGTTCGTACTCCACACAGACCTCTCTTATTTTTTTTTACAGAATCCCTACAGTGTGGAAGCAGGCCATTCGGGCCATCGTGTTCACACCGACACTCCGAGGAACATTCCCCCATCTCCATCTCCATCCCCCTCCCCTGTCCCTGTATCCCTGCATTTCTCATGGCCTACCCACCTAGCCTCCACATCCCTGGAAGCCTTGAGAAATTTAGCGTGGTGAGTTCACCTGACCGTGGGAGGAAACCCACACAGACAACAGGGAGAAAGTGCAAACTGCATACAGGCAGTCGCTCAAGAGTAGGTCCCTGGCCGAATCAAAATACCTCCACCCACGCTGCATCCCTGTATTCTCTGCCTTGTATACGCATTAATGTTGGAGCAGGCACCAAGACAGGAAGAGTGGCCGGTCAGTTGTGAGTTAGAATAGAAACTTGTTAAATTGGCTAAAAGCCAAAGAACGGTGGCATGTTGGAAGCCAGAAATTGCTGGAAAATCTGAGCAGGTCTGGTAGCATCAGTGGAGAGAATTGTGGAGGTTCGGTGACCCTGCTTCAGAACACTGGAGCAATTCTCTTTTCTCCACAGAGGCTGAGTGTTCTCCCCAGCCAGTTCTGCTTGGTTTATGCGGGAGAGAGGAATTCAGAAGCTGAAAGAGACATGAGAGGGAGTTGGTATGTGACTGCAGAGAGAGGTCGGAGAGCCTGCTGCATGTCATACAGTGGGGCTTGATTGAGAGATCTTGTGGTGCAGTGGTAGTGTCCCTACCTATGAGCTAGGAAGTACAGGTTCAAGTCCCACCTGTTCCAGACATATGACAAAACATTTCTGAACAGATTGATTAGAAATATCTACAGTGAGAGGCTGATAGATGAGGGCAGTGTGACCTGTGATCTGGTGTTAGCAGAAACACAAGCCAGAGGCTGGTGGCTATTTCCTACTTAATTTTAAGCAGCTTCTCTTTTGGTCACAATATCTTTCATTTTTGTTTGTGTCACTTTGGAGCCGATTGTTTCAATTCCTTTTAATTTATTTTCACTTGCAACTCAAAAGCTTCCACTTTTCCTTCAGTTTTGTGATTATTTTATAGATTTTGTTTGGCTTCAGTTGGAGTGTGGAGGCAGTGGCTGATGGTATTTCACTAAGAGTGGGGCTTGAACCCTGTCTGCTGCTGTTAGCCTGATCAGCTAAACCGAACCTTTCCCCAATCCCACCATTCATTGGAATCTTTCTGTCCTTCGACCTTCGAAGTCTGACCTGGAATGCTGCTGTGCTTTGGTCATTCAGTCCTGGGTCAGTGATCACTAGAGGGCAGTATTCAACCAGCATTCAGTGACCTGAGCCACTTATTCATTGAGAGTTTGCTTTTCAGCTAACAGAGATTAATAATGATTTTTAACAAAATCCATGTTAGTTCCATTATGTCTGACAGCTCCTTCATTCCTTCCTTTTGTAATTCTCTATTTTAATAAAGCTTTATCGATGACAAATACATGATTATGTTAACGAAGGCATGTCTAAAAGATTACTACATACTGCTCCTGTCCTTAATTAATTTAACGTACAAGATATATTTCCCAAATGTGAATTTTGCCCCAAATATTCTACTTTGGAACTGTTCACATGCACTGAAATGAAATATACAATCTTGTCGGCTTTTTCTTAAATGTTCGAAAGTTGGAAGGGAATTGCAGGAGGGAGGCTTATCTCTTTTACGCAGTGAAGGGTTTTTAGCTGTCAATTGTTCCTGGATATATTTCCAACTTTTGGATATTTCAGCACTTAAAGGGCATCAGAGGAAGTTGGAGAGCAGCGCAGATATCAGCAGGTTAGAAAAACGCTGCTAAAATTAGCACAGCGTGGCATGTTAGCCCACTCCAAGCAATATTAGTCAGGTATTTGTGTATTTAAGTGGTCTAGACTCAAGTAGATAGACTCTAGTCAATAAACATTGACAAGGGATTAGCATTTGCGATATTGGTCTTAGGATTTGGGGTGGCAGAGCCTGGCAAATTTGGGAACAGACTTTCCTCACAAATTAATCTGTGGCTAAAAAAATGTTAGCTTTGGAGTTACAGTGTAATTGAAGGGATCCGTGCTTGTGTACACACCAGGATGGAGTGTGCTGACATTCAACCACGGCTTTGGATGTGCACTGGGTTCTCACGAGAACTTAGAAGCACTTTGCCTTTGGAAGGTGCTGAACACCTGCGTGACGTTGCTACTGGCTGCTTTCTGAGAAGCTGGAACGCATACACGATAAGTCTCACTCAGGCATCACTTCACTTGATAGCTGCCCAAATGGTGCATCCATTCCCAATGCAAACAAGGCTACAATACTGGGCAGCTCGGTGGCTCAGTGGTTAGCACTGCTGCTTCACAGCACCAGGGTCCCAGGTTCGATTCCAGTCCCGGGCGACTGTTTGTGTGTCGTTTGCACGTTCTCCCCGTGCTCCAGTTTCCTCCCACAGTCCAAAGATGAACAGGTCAGATGAATTGGCCATGCTAAATTGCCCATAGTGCTAGGTGGATTAGTCAGAGGGAAATGGGTCTGGGTAGGTTACTGTTCGGATAGTCGGTGTGGACTGGTTGGGCCGAAGGGCATGTTTCCACACTGTAGGGAATCTAATCTAAATAAATACCCAAGCTGGACTAAAATTCCAAAGAAAGTTGCTGAGAGTTTTACATTGCAGATAAATAAACAGCCTGTTTCTGTTGATACTTTAAAAATGCATTAATAGCCTCCTCCATAACCAATATCCTTTGTATTAGGAGAAAGTGAGAACTTCAGATGTTGGAGATCAGAGCTGAAAATGTGTTGCTGGAAAAGCGCAGAACGTCAGGCAGCATCCAAGGAGCAGGAGAATCGACGTTTCGGGCATGATTCCTGAAGAAGGGCTGATGCCCGAAACGTCGATTCTCCTGTTCCTTGGATGCTGCCTGACATCCTTTGTATTAGGTCTGACTGAGGGAATACTGCTTCTTGAAAACTATGGGAGCAAGTTTCTTCGGAACATTTCATTTCCCCTGCATTTTCAGGAAATTTACTCAAGTAGTTACTTTGCAAATGTTTACATCAGGAGAGTCTCTGAAAACAAACATGGTTAACCTTCCACCGACAGCAGGGAATGGGAGGGGAATGTAAAGTGCAAAGCAAATTATTTTATCAAGGAATCTGAATGTAATTATATGATGTGAATGACAACATAAACTTTAGAGTTACCTCTAAGGATCTGGCGTCGAAGCAGTAGGAATGCTGCCCTGTTTTATAACATACCAGACCCCTGAAGACCTGTTGACTAACTTCGATTGAAATTGTAATGACGGTTTCTCGGGGCCCTGATAAATGAGGTCATTGCCATTTAAATTGTCACCTGTGCCTCTTCAAACATAGATACAAGCTGCTGGCCTTCTGAATATCAAAAGACACTGGAAACTATCATTCCTTGGGCAAATATTGCTTTTGCCTTACTTGCAGAGGCTTGAATTGCTCTCTGGTGTTTTTCAAGTTATTTTAGACGTGAGCTTCAAGGCTTGAGCCCTGAGAGTGCAGCTCTGAGATCTTCAAAGTGTCCTGGGAGGGAGGGAGGGGGGGGAGGGCGCGGGGAGGGAAAGAGAGGAGGCGGCGGGAGGGAAGAGAGTGGGGGAGGGCAATGTCGTCTCTCTCAGCGATGAGAGTATGTCGACATTTCCCAGTATCAGCAGCAATAGACCAGATGTGAGAACGTTATAAAGAGGCTGTCAATAGATCTAGCCGGTGTGGAGGCTAACTCCAGCTCTCTCTGCCTGCAATCCCCGCCACCCCCCCCCACTCTCATACTGTTCAGCCATATGGAAGCAATCTTCATCTTCTACCAACCCCCCCACCCCCACCCTTGGCCCTTTAATGGCTAACTTTGGAATCCATTTTCACGAGTCTCGAAGGGCTGAGGGGAGCAGTCTCATGAATTGACCAGATAGAAGTCACTTCCAAGATAAACATTCGATTTAAAAGTTAGACATACCAGGCTGCAGATTTCTTTTGACATATTTCAGAGAAAAATAAGCACTGCTATCCATCTTCAGCAGATGCCAGGCATCAGCAGGATACCTTTGATCCTCTTTGAAAAGTTATCCCCACCCCCGCCCCTCACGAAAGTATAAATCCACAAGTGTTCTCCTACACTGGAGGGTTCAGCCCCTGCCCTTTGAAGTTTGACCCGAAGAACAGCCCACGGCCTTCGCTGTAAACACTGCCTTTCTTTTTATATCACGCCTCCCGTTACCTCAGGAAGTCCAAAAGGCTTTGCAGTCACTTGAATAATGTGGGGTGTTCAGCACTCCATTCACACAGAGAAAGCTCCCATTAAGACTGGTGTGACAGTGATTGGATAGGGACCCTCTGGGTATTCAGATCCAAATTGTTGGAAGTGAGAGGTCAGGTATAAGACATTGAGGGTTTTGTTTATTCCGTCATGGAGTGAAGCCTAGGCTAGCTAGGCCAGCATTGATTAGATTTAGATTTAGGTTTTATTGCCACTGTACTCAAATACCGAAGTACGTGTGTACATTGAAATGTTTACAATGTCAGAGAAAGTGAGGACTGCAGATGCTGGAGATCAGCATCAAAAAGTGTGGGTGCTGAAAAAGCACAGCCGGTCAGGCAGCATCGAAGGACCAGGAGAGTCGAGCTTTGTGCATTTCGTCAGGAATGTGATGATGTCCTGATGAAGAACTTATGCTTGAAACGTTTCCTCTCCTGCTCCTTGGATGCTGCCTGCCTTTCCCAGCACCACACTTTTTGACTCTAATGTTTACAATGTCGCCAATCCCGGCTTCATCTTAGGTACAAAGGTACCTCGTACAGAATCATAGGTACAAAAATAGGAATATAAAGTGACGTTGAAAATGAGTCATTATTGTACTTCTTCAACTCTAATTGCTTACAGGGATTAACCAAATCGCTGTGGGTCTGGAGTCACATTTAGGCCAGACCAGGTAAAGATGGCAGTTTGGCAATAGTGAGGACTGCAGATGTTGGAAACCAGAGTTTAGATCAGAGTGGTGCTGGAAAAGCATAGCAGGTCAGGCAGCATCCAAGGAGCAGGAATATTGACATTTCGGGCAAAGGCCGAATAGATGACTGGCCTTTGCCCGAAACGTCGATTTTCCTGCTCCTCGGATGCTGCCTGACCTGCTGTGCTTTTCCAGCACCACTCTGATCTAAAGGATGGCAGCTTCCCTCCCTAAAAGACATAGTGAACCAGATCGGCTTTTACAAAAGTGGGCCATGGGTTCATGGTCATCATTTAGACTTTTAATTCCAGATTTGTATCGGATTCAAATTCCACTATCTGCCATGGCAGGATTCGAATCCAGATTCCCAGTGGTCAATAATCTAGTGATATTACCACTAGGCCATCGCCCTGCCCTATTTTGATTATAGGATAGGAGCAGAGGGACTCCCTCACATACATACACACTTTCGTTGTTGAAAGTGGGAGGTTAGGTATATGACACTAGTTAGACCTCAGCTGGAATACTGCTGTGACACTGCCTTGTGGGAACTCACTGGGAGAGAACAGAAGCGGTGAGGAATGTCAGCTATGAGGACAGATCGAAGTAGCTGGGGCTACTTTTGGAGAGGAGGAGGCTAAGAGGAGATCTGATTAAGGTTTTAAAAGTCATGGTTTAAAAGGTTGGATAGAGAAGATAGGGTGGAACTGTTCCTGATCATAAAAAGAGCAAGAATGAGGGGGTGGGGTGTGGTGGTCCAGATTTAAATCAAGGGTGAAGGGAGGAAAAATGTATTCACTCAGTGAGAAGTTCGGTGTGTGGAATGCACTATGTGAAAGTGGGGTGGAGGCAGGTTCAATTGAGGCATTCAAAAGGGCATTGAATAGTTATTTGGAGAAAAATAATGTGCTAAAGTATGGGGAATTGGCAAGAGATTGGTACACGGGGGGTTGGTGCTCACTTAATGAGCTGGTGCAGCCATGATGGGCTGAACGCTCGAACCACCGTAACAGATCTGTTAAATCCTAGTGTCAACGGAATCATGGCACTTTCCAAATAAAGGCATAGAGTACAAAAACAAGGAAGTTATAATGACCTTTTCCCCATCGTGGGGGATTTCAAGATAAAGGGGCATGCTTTTAAGTTGAGGATAAAGATTTTAAAAGGACATGCGGGGCATTTTTCTTTTTAACACAGAGGGTGGTTTGTGTGGAATGAACTGCCAGAGGAAGTGGTGTACACAGGTACAGTTCAACCTTTAAAAGGCATTTGGATCAGTTCATGAATAGGAAAGGTTTAGACGGATGTGGGCCAAGTGCTGGGAGGTGGGACCAATTTTGTTTGAAAACATGGTCAGCGTGGACCAGTTGGACCGAAGGGTGTGTTTCCATGCTGCATTACTCTATGACTATTACTATTTATCAAACACTGATTGGGACTAAGCTGCAGTATTGTGTCCACTTCTGGGCATCATGTTTATGGAAGGGCGTGAGGGCAATGGGAATGTGTTGAATAGGTTTGTAAGAATGTTTCCATGGATGAGAATAGATGGGAAAAGCTGGAGATTGAGAGAAGGTTTGACAACAATGATTCAAATTACGAGCAGTCTGGACGTCGAGCAAGAGAGAAGCTGTTCTCGATGACTGAAGGGTTAAAGACCGGGTTGCACTGACTGAAGGTGATTGGCAACAAAAATAGCTGATGTGAGGGAAGTGTTTTTACACAGTGAGTGGTTTGTGTGTGGAGTGCATTGCCGAGAGTGGAATGGAGGCAGCTTCAATTGTGGGCAGCATGGTGGCTCAATGGTTAGCACTGCTGCCTCACAGCACCAGGGAGTTGAGTTCGATTCCTGCCTCTGGCAACTGTCTGTGTGGAGTTTGCACACTCTCCCTGTGTCTGCGTGGGTTTCCTCCCACAATCCAAGAGGTGCAGGTCAGGTGACTTGGCCATGGGAAATTGCCCATAGTGTTAGGTGCCATGCTTTGGAGATACCAGTGTTGGACTGGGGTGAACAAAGTTAAAAATCACACAACCCCAGGTTTAATTGGAAGCCCTAGCTTTTGGAGCGCTGCTCCTTCATCAACCACCTGGTGAAGGAGCGGTGCTCTGAAAGCTAGTGCTTCCAATTAAACCTGTTGGACTATAACTTGGTGTTGAGTTATTTTTAACTGGGTTAGGTGCATTAGTCAGGGAGAATGGGTCTGGGAGGGTTCTCGTCGGAGGGTCGGTGTGGACATGTTGGGCCGAAGTGCCTGTTTCTATACTGTAGGGAATCTAATCAATCATGGCTTTTCAAAGGGGATTGTGATAACTGACAGAGTGAAGTGAAAACATTCACAGGGTTGGTGGAACTAGCTGAGTTATCTTACTGAGAGGCAGGATGGCCATTAGATGAATCTAGAATTTTCTTGCATCATTCCCCTTCACTGTGTGACCTGTGTGATAAGTGAAGAGAGCATGGGTGAAGTTTAATGGTACATTAGCAAGATTTGTTTCTGATGTCTGATTTTAGATCATGTGAGTGAGGGGTGTTGGAGGGAGTGTTTTGATCTAATTCCAGGAAAAAAACAAACTTTTGGGAAAGCTCCAAAACAACTTAGGGGGAGGAGAGGTGGGTAATACCATGTTAATCATGCGAGTGATTTGAACATGGATTTGTTGCTGCAATTTGGTTTAATATCCCAGACATAGTGGGCTGTTTGCAATAGAGACAAGAGAGGGCCCATTCCAAGGCTTGTTGGAATGAGTCAATAAACTGTGCTGATTGGTCACCCAAAGATGTTGGGATAGATGGATATCTGCCTTTTGAACTGAGGGGAAGTGTGGTATTGAGGAGAGAATGGGAAAAAAAGAACTGTTGTAAGGGAAATGGAAAATGACGGAGTCTTCTCAGAAAAATACCCTGGATATCCAAAAGGAAAAGAAATCAAAACCGAAAAAGCTGCGGATGCTGCAAATCAGAAACAAAAGCAGAAATTGCTGAAAAAGCTCAGCAGGTCTGGTAGCTTCTGTGGACTGAAATCAGAGTTAATGTTTCGGGTCTAGTGACCTTTCCTCAGAAAATCTATCACACTTGGAAATGAACGTTTTGGTCATATTGAGCTCCGTCTTGTAGAGTACAAGCTGAGTCAGAACAGAATGTTACATTTGCCAAATTTACTTGGTTTTCGTTCTGTGACAGATGTTCCTGCAGATGTTTAGTTGGATCTCAGAAACTGGATAAACTTTGATAAAAATAGTTATTGTTAAAATGGAAATGTGAATCCACGTATTAGGAATCTTCAAAATATCTTCCCCATCAGCTCTCTCAATGTTGCGCAAAGCTGATAATCCTCTGACATTTTCATGTTTAGGAATGGGCCTACACCCTTTTCTAACCCTGATGTGGAGCTGCTGCTGTTGGACTGGGCTGGACAAAGTCGAAAGTCACTCAACATCGGGTTATAGTCCAACAGGTTTATTTAAAATCACAAGCTTGCACCTGATGAAGGGACAGCACTCTGAAAGCTTGTCATTGTGAATAAACCTGTTGGACTATAAGCTGGTGTTGAGTGACTTCTGAGTTCATAACCCATTTGCAATTTCAGTTTTTTAGCTGTTTCTGCCTGCTTGCTCAACTCCCAACTAAATGCCTCTGCGCTGAATAAATACCTGAACAACTTGTTCATTGGATTCCTCTGGCATCAGTCCATTCTTCATCCCTTATGTGTAATATTTGTCCAGGATGTCTTTAAAAATAGACAGTCTTATTTTCTATCCCACATGTAACCAAAAGCTGTTTGCTTGTATGATTTAAATGATTAAATCAATGAGAGTGAAGTTGTTGTTGACTGATATGAGTCACGACTTTGAAGTTACCATCGCTCTGTCTTCTGCATGTCTCCGTGCCTGTGGTTTGGTGGAAAAGACCAGCCTCGTCAAGAATATCCGCCTGTCTGATACCCTTCGGAAAAGCCAGTTGTGGGATAGCATTGTCACCATCACTCTGTTTGAAGGAAAGGGGTTCAGAGAAGATGCAGCAGAAGGATGCTACGTCAAGTTCAGGCTGGGGGAGGAGAAGTACAAAAGTAAGGTAAGCAACAAGGAACATTACTACATTTATGTAGCACCCAGCCATATGTTCTTGGGATGACCCAAAACATTTTGCTTTTGAAGTTTAGCGTTTATTTTTTGTTGGGGAAATTGGCTGTCCGATTTCTGCTCAGCAATATTGCAGATTGTGGATTAAATAAAACCCGAAAGAACTGCGGATGCTATAAATCAGAAACAAAAGCAAATTGCTCAGCAGGTCCGACAGGATCTGTGAAGAGAAATCAGAGTTAATGTTGCTCGGAAACATTAGCTAGCTCGGAAAATCCCAGTTTATATGAAAATAGGGTGGCGGGAGGAGGTCAGGAGTAAAGGATAACTGGGAATCTAGTCCAAAGAAAGAAGAGAACAGTTGAACAGACATAGGATTGGATAACGACCTGGCTGGGAGGGTGAATAACTATTAATGGGGACTGTTAGTGGCTAACAATGGGTGGTAATAGCAGACTGTGTGATAACAAGGTCATTGGCTGTCCAGCTATTTTTCCCTCTCTTTGGGCTCTATCTCTGCTGATCATTTACTCCTTATCTCTTTCCCCCCCCCCCCCCCCCCCCCCTTACCTTCTGCATCTAAATCGAGCAACCATCAGTTGTGACGAATGGTCACTTGACCTGAAACACTGACATTGATTTCTCTCCGCAGATGCTGCCAGATCTGCTGAGCTTTTCCAGCAATTTCTGCTTTTGTTGTTGTTGCACATCCTGGAGTCGGATTTTAAGCTGGTTTGTTGGTTTTGGTTGTGAGTTCAGTGTTGGCCAACAATGAGAAGCTCCCATCTTCATCTTGGGATCTGGGACATTCGAACTTGGTTTAATCTCTGGGTTGGAAGATGGCAGCCCTCTGAGTAATTCTCCACAGACTGAGCCAAATGTACTCCAACATGTGCTGCAAATTAATGGGCCAAATCTCACTGGAGTGGGACATCTTCTGTCATGTGGCATGTGTTCAGCTGCTGCTTGTCCCCTTCAGCTTGAATGTAAGTGCTTTGTAACGTGCTGCAAATGCACGGTGATAGCATCTGGGACCCCAGTGAAGGATGGGCACATTATTTGGTTTTGTTAAACACAGTGATTTAAAGATTGAGAATAGAGCAAAAATAAATTGGAGAAAGAGGGTGAATGTGATTCTGCATCACCAAGGGAATGAATGATTATTGGAGATTTGCGACAATGTAGAGTTGAGGTTAAAACCAGATCAGTCACGATCTCATTGAATGGCATAGCAAGCTTGAAGAACTGAGTGACCTCCTCTTGGTCATTGTCTATGTGTTTTAAAGTCAGATCAGATATAAAGTGAAATAGAGATGGAAAGAATGATTGGATTAAAAGAGAGAGAGAGAGAGAGAGAGAGACGGACAGAACAAAATGTGTGGTAAAATTTGGAATGTCTTCGAACTTAAATATGCAAGAAAAAGATTGAGCAGCTCATGTTGTTCCCTTTCTGAGCCCAAAGGGGAATTTAGCAAGAACATGACTGCGATGAGGTCAGCCAGGTGGAATATGAGTTCCCTGATTGGGGCTATTAATCAGGGAGCCCTGGCTGACAGATATAAACAGGAGTGGTCAGGGATTCTCCTCACTGAGAGCTGGATCAGTGTTAAGGGCTCTCCACGGGTAAAAAAAAATGGGTGACTGGGTGACGGGATACTGGCCTCTGTGGAGTTATTTCAATAGCAATATTAGTAAAAGGGTCTAGATTAGTGTGGTACTGAAAAAGCACGGCAGGTCAGGCAGCATCCGAGGAGCAGGAAAGAAAGGTGTTTACTGTCACTCCTGAGCTATGCCTTCAATTAAATAAAGAATTGCTCTGCAACTCTAGCATCTCCTTAAAAGTAACGAGTTGTTAATCATGTGTTGTCTGAATTGCCCAATGAGGTTCGGCATTAATACAACTCCACAGTGCACTGACCCTTATCCATTGACCCTGCTGACTCCTTTGCATGTGCATATTAGTGTGTGTCTTTAACTTGCTGTTAATTACAATTGGAGGTTTGGCCCAAATGTTATGATGTCACTCTGTGCAAGTGTAGAACAGGAAAGTGAATCCATGTAAATTTACTGACGAGAGAGATTTTTGTATTATCAAAACAGATTGAATTGATGAGTTGGAGATGCCGGTCTTGGACTGGGGTTTACGAAGTTAAAAGTCATACAACACCAGGTTATAGTCCAACAGGTTTATTTGGAAGCACTAGCCTTCGGAGCGTTGCTCCTTCATCAGGTAGTTGTGAAGTATCTTACGACATTATTCTCCACAACCACCTGATGAAGGTGCAGTGCTCTGAAAGCTAGTGCTTCCAAATAAACCTGTGGGACTATAACCTGGGGTGTGATTTTTAAGATTGAATTGAATTAGCTTTTCTGTTGTGAGGAAGGGTCACCAGACCTGAAACATTAACTCTGATTTCTCTTCAGATACTTTCAGATGTGCTGAGCTTTTCCAACAGCTTCTGCTTTTGTTTCTGATTTACAGCATCCGCAGTTTTTTTTGGTTTTTATTGTCACGTCCTCACATGCATACAGTGAAAAGTTTGCAAATTGCCACTATTGGCACCATCTTAGGTACAGATTCTTGAGTACAAGTTCTTTGGAAAAGTATTAGAAATTTGGCCAACTTTCCGAGCCTAGTATCATTCTGTGTGTATTGTATGTTTCTGGAATCTGAGACATTTTATTAAATAGCAGGTGAATTCGTATGTCTAGAGATCAATAAATGTTTGGTATTTTTCATGTCAACCCCAATCTGCAAAAGATACTCCCTGCATTTTGAAAATTGTTAGAATGGTTTTCAGAGCTTTTCCATATCCCAGCCCGGAATTCACATCCAGGCATCCTGCACCTATCCAGCCTTGGTCCTTTGTGCATTGTTGATTTTTGTTGCTTTACCACTCGCGGTCATTTTTTCAATTGCTCGAGGTCTCAAACTCTGGAATTCTCTTCCACAGCTTCTTGTTCTGTCGCTGTGTCTGTCTCTCTGTCTCTGTCTCTCTCTCTCTGTCTCTGTCTGTCTGTCTGTCTCTCTCTCTCTCTCTCTCTCTCACACACACACACACACTCTCTGTCTCTGTCTCTGTCTCTGTCTCTGTCTCTGTCTCTGTCTCTGTCTCTCTCTCTCTGTCTCTCTCTCTGTCTCTGTCTCACTCACACTGTCTCTCACACACTCTCTCTCTCTCTCTCTCTCTCTCTCTCTCTCTCACACACACACTCACATTCTTTCTCTCTCTCTCTCTGCCTCTCTTTCTGTCTCTCTCTGTCTCTGTCTCACTCACACTCTCACTCACACACACTCTCTCTCTCTCTCTCTCACACACACTCTCTCTCACACACACACACTCACATTCTTTCTCTCTCTCTCTCTCTCTCTCTCTCTCTCTGTGTAAACTACCTCTGTGATAAGAATTTCCTGAAAACTCTACATCTGTCTTGGTATCATATTCTCTTTGGTAACCTTCCTGTAAAGCAGCTTCAAATGTTTCACCATATTGGAGGTGCTACATAAATGCAAATTGTCATTGAGAAATGTAGAAACTCTCAGCATGCACCCAAAATGCACCGTTTACTGCAGCTTGTGTTCATTTGTCAGATTGTGTCCTTGGGAACCACTAGCAGTACGGCTCTGTTACCTAGTACTGTAGTTGTCCCATTTCTGAAAGTGGCATGAACTCCAGTAACTTAGCCGTCAGATCTCTGCTCTTGGAAGTCACTCGAGACCTGAATGTCACTTCACATGTTGTCCATTTTCTCTTCCCAAGGTTCTATACAAATGCACAAATCCTCAGTGGAGAGAGCGGTTTGATTTTCACCTGTTCAATGACAGGGCGAATATTTTGGAAGTTGAAGTCTGTGGGAAAGTCAACCAAAAACAGGAAGCAAGTTTTGGCATGTGAGAGTGCAATTCCTTATTTGTTATAATTTACTGTTGAGTTTTACAAGGTTGAAAAGAAAATGCTGCTGGAATAAGAAAAGAACTAAGTATTTAATATTCACATTCTGCCTAAATCGCTGGGTTTGTATTATTTATTTCTGATGTGTCGGTGCCATTGCTAAGGTTACACCTGTTGCCTGTCCCTAATTGTCCTGAAATCATTATGAGTTAATCACAGTATATTCAACTGGAATAGGAGAGTCGGAGTTCTTCCCTCAAGGACACAGAATCAACCGGTTACTTACTGTTCAATAACACTTGTGATCAGTTTCAAGATTTTAGCTCCTAAAGGAGACTGAGAGTTTAATGGACACAAGACCACCCACTCAGCTTCTCTGTCCTTGTTACATTTCATCCCACAGTCTCAGTTCACTACGTCAACCAGCAAACCACTGAGGTGTATGTATAGTTTGAGGTCTCTACTTCAAGCTCCTTCGGAGGATGTTAGGGGAATCATGGATGGCAGGAGTTAAGTTACCAGGAATGAGAAGCATCAAGCCATTTATCATTGATGTAAAATTTAGAGTCATAGAGATGTACAGCACAGAAACAGTCAGTCCAACTTATCCATGACAACCAGATATCCTTATCCTAATCTAGTCCTATTTGCTAGCACTTGGCCCATATCCCTTTAAACCCTTCCTGTTCATATACTCATCCTGATGCCTTTTAAATGTTGTAATTGTATCGGCTTCCACCACTTTCTCTGGCAGCTCATTCCATACATGCACCACCTTTTGCGTGAAAACGTTGCCCCTTAGGTCCGTTTTAAATTTTTCCCCTCTTACCCTAAATCTATGCCATCCTTTTCTGGACTCTCTAACCTGAGAGAAAATACCTTGTCTATTTACACTATCCATGCCCCTCATGGTTTTATAAACCACTGTAAGGTCACCCCTCAGCCTCTTCGCTCCAGGGAAAACAGCCCCAGCCTGTTCAGCCTCTCTCTGTAGCTCAAACCCTCCAACCCTGGCAACATCCTTGTAAATCTTTTCTAAATCCTCTCAAGTTTCACAATACTTCCAGCCTGCTAATAGCAGACGAGGGCTATTTAATGCCTGAAGGTCATGGAGCATGATATTATCAGCGCAGATTAATCTCAGCCTGAACACAGGGAGGCTGATGTTCTTGGTTACAGCACAGGGGCAGGAGGAAGTGACTGGTTGGATGAGACACGCTTAAGTTTTAATGCTTTTGCCATCCCTTCAGCCATCGATCCTGCTGACTGTTTTGCATATGAATATTAGTGTATACAATTTACCTGCCATTATTTACAAAGGACGTGTTTGGCCCAAGTGTTAAAATGTGATTCGGTGGAAGTGTAGAGTTTACTGTAAATTTACTGATGAGAGAGACTTTGTATTATCGAAACAGATGTCATCAGGTCAGCACCAGGAATCCATGGTCTTAGATTGAGCTAAATTTTAGCTTAAATTTTGGGTCAAAGTTTAGTGAGGTGGGCAGAGAAGGCCTCAGGCCTTTGGCCTCCCAGGCCCCAATCTTTGCCTCTTGGCAACCCATCGCACCAGGCTTTGGATTATTTTAGGCCCACCTCAAAATGAAAGCCAAAACACCATATGCATTCTGAACAACCCTGTCCACTTGGGTGGCCATTTTAAGGGATCTATTACCTGCACACCAAGATCCCTCTGTTCCTCCACACTGCCAAGAATCCTATCCTTAATTCTGTACTTAGTTTTCAAATTCGACCTTCCAAAATGCATCACCTCGCATTTATCCAGATTGAACTCCATCTGCCACCTCTCAGCCTATCTCTGCATCCTGTCAATGTCCCGCTGTAGCCTACAACAGCCTTCTATACTGTCAACAACACCTCCAACCTTTGTGTCCTCTGCAAATTTGCTGACCCATCCTTCAATCCCCTCATCCAAGTCATTAATAAAAATTACAAACAATAGAGGCCCAAGGACAGAGCCCTGTGGAACACCACAGACTTCCAGGCAGAATATTTTCCTTCTACTACCACTCGCTGTCTTCTGTTGGCCAGCCAATTCTGTATCCAACAGCTATGTTCCCCTGAATCCCATTTCTCCTTACCTTCTGAATAAGCCTACCATGGGGAACCTTATCAAATGCCTTGCTGAAATCCATATACACCACATCCACGGCTCGACCCTCATCAACTTTTCTAGTCACATCCTCAAAGAACTCGATAAGGTTTGTGAGGCATGACCTGCCCCTCACAAAGCCGTGTTGACTGCATTTAATCAAGCCATGCTCTTCCAGATGGTCATAAATCTTATCCCTCAGAATCCTTTCTAACACCTTGCAGACGACAGATGTGAGACTTACTTGTCTGTAATTGCCGGGGATTTCCCTATTTCCTTTCTTGAAGAGAGGAATTACATTTGCCTCTCTCCAGTCCTCAGGTACGACTCCAGTGGAGAGCGAGGATGAAAAGGTCTTCGCAAGTGGCGAAGCAATTGCGTTTCTCGTTTCCCAAAGCAACTGAGGACAAATCTGGTCCAGGCCTGGCGACTTGTCAATCTTAATGTTTGACAAAAGTTTCAGCACATCAGCTTCCTCTATCTCTGTCCATTTCAGCATGCACACCTGCTCTTCAAAGGTTTCATTCACTACAAAGTTAGTTTCTTTTGTAAAGACAGAAGCAAAAAACTCATTTAGGGCTTCCCCTACCTCCTCAGACTCCACACACACATTCCCTATGCTATCCCTGATCAGCCCTACTCTTTCTTTGACCATTGTCTTATTCATCACGTAAGTGTAAAGTGCCTTTGTGTTCTCCCTAATCCGTTCTGCCAAGCCTTTCTCGTGCCCCCTCCTGGCTCTCCTCAGACCATTTTTAAGCTCCTTCCTCGCCTGCCTGTAATCCTGTAGCGCTGAGCTTGATCCTGGCTTCCTCCACCTTATGTATGCTACCTTTTTCCTTTTGACGAGAAGCTCTACCGCTCTCATCATCCAAGGTTCCTTTATCTTACCCCTCTTGCCTGTCTCAGAGGGACATATTTATTCATCAGTTGCAACAACTGTTCCTTAAACAGTCTCCACATGTCTATAGTGCCTTACCATGGAACAATTGCTCCCAATCCATGCTTCCTAACTTATATCTAATCGCATCATAGTTTCCTCTTCCCCAATTAAATATCCTCCCATTTTGCCTAATCCTCTCCTTCTCCATAGCTATGTAGAATGTGAGGCAGTTGTGGTCACTATCACCAAAATGCTCTCCCACCACAAGATCCGATACCTGCCCCGGCTTGTTTCCGAGCACTAAGTCTAGAATGGCCTCTCCCTTTGTCGGCCTGTCAACGTACTGAGTTAGGAAACCCTCCTGAACACACTTTACAAAAACAGCTCCATTCAAATCTTCTGCTCGAAGGAGGTTCCAATCAATATTGGGAAAGTTAAAGTCACCCATTACAACAACCCTACTACGTCCACACTTTTCCAAAATCTGTCGACCTATGCTTTCTTCCATCTCCCTGCTGCTATTGGGGGGCCTGTAGTAAACCCCTAACGAGGTGACTGCTCCCTTGCTGTTCCTAATTTCCACCCATACTGACTCGGTAGGCAGATCTTCCTCGACAATGGAAGCTTCTGTAGCTGTGATACCCTCTCTGATTAGTAGTGCTACACCCCCTCCTCTTTCTCCCCCCTCCCTATTCTTTTTAAATGCTCTAAACCCTGGAACATCCAGCAACCATTCCTGCCCCTGAGAAACCCATGTCTCTGTTATGGCCACAACATCATAGCACCAGGTACTGATCCATGCTCTTAGTTCGTCACTTTTATTCCTGATACTCCTTGATGTTAATTCCTTTGAGCTGGTTGTCATCTCGTAGCTGGTCTTTCTAGGATCACATCACAAGTGCATTCATTGTCCCTCAGTTAGACTCTCAGGTTGCAATATTCAATGACAGCAACACAAAGAACCACGAAGTCTGGCAGCTATTGTCGAGAGAAAAGCAGTGTTAACATTTTAAAGTCCACCAACACTTCTTCAGATTCATATATTTTAAATCAGTTTGATTCTGAAATTGATCCCAGAGGGATAAAACCTTAATTCAGGTTCTCCGTACGCAAACGCAAACCTTACTGGTCCAAATCACTGGAAATTTACACCTCAGGCCTTTGGTCCAGTCACTCTATACTGGTCTTAACGCCCCATAGGATATAGGGGCAGAAGGAGTCCATTTGGCCCATCGAGTCTGATCCTCCATTTAGAGAGTTCGTTGCTGAACTGATAATCCTCAACTCCAATTTCCTGCCTTATCCCCCATATTAATCCTTGATCTCTGTAATGATTAAAATTCCATCTCTCGGCCTTTTAATATATTTAACACCCCCTGAAGAATTCCACGGATTCTCTCCCCTCTGAGAAAAGGAATTTCTCTTCATCTCTGAAATGTGTGAACCCCGAGCCTGAGGTTATATTCTCTGATCCAGGACTTTCTGACAAGGGGGAAACAAGCTCTCTGCATCTACCTTACCAGGCACCCTGAAAAGTTTACAAGTTTAATTTTTCTGAACTCCAATGAGTACAAGTGTGTGAGCTCCTCGAGAGTGGATCCCAACTCTCAGTTTACTTCCATCTTTCCTAATCAGCATATTCTATTATCTTTCACTCCCTCATTTATTTATCTAGGTTTCCCCTTAAATATATCCTCAGAAATATAGTCATGATTTAGAGATGCCGGTGCTGGACTGAGGTGTACAAAGTTAAAAATCACACAAAACCAGGCTATAGTCCAACAGGTTTAATTGGAAGCACACTAGCTTTCGGAGCGACGCTCCTTCATCAAGTGAAGGAGAGCTAATGTGCTTCCAATTAAACCTGTTGGACTATAACCTGGTGTTGTGTGATTTTTAACTCTGAAATATATTTATGCTGCTTGCCTCAACCATTCCATGTCATAGACAGTTCCCACACACCATTTGCATAGGTGGCACCACTCTCTGGATAAATGTGTTTCTTCTGATTCTTTCTTTGCTTTATTATTGTCTGTGCTTTTACGTTCTGGATCTGAGCTTTAGACTGTCTGATGTGCACAAATATCTTCTCTATCTCTATTCCACTTAATGTAGTCACTGTTTTAAAGGTTACCAATGGGGCTTCTCTCAAGCTTCTCTTTTTCAGGTAAGTGTTTCATGGATACAGCTATAACAATGAGGCTGAACCTCAGGAAGGCTGTTGAGGTATTGAGGTGGATGCAGATGGTATTTGCTAAAGTGGCATCAGGAACATGGGACTTCAGTTCCATGAAGAGATTGGAGAAGCTGGGCTTTCCTTCTCAGTATTTAGTAAAGTATTTAGATGTGCACTTGCAATGCTAAGGCAGACAAGGTTATGGGCCAAGTTCTGGAAAATGGAATTAAAGCATTTCCATAGAATCTCAACAGTGTGGAGACAGGCTGTTCGCCCCAATGAGTCCACACTTACCCTCCGAAGAACATCCCACCCAGACCCATCTGCCTTCTAACCCTGCATTTCTCATGGCTAATGCACCTAACCTACACATCCCTGAACACTATGGGCAATCTACCGTGGCCAAGATTAGAGTGGTGCTGGAAAAGCACAGCAGGTTGGCAGCATCTAAGGAGCAGGAAAATCGACGTTTCGGGCAGGAGCCCTCCATTACAATTCCTGATAAAGGGCTCCTGCCCGAAATGTCAATTTTCCTGCTCCTCAGATGTTGCCTGACCTGCTGTGCTTTTCCAGCACCACACTCATCTTGACTCTGATTCTCCAGCATCTGTCGACCTCACATTTGCCAAATCTATCATGGCCAGTCCACCTAACCTGCACATCTTTAGACTGCGGGAGGAAACCCACGCAGATACTGGGAGAATGTGCAAACTGCACAAAGTTAGTTCCCCCCAGACTGGAATTGAACTGGTCCCTGGCACTGAGAGGTAGCAGTGCTAACCACTGAGCCGCCATGCTGCCCAGTTAAATTGTAGTTTTTGACTCGTGTAGATTTGATGGGCTAAAGGGCCTTTATCTATGCTGTAGACCACTATGATTCTAAAGTTAAGGATAGATTTAGTAGAGGTGATCTAAAATATGAGAAATTTTGAGTGAATAGCTAGGGAGGAAGGTCGACACCAAAGGATGCAGAGTTTAAATTATTTGCAAAAGAATTAATGAAGAGATTCTTTTCCCCACACAAGTTGTTTTTATATAGAATACACTTTGTCAAAGGGTGGGGAGAAAAGTTAATCAAAAATTGCCCAGAAATAGGTCATTTTCATAACAGTTCTAAAATCACAAAGTCTAATGCCTAAAAACCAGCTGAATCTGAGTCTGGCAATCGAAATGAATGCTGACCTGAAGGTTTAGATTAGATTAGATTAGATTACTTACAGTGTGGAAACAGGCCCTTGAGCCCAACAAGTCCACACCGCCCCGCCGAAGCGCAACCTACCTATGCCCCTACATCTACCCCTTACCTAACACTACGGGCAATTTAGCATGGCCAATTCACCTGACCTGCACATCTTTGGACTGTGGGAGGAAACCGGAGCACCCGGAGGAAACCCACGCAGACACGGGGAGAACGTGCAAACTCCACACAGTCAGTTGCCTGAGGTGGGAATTGAACCCAGGTCTCTGGCGCTGTGAGGCAGCAGTGCTAACCACTGTGCCACCATGCCGCCCACTTAATTAAGAGAGCTGAACATTACAACTGCTAAGGAAATTGAAGTTGGCAATGAAAGAAAAACTTTGTGCCAGTACCCAAGTGAACTCTTATCAGAAGGTCCAAGTATGACCAGTGCGCAAGGTTAAGAAAAAAGGTAAGCATGTTGTGTTCATTACATAGAGGAGGATTTTGTCAAAACCCACCAAGAAAAGTAGAACTAAAAACAAATGAAGCATCTAAGAAACCATATATTGACCGCAGTACATGATGTCATTCTTGAAGACTTGGTTTTCCCCAGTGAAATTGTGGATGAGAGAGTATGTGTGAAACTGGGTGGTACAAGACTCATGGAAAAGACACAACAGAACAATCCATAGGATCCCTATAGTATGGAAGCATGTCATTCCATACCAACTGTCTGAAGAGCAATCCCATCCAGACCCACCCCATCCCTGTAACCCTGCATTTCCCATGGCTAATCTACCTAGCATGCAGATCCCTGACACTATGGGGCAATTTCCCATGGCCAGTTCACCTGACCTGCACATCTTTGGACTGTGGGAGGAAACTGGAGCACCCGGAGGAAACCCACACAGACATGGGGAGAATGTGCAAACTCCACACAGACAGTCGCCCGAGGCTGGAATCGAACCCGGGTCCCTGGTGCTGTGAGGCAGCAGTGCTGACCACTAGGCCACCATGCCACTCACACACAAAAAAAATTGAGCTATCTACAAAAAAACTAACAAGCAAAATTGTTGTATTGTCCTAGAGTTCCAACTGTAAATTGTAATGAATGGCTCAAATAAAATAAAAGGTCAATACTAAAAAAAACTTTCAGAGGGGAATTGATTACAAGAACATGGAGATTATGATAAACTTGTATAAAACACTAGGTCAGCCTCAGCTGGAGCATGTGTGCCCAGTTCTCGGTGCCACCCTTTAGGAAGGATGTGGACTCATTAGAGAGAGTGCAGAAAAGATTGACAGGAATGGATCCAGTGATGTGAATGTTCATTCACAAAGATTGGGAAAGTTGGGACTGATTTCATTGGAGAACAGGAGGTGCAGAGGGAGTTTGATAGAGGTGTTCAAAATTGTGGGCATCTGGGCACAGTCGATGGTTACACATCATTCCCACTGGTGGAAGGATCATGAATGGGAGGGCTCAAGATTTAAGATAATTTACCAAAGAGGCATTGGAGATGTGAGGAGAAACTTTTCCATAGAATCCCTGCAGTGTGGAAGCAGGCCATACGGCCCACTGAGTTCACACGGACCCTCCAAAGAGCATCCCAGCCAGACCCATCCTGCTCCCTCGTTCCTGTAACTGTGCATTTCCCATGGATAATCCACCCAGCCTGCACGTCTGTGGACACTGGGCAATCCACCTACATCTTCGGAATGTGGGAGGAAACCAGAGCACCACCAAGGATATTTCCCTCCCCTCCCCTATCAGCATTCCGGAGCCCCACTACCAAGGATATATTTCCCTCCCCTCCCCTGTCAGCGTTCTGGAAAGACCACTCCCTCCGCCACTCCCTTGTCAGGTCCACACCCCCCAACAACCCAACCTCCACTCCCGGCACCTTCCCTGCAACCGCAAGAAATGCAAACCTTGCACCCACACCTTCCCCCCTCACTTCCCTCCAAGGCCCCAAAGGATCCTTCCATATCCGTCACAAATTCACCTGCACCTCCACACACATCATTTACTGCATCCGCTGCACCCGATGTGGCCTCCTACACATTGGGGAGACAGGCCGCCTCCTTGCAGAACATTTCAGAGAACACCTCTGGGACACCCGCACAAAACAACCCAACCGCCCCATGGCTGAACACTTTAATTCCCCCTCCCACTCTGCCAAGGACATGCAGGTCCTTGGCCGCCTCCATTGCCAGACCATGGCAACACGACGCCTGGAGGAAGAGCACCTCATCTTCCGCCTAGGAACCCTCCAACCACAAGGGATGAATGCAGATTTCTCCAGCTTTCTCATTTCCCCTCCCCCCACCTTATCTCAGTCCCAACCCTCGGACTCAGCACCGTCTTCTTGACCTACAATCTTCTTCCCAACCTCTCCGCCCTCACCCCCACTCCGGCCTATCACCCTCACCTTAACTTCCTTCCACCTATCGCATTCCCAACGCCCTCCCCCAAGACCCTCCTCCCTACCTTTTATCTTAGCCTGCTTCCTGAAGAAGGGCTTATGCCTGAAACGTCGATTCTCCTGTTCCTTGGATGCTGCCTGATCTGCTGTGCTTTTCCAGCAACAGATTTTTCAGCTCTGATCTCCAGCATCTGCAGTCCTCACTTTCTCCTAGGAAACCAGAGCACCCAGAGGAAACCCAAGCTGTCACGAAGAGAATGTGCAAACTCCACACAATCTGGGTCCCTGGCGCTATGATGCAGCAAAGCTAACCACTGAGCCACCATGCCGCCCATTCCAAGCAGTGATTGGTTGTGGTGTGAAATGTGCATATGGTGGTGGCGACAGGTTCAGTTGGAAAATGATTATTATTTATTATTAGAATAGGCAGGACTAAGGTAAGAAGGGGGATTGGCTCTAGGAGCACTGCTCATTCGGAGTAGTAACACAGACACGGTAGGCTGAATATTCTCCTGTGCTGTGATTTTGTGTTTGCATTTGAAAGATTTGCAGGGCTTTGGGGAACGGGCAGGTGAGTGGGATTATTAACCAGCTCTTTCGAAGGGCCAGCACAGGCACGATGGGCCAAATGGCATCCTTTCTTGCTGCATCAGTCTAAAGACTACACATGATTATTAACCATTCCTTGGAGAGATGGCTCAGTTGTGCATAACTCTGCATTTTGTCTTTTTTCTTCCTGCTTTGAACGAGGATTTGGTTTTATATCATAATTACTTTGGCATTGGATCAGTTTTCAGTTGAAACATGACCTTGGATTGTTTCAAAGAACAGAGAAGCTGATGTAGACTTTTCAGCCTCTTGAGTCTGTTCAACCATTTTAATAGATGATGGCTGATCTGTACCTCCAAACCATTGCCTGCCTTTGATCCTGATTTCATGGCATCTTTACCTAATAAAAATCTGTCGATCTCAGTCAAACTGAGAACTATTTCTGACCAGGCGAAGTACTGCTATTTATTACCTCTCTGTAAGTGTACCACAATATATACAGACTTTGAAAGCACAATCATAAACACTTTGGCTTAATGCAGAAAAGATATCAGTCAAGAAGTGAGCAGAATGTCGCACTGTTTTATCTTAAAAAGAAATGAATGTTGAAATGTAAATAATTGCATACAGTTTGGAAAATATAAAGGGATCTGGGTTTCCTAGCGATCATGAAAAGCTAATCTGCAGGTCCAGAAGTGATTAGGAAAGCTAATAGAATGTTATAATTTATTGCAATGGATATTGAATACTAAAGATTATGCTTCAATTATAAAGGAGAGTGGTGAGACCATGACTGGAGGACTCTATAGTACTGGTTTCCTTATTTGGGAAGGATATAATTATGGTGGAAGCAGTTCAGAGAGAGTTAACCAGAGTAGTATCTGGAATGGGCATGTTATCTAATGAGGAATGGTCTTGCTGGGGAGGTAATGGCTGAGTGGTATTATTGTTAGACTATTAATCCAAATACCCAGGTAACATCCTGGGGACCAGGGTTCAAATCCAGCTGTGGCAGATGATGGAATCTGAATTGGTTTCCAATTTTAAAAAATCTGGAATGAATCCGCGGTCACTTGTTGGAAAACCCACCTAATTCGCTAATGTCCTTTAGAGGAGGAAACTGCTATCGTAACCTGGTCTGGCCTATGTGTGACTCCAGACCCAATGTGGTTGACAGTTGATTAAGGGATTGGCAATAAATGTTGGCCTAGCCAGCAATGTCCTCATCTCACGAATGAATAAAAAAAGGACAAGCCAGGCTGAAATCCACCAGAGTTTAGACTCAATTGAAGCTTCTAAGATACTGAGGGATCCTTACAGGGGCAGTGTGGAGAGGATTTTTCCCTGTACAAGAAAATCTGGAACCACAAGACACTGTTTAAAAATGAAGGGTCACCCATTTAAAACCGAGATGAGGTGAAATCTTTTCTGACAGACGGTTGTGAGTCATTGTGGCTTTCTTCCTTAAAAGGAGGTGGAAACCGATTCTTTGAACATTTCCAAGTCAGCGTTGGGTGCATTTTTGCTAAGCGAGGGGGTAAAAAGGTTAGTACAGGTAATTAGGAATGCGAATTTAAATGTTGAGATAGACCTCGCTGTCAATTGTTCTCAATGTTAAAGTAGACCCGGGGGTGGGCAGCCGAAGGAGTTGGTAAAGGTCAGCATGGGAAAATGAATAGCCGATAATAGCGATCGTTAGCGGCTGATAATGAGTTGTTATGGTTGCAGGTCATGTGATGACAAGGCCTGTTGCCTGGTGGGTTGGCGGGGGGAAGGACATGTGACAAGGTGCTCAGACCCTGAAATTATTGAACTCCATATTGAGTCCAGAAGGTTGCAGGGTACCCAAGTGGAAAGTGAGGTGTTCTTCCAGCTTGAGCTGAGCTTCACTGGAGCACTGCAGCAAACCTGACACACAGATGTTGTCCAGGGAACATAGTTGAAATTGCAATAGACCTCACTGGACCTTTTACACAATTTTGCGACATTCAGACTAATTCTGATTGCAACTAAAGAGCAAATAGAGTACAAGTAACAAAAGTAATGCAATATCCTGCTGTTATTTGCTATTTAGTACATCAGGTGTCTACTGTCTGTAAATGTTTATCATTTTAAGTGTCTTGCGTCATTGTCGTTCAGACTGTGAGATGGTAATACCTTTCTGCAGAAAGATGTGTCAGAATGGCTGACTGCTGGCAGAGGGATGAATAATAGCCAGAGCAATTGGGGGGTTGGGGGTGGGGAAGAAATCTGACTGACATCATCTTCTTAAAAGATCTCTCCACCCTTCAGGCTCTCTGCCTGTATTCCTGATGAAGGGCTTTTGCCCGAAACGTCGATTTTCCTGCTCCTCAGATGCTGCCTGAGCTGCTGTGCTTTTCCAGCACCACTCTAATCCTGACATCATCTTCAGTTGAACCCTTTGGGGTATCAGGGAGAGTCCAGAAGTTCCCGTTGTTATTATTGGCTAACCCTTGTTGGAAGTGACCTTTACCCAAGGGAGAGACAATCCTGGCTTTTTCTGCCTGTTTCACATGCCTGCTGTTCCTTCTGAGAACAGAAACTGTCTTACAGATTACGACCTTATGTAATCTGTAGTTGCGATTCCAGAACTACCTTAATTTATCCAATTGAAATGATTGTTCTGCACAAGGTGAGACCAGTTTTCCTCATCACTTCATAAACCTCACTCAAATCATCCAAGCCTACAAATGCCCCAGGTGCCAGGAATCTGAAGCAAAAATACAAAATACTGGAAACACGGAGTATGTCGGATAGTTCTTACTCTCCACAGGTGCTAACAGTTCAACTAAATAACTCTTCATCAGAACGGAGGAACTCCAGGACAGGAATAGATTTTGAGCCAATGTGGGAGTGGTGAGGGTAGAGAAAGAGTGAAAATTAGATTAGATTAGATTAGATTAGATTACTTACAGTGTGGAAACAGGCCCTTCGGCCCAACAAGTCCACACCGCCCCGCCGAAGCGCAACCCACCCATACCCCTACATTTACCCCTTACCTAACAATAGGGGCAATTTAGCATGGCCAATTCACCTGACCCGCACATCTTTGGATTGTGGGAGGAAACCGGAGCACCCGGAGGAAACCCACGCAGACACAGGGAGAATGTGCAAACTCCACACAGTCAGTCGCCTGAGGCGGGAATTGAACCCGGGTCTCTGGCGCTGTGAGGCAGCAGTGCTAACCACTGTGCCACCGTGCCACCCGTGTCTCAGAAAAGGGCCTATCTGAGACAGGTAGGTGATGAGAGAAATTGCATGGCAAACATTTTCATGATGAAAATCTAAAGGGAGTGGAATGGGTGAGTAAAGGAGCAAAATGTAAGCCCCCCCCAAATCTATACTTCACAGGAATAGCAAAGGTCATTCAGTCCTTGAACCTGAGCCATTCACTTTGGTCATGGCTCGACAGTATCTCAAATTCCTGATTTGTGACCTTTAACACTTGCATAAAATCTTTTTTAGGTTGAACTATGACCTTGTTTCTGAACAACGATCATGCTCAGTTTAGAAGTTTTTGTTTGACCCAGTCTCAACAGGTGACTTCATTTCAAAAATAGATTTTCTGGGAATTGCTAAAATTACTCGGGGGATTAACCCATCTCAGGAAGTGTACCTTGGCCTTATCATCTCTGATCACATAGATCTCTTGACTACCTGCCCAGTTAAGTGGCCCCTTTCTCTGCAATCACCAATAGTTTTAGAACTAGGGTTAGGACTAGGGTAGGAGAAAGTGAGGACTGCAGATGCTGGAGATCAGAGCTGAAAGTGTGTTGCTGGAAAAGCGCAGCAGGTCAGGTAGCATCAAAGGAGCAGGAGAATCGACGTTTCGGGCATAAGCCCTTCACGATTGAGGAAGGTGTGCCAAGCAGGCTAAGATAAAAGGCAGGGAGGAGGGACTTGGGGGAGGGGAGTTGGGAATGCGATAGATGGAAGGAGGTTAAGGTGAGGGTGATAGGCCGGAGAGGGGGTGGGGGCGGAGAGGTTGGGAAGAAAATTGCAAGTCAAGAATGTGGTGCTGAGTCCGAGGGTTGGGACCCCTCCCCCCATCTTTTCTCAGTCCCAATCCTCGGACTCAGCACCACCTCCTTGACCTGCAATCTTCTTCCCGACCTCTCCGCCCCCACCCCCTCTCCGGCCTATCACCCTCACCTTAACCTCCTCCCTACCTTTTATCTTAGCCTGCTTGGCACACCCTCCTCATTTCTGAAGAAGGGCTTATGCCCGAAACGTCGATTCTCCTGCTCCTTTGATGCTACCTGACCTGCTGCGCTTTTCCAGCAACACATTTTTCAGTTAGGACTAGGGTAGTACTTCTTGGACCAAAGGAGATCGAGAGGATGTTTCCTCCAGGTGAGAAGACTGTGGCAGGTTTGGTGAAGCTTAAAAATCACATAACATCAGATTTTCGTCAAACAGGTTTATTTGGAAGCACTAGCTTTCGGAGCGCTGCTCCTTCATCAGGTGGTTGTGGAACATGCACATATGACACAGAATGTATAGCAAAAGGGTTACATTGTCATGAAGTTGTAATTATTAATTAAAAACTTTAGTTAAAAATCACACAACACCAGGTTATAGTTCTTAAACTAATTTAGATTAAGTCTTTCATCTTTAAGGTGTAGGTTTGCTCGCTGAGCTGTAGGTTTGATATCCAGACGTTTCATTACCTGGCTAGGTAACATCATCAGTGGCGATCTCCAAGTGAAGCGAAGCTGTTGTCTCCTGCTTTCTATTTATATTTTTCTCCTGGATGGGGTTCCTGGGGTTTGTGGTGATGTCATTTCCTGTTCGTTTTCGGAGGGGTTGATAGATAGCATCTAGATCTATGTGTTTGTTTATGGCTTTGTGGTTGGAGTGCCAGGCCTCTCGGGATTCCCTGGCATGTCTTTGCTTAGCCTGTCCCAGGATAGATGTATTGTCTCAGTTGAAATGGTGTTTTTTTTCCTTCCATGTGTCGGGCTACGAGAGATATGGTTGTTTAGGTTCTTTTATCTGTAAATCCCAGAATTACATTCTCAAGGTGGCGTCAGCTTATCTAATAATAGGTGTCACCTCAGCTCAGACCATGCATTAAATGTGTGAAGGTACAGTCTGTACCAATGTTGACTCAATTCTATTTCTAAAGTGGGATTTACAGAATCTTACATGGATTTATGCAGTTTTTGAGCAAAATAAAATTAATTCTGCAAAAACAAATTCACTCCAAATCAGGTTTGGTTAAGATGGACTAGAAAAGCTGTTCCCTTTAGCTGATGGTACAAGACAATTTAAGGCTTTATCCAGGAGATGTAGAGGGAATGTGAGGAAGAACTTTTTTTTTATAGCAAATGGGAATGACCTGGAACTTGCTGTCCTCCAGGGTGAGTTGGAAGCTGAGAAGAGGAATGATTTCAAAAGGGAACTGGATGGTCACTTCAGGGAAATAAACTTGAAGACTGAGGGGACATAAGCTAGGAAATAGGATAAACCAGATTGGCCCATGCCCATGATTGGTCTCATCCTGGATTGTAAATGACTCTGTCACCGATTGTTGAGTTTTGTCAAGTGCAAAATTCCAGCACAAGGCATGGTATTTACACAGTTGAATATAAGTCTGATTGGACTTCATCCAAAATGTTGTGTTTTAAATGTTTGGTCATGTGGTATAATGAGTTACATGAAAGTCATTATCTGCAACTAACCACATCTTCCTGGAGTTATGGTGCAGTGGAAATGTCCCTACCTCTGAGCCAAGAGACTGGCGTTTAAATCCCAACTACTCCAGAGCTGTATCATGATATCTCGAAACAGATTGATTAGAAAATGTCTATACTGGTCATAATACTTCCACACTTGACTGAGTTTTTTTGAAGAAGTAACAAAGAGGATTGCTGAGGGCAGAGTGGTCAATGTGATCTATATGGACTTCACTAAGGTGTTTCACAAGGTTCTCCATGGGAGACTGGTTAGCAAGGTTAGATCTCATGGAATACAGGGAGGACTAGTCACTTGAGTCCAGAACTCATTTATATAAATGATTTGGATGTGAGCATAAGAGGTACAGTGAGTAAATTTGCAGATGACACCAAAATTGGAGGTGTAGTGGCCAGTGAAGAAGGTTACCTCAGATTACAACAGGATCTTGACCAGATGGACCAATGGGATGAGAAGTGGCAGATGGAGTTTAATTTAGATAAACGTGAGATGCTGCATTTTGGCAAAGCAAATCTTAGCAGGACTTATACACTTAATGGTAAGGTCCTAGAGAGTGTTGCTGAACAAAGAGACCTTGGAGTGCAGGTTCATAGGTCCTTGAAAGTGGAATTGCAGGTAGATAGGATAGTGAAGAAGGCGTTTGGTATGCTTTCCTTTCTTGGTCAGAGTATTGAGTACAGTTGGGAGGTCATGTTGCGGCTGTACAGGACATTGGTTAGGCCACTGTTGGAATATTGCGTGCAGTTCTGGTCTCCTTCCTATCAGAAAGATGTTGTGAAACTTGAAAGGGTTCGGAAAAGATTTACAAGGATGTTGCCAGAGTTGGAGGATTTGAGCTATAGGGAGAGGCTGAACAGGCTGGAGCTGGTTTCCCTGGAGCATCGGAGGCTGAGGGGGTGACCTTATAGAGGTTTATAAAATCATCAGGGGCAGGATAGAATAAATAGCCAAAGTCTTTTCCCTGGGGTCGGGGAGTCCAGAACTAGAGGGCATAGGTTTAGGGTGAGATGGGAAAGATATAAAAAAGACCTATGGGGCAACGTTTTCACGCAGAGAGTGGTACGTGTATGGAATGAACTGCTAGAGGAAGTGGTGGAAGCTGGTACAATTACATTTAAAAGGCATCTGGATGGGTATATGAATAGGAAGGGTTTGGAGGGATATGGGGCAGGTGCTGGCAGGTGGAACTAGATTGGGTTGGGATATCTGATCAGCATGGACAAGTTGGATCGAAGGGTCTGTTTCCATGCTGTACATCTCGATGATTAAATCATCAATCTATATGGACATGTGAAGAGAGGGCTCATCAATATTACGCTGGAGAACTGCATTCGATAGCCTACTGAGTACAGATATAAATAAAGGAGTGCTGCAGTATGGAGGGAGTTGAAGAGCTGTGCTTATGTAGGGAACAGTGTTCATGCAGATGCCCACAGCCCAGAGGAGATTCCAGACTGCTGTCTCAATGTACCGCCAACAGTATTAATGTAAAGTACAGAATAAAGCAGGTACCACTTCTAAAGACAACTGGAGTACACTTGGAGTGGGTGTAGCACAAATTCAATGAAATGATATCTGGACCAATAGGGTTAAGCCATGAGGACAGATTGGCTAGACCAGCTTATGCTTTCAAGTTAAAGAATGGTTGAAATGCGGTGTATAAGGTGATTAAAGAGGAGATGGTGAGAAATGATTTCCTTTTGCTTTTCAGTCCAGGCGTGAGACCTAAACAATTTCTAATCCATAAAGAATCACCAGAGATCTACACACAAAAAGGCCCTTCGGCCCTTCAGATTGAACTATTCTACCCCATTTTCCAGCACCTGGCCCATAGACTTGTATGCCTTGACCATCTGGATGAAGTAGGGATTGAACCTGAGCTTATTAGTCCAGAGGTAGGGACACTAACACCGATCCACAAAGGTGCTACAGAACACGGGGTGTAACATTAGAAGTGACACTGATTGTTTGGGGTGATGACAGGTAATTTTGTTTTCCCACAACATGGTGGAAATGTGGAGTTGCTTATTGCAAAAAAAGCTGTTGTCTTGGGTGAAACTGTTGAGACTTAATTTGATTATTTTAGACCAGTGAGCAAATGGTACAAAATCAAAATAAGCAAATGAAGCCATCGTCTAAATCAGCCACAAACTACGTGAATAGCAGTGAAGAGGTTGGATGGCTGATTCACGTTGACTATTTGGTGTCACTAGCATTGGTCTAGCGCAATATAGTTTAAATTATCTGTCTCACGAAAGTTGTCTTAATCTCTTCTGGGTGATCTTTAGACATCATGCTGACTGAAAGCTGTAACACCCCTCTGAATAGGTATTGAACCGCCTCTTAATTGCCTCCTATTGTTCGTCTGACAACTCACTGATTGATCTTTCACTGCAAACAACTGCAGCAATTAAATGGTCAGTTGCAGCTGAGCGCTGTTGTAAATATTTCTGGATTCGAACTGTAGACGGGAAAGATAGGGCAAAGTGCCCTCCAATCGCACAAAGCGAGGAAATGAACTGGATTCAATGCGATCAAGTGAAAACATTGCAACAAGTCAGCACCTTGTTATCTGAAGTTTTTCCAAAGTTGACAAATCAATCAATCAGGCTCTACTGGAATGCAAAGACATGTCAGGAGAATGGAACTGTGTTTGCCACAGAGTGTGACCGCTTGGGTAGCACCAGGGCTGGAGATGAATGTCTGGCAGCATCTGACTGAGGAGCCCTGGCTGTTTGAAGAAGAGGAAAATGAAGAAGCTGAGAGAGGGGAGAGGAGGGAGAGGGGCAGAGATTCTGGGAGAATTTTGCCTCTTGGATGGGCCGACCAGCAGAAGGAAGGCCCCCTGAAGATTAATAGTGGCACGTGACTGATATTGGACGGCAGAGAATCTTCTCGAGTGGTATTGAGCAACAAATGCAGATTGTGATTCTGTCCTGTTGCTCCGTTTATGTATTAAGCATGTGTCTGTGGTCAGAGTGAAATTAGAAACTGGGTGATTGATGTTTTTTTTGTAAATTGGAAACAGAATGAGACATGGCAGATTCGTATCAATATATTGAATAGTTTTAATTGTATTTATGTTAAGCATTCGATTGAAATATGTGAAACAATTAAAAGAGCAAATTAAACCAAGAGAGAATGATGTAGAAAGATATTTACAAATTGTGTTAACTTGGTAAGCAGAAGCAAGAAGCTATTAAGAGCATAGGTAAAATATGGTCATATTTCTTGTTTACTGCTTAGTGGCTAACTGCCAAATTGGATCATCAGTTCATTCCTCTAAATTGTCTTGAGTTTCATTCCCGCGAGCTCAGTAGAAATTAGAATCGCTGAGCGCTGCTAAATTAAGCCCCTGATTTCTGAAATGTCAATTCTCCTGCTTCTTGGATGCTGCCTGACCTGTTGTGCTTTTCCAGCACCACACTCACAATTCTGATCTCCAGCATCTGCAGTCCTGAGGTAACCCGCTCCCCATTCCAGGGTTCTGCATGTTCATGCCAAACAATAAGATTGGAAGTGGCCCTTCAGGTCCAGAGTCCTGGAATTCACCAAGGATTGGGTGGTGGTGGGGGTGGGGGGGGGGGCGTGCAGGGGCTTTATTAATACCTGGCTGTACTTGCAGCAGGAGTCTGGTGTGTGGCTTTCCGCCGGCAATGCCCAGACACGATGCAGTGTGACACTAAACCCTTGGGGCTGTTGGAAACAACTTCACGCTCTGTTTAGGAGTCACTAATTCTCGTGTCATAGCCACAGTAGATAATAAATACTGTGCAACGTTTGCATTCCTTCTAAATGAAACTAGGAGGAAAAGAATTGGATTTGATCAATGTTATCCCCTCAAGATCTTACATTGTTTGAAATGCATGTATCTGATTAGAATTTCCCTTTGCTCTACCACCTTATGGATATTGTTAGACTTGTTTAAGGGAAAGCTAGATAAATACATGAGGAAAGAAGGAATAGCAGGATGCGATTAGCTAAGGGTAAACGGGGAGCTCATGTGGTGCTGTTTTGCTGCTGTCAACCTTTTCCTGTGCACTCTGCCAGTCACTAACTTGTGTTGCAGGACGGAACAGGTAGAAAACTTGTGTAATTTGAGAGTGAGTAAGCCCAGTCCATTACGCAAACCAGCCTTCGATCCATTGACTCCATCTATACATCCCACTGCCTCGGGAAAGCAGCCAATGCCAACAAAGACCCCTCCCATTCCAGTTATACTCTCTCCCACCCTCTTCCATATTTGAATACATGTACAAACAGCTTCTTCCCTGTGGTTATCAGACTTTTGAACAGCCTTCTCCAATGTTAATTCTGATCTCTCTCTCTTTCTGTATCTTCTCTGCAGCTGGAACACTATATTGAAAGATTCACCTCCACTGTGGCTGTTGACCTGATTTTGAGCAATCATCATTATCCTTCTCTCTCCTCTGCACGACACTACCAGCACCCACATTGATTCCTATATTTATTTGCTAAGCCAACCCAGCAGTTACTGTGATGACTGTAGTTTTGACACTATTGCACCTATTCTTTGCACTAAAGGTGGGCTTTGATCGGCGCAACATCGAGGGCCGAAGGGCCTGTACTGCGCTGTATTCTTCTATGTTCTATGTTCTATATTCTGCACTCTACTCTTACCCTGATGCGCTTTGTATGGTACAGTCGGCCTGTACCTGTATCACAGTGCATGTAACAACAATCATTCAATCAAAAGAGATAGGACCTGAAATTTTATACTCTAAAGGGGAAGGCGTGTGGGTTTTTAAACATGGTGATAACAGGCAACTTTCAATTTACCACGATAAAGGTCTGCTTTGGGAATAGGGATAGTTAAAACGTGTTTGTGGACTTTAGAATTGACTGTCATCTTTGTGACTGTTTGGGACGCAATGTCTGATAGATATACTTCTGGATAACAAGTAAGTACCAATAAATAAAATATCAATTGTAGAGCAGCTTGGAAACTGTAGTTACAGCATAGTGTAGTTTAATCTGTAGGAAAATCGAGACTGTCAAGTTCAGGAGGATACATTTTGAGCAGAAATGTGAACGTTTGCGACTGGGTAAAGTGCAAAGAATAGGTGCAATAGTGTCAAAACTACAGTCATCACAGTAACTGCTGGGTTGGCTTAGCAAATAAATATAGGAATCAATGTGGGTGCTGGTAGTGTCGTGCAGAGGAGAGAGAAGGATAATGATGATTGCTCAAAATCAGGTCAACAGCCACAGTGGAGGTGAATCTTTCAATAACGTCAGAGAGATTGAGAAACTGGTGAGGACTTTAAATAGGAAGCCATGTGAAGATTTATGGAGCATGAAAAAACAATTATAAATACTTTCATAATGGGCAGAGAAATGATGATTCCGGAAAAAGAACATTCACTCGAAAGAACCCGAGTGTAACTTGATCACAAGAGACCAAGGACGTGGAAGTTATCCTGGATTATTCCTCTGTCTCAAAGGAAGGGTGTCTGTATATTCTTATTGAAGGGACATTGCAACCAGTAATCCTGTTGGCCTTCTTCAAAGAGGAAATAGACCTAAAAGATTAAAGGAACTTGTGTTATAAAGTGGGACTTTGAAGACTATCCTGGAGATCGACGAGGTGTCGCTGCATTTCAGCAGCGGTACTGTAGCTGTGTCTCTGCACCATAAGTTTTTCTTTATCCCATGTCAGGATGGTACACACGTGGTTTTAGGTGCAGTTAATGACTCAGTGAAACATGCAGGTAATCCAGTTGTGATGCTAAAGACATCCTTGGTGCTTTGTAACCATTTCAATGAGCTATTGCACTTAGAGGAATCCAGTACCCTCCTCCATCACAGAGTGGATCGATTTCCCCACTGACAATGAATTGCTGCTTTCCCTGAACTCTTTACAATTTGTATTGTGCGTTGTATCTTGTTAACTCTCTCATGTTCTGATAGAATCTTGCAACTGATTTGAGTACAGTCAGCTTTTTAATAAAGCTGAAAATATTCTTGGGAAAATCAAAGCAAGAATAGAGGAAAGATCAATTTGGGTTTCCCCTAAATACACTGAGGGAGACTTTTAGATTGTTGAATTATATCAGTGAGATAAATTGGGATAGGTGTAAAACTGCACTCACCCCAAGTCCCATTGTATACCACTGGCTCTTCTCTGTTGAAATTGGGTTATTAGTCATGGTGACGCACAAGATTAACCTCTCTCATTTTGTGATATTCACATTTTTTTCACTTCTATCAAGAGATTTTGACACCAATTTGGGTACCTTGGCTGATTTTTGTTTAACATCTTCTCAACCCAGGACTCCTAGGGCACTGACCAAGTGAATTTTGAGTCTAATTCTACTCCCCCCATGCACCCTTTTGAGAATTGCAAAGAATTTCATTCACTGAGTCATTTTTAAACTAAAATTAAATTTACATTAATGATGTGCTCTTATTAAAGTTCATTTAATATTGTAAATGTTTAAGTTCTGATCACTGTCTTATTTTAACATGTTTCAGGTGCAAAGTTAACCTTTTGACGTTATCCAAGGGACAGGCAAACTGTAAGGAGCTGTCGCTGGAAAATGGACAGGGTTCTGTGGTTTTGTTGATTACACTTAGAACGTGCAACGGGGTCTACATCTCTGACCCCTGTGTCAGCCCACTGCATGACGAGACTGAGAGGCAGCAGATTATTCAGAGATATGTAAGTACACCGTACAACAAGAGTCGTTTAAAAGCCTTGACTGTAGGTGGCAAGTGGGCACTGAACTAGGGGACACAGCCTCAGAAAGAGGGGGAGCAGATTTCAGATTGAGTTGAGGAGGAACTTTCTCACCCAAAAGGTTGTGAATCTGTGGAATTTCCTACCCAATGAAGCAGCTGAGGCTGTCTTATTGAATGTTTTAAAAGCAAAGTTAGATTTTTGAACAGTAAAGGAATTAAGGGTTATGGTGTGTGGATGGATAAGTGGAGCTGAGTCTATGAAAAGATCAGCTATGATCTTATTGAATGGTGGAGCAGGATATTCCTGCTCCGATTTCTTGTGTTCTTACATACCAACTGGCAGCAGAAGAGGGATGATTACTGTCTATAAGGAGAGGAAATACACCAGGCAATGCAACAACTTTGAGGAAGAAACAGTTAACTTTTTAGTTGATGATAAATGACTTCTTGATTCGTAGAGGCTGCTAGACCTGTGGAGTATCTCCACCATTTTCTGCTTTTATTTCAAAATTTCACCACTTGCATTATATGAAGCTTAAGAAGAAACTGGATAACCCTTTCTTCAGGTTTAAGGTTTAGATTTAGCCCAACAGCAACTTGTTACTGCTCTACTTGAAACTTATTCCATAATAAGGATGGCACGGTGGCTCAGTGTTTAGCACTGCTGCCTCACAGCACCAGGGTCCTGGGTTCGATTCCAGCTTTGGGTGACTGTCTGTGTGGAGTTTTCACATTCTCCCCGTGTCTGTCTGGGTTCCTCTGGGTGCTCCGGTTTCCTCCCACAGTCCAAAGATGTGTCGGTCAGGTGAATTGGCCATATAGAATTGCCCATAATGTCAGGTGCATTAGTCAGAGGGAAATGGGTCTGGGTGGGTTACTCTTCAGAGGGTCGGTGTGGACTGGTTGGGCCGAAGGGCCTGTTTCCACATTGTAGGGAATCTAAAATCAAATAATAACAGAGCTAATGGTCCAGTTTACAAAGGTGCCAACCTGCTTCATAAAATCTGTAGCAATGCAAGCTTTTTCTTTTTGACTTTGCCTCATTTTTAGTAAGCAGACCTCAAGTGGTGAGGTTGTGTTAAGTTGGACACAGTGAAAGTAATTCAAAGTGAGTTGGCGTTCTGCCCTATATTAAACCCTTGTGCGATTGTACCCATTAACAAGAGGCAGTGAGATAATCTGAGATCTTATTCTAAGAATGATGCTATGGCTGAGAATTTCCTGGGTGGCACGGTGGCTCAGTGGTTAGCACTGCTGTCTCACTATTCCATGGTGCCAGGTTTGATTCCAGCCTCAGACGATATCTGTGTGGAGTTCTCCCTGTGTCTGCGTGGTATTCCTCCAGGTGCGATACTTGTCTCCCAAGGATGTGCAGTTTAGGGTAGATTGGCCATGCTAAATTGGATTGCAGGCTAGGTGGATTAATCGTGCCAAATGTAGAGTTACAGGGATAACATTGGGATATCCTTCGGAGGATCAATGGCGATTCTATGAAACAGATCCCTTTTAAACTCAGGACCTGGCAAAGTATGAGCAGATTTACTCCAGCCTATGTAGGATGCTGTATTTCAGTATAGCACAGAATCACAAAACCTCTACAGTGTGGAAAGAGGCCATTCAGCCCATCGGTTCCACACTGACCCTCCAAAGAGCATTCTGCCTAGACCTATCCCCCACTTTTATCCCCATGACCTCATATCTCCCATGGCTAACCCACCTAGCCTGCACATCCTGGACACTATGGGGCAATGTAGCTTGGCCAATCCACCTGCACATCTTTGGAGTGTGGGAGGAAACCCACACAGACACTGGGAGAATGTGCAAAGTCCACACAGTCACCTGAGGCTGGAATCGAACCCGGGTCCCTGGCGCTGTGAGGTAATAGTGTTAACCACTGAGCCACTGCTCCAGCAGAAGGAGCCGTGCACCCATTGAGATCATTTTGGCTCTTCGTTTAGTTATAAGTCAGAAGCTGTAGTGAATGATGAGCTCTTATTCTCTATGCTGTTTGGTGAACGTTTTTTAACTGAAGTTTTAATTTTGATTTTCAGTGTTTGAGAAACACCTTCCAGGATATGAGCGACATTGGGTTCCTGCAAGTACAAGTGGTAAAAGCTAGTAACTTGGCAGCAGCAGACTTTGCAGGTAATTTCTGGGACGGCACGGTGCCTCAGTGGTGAGAGCAGCACGATGGCTCAGTGGTAGCACTGCTGCCTCTCAGTGCCAGGGACCTAGGTTTGATTCCCGTCTCCTCCGTGTGGAGGTTGCACATTCTCCCCGTGTCTGCATGGGTTTCCTCTCGGTGTTTCGATTTCCTCCCACAGTCCAAAGGTGTACAGGTCAGGTGAATTGGCCGTGTTAAATTGCCCATAGTGTTGGGTGCATTAGTCAGAGGGAAATGGTTCCCGGTGGCTTACTCTTCAGAGGGTGGGCGTGGACCTTTTGGGCCGAAGGGACTGTTGGCACACTGTAGGGAATCTAATCTAATCTTTATTGTGAACCTCTTTAACCTGGCACCCTCAATTGCTCTCAGTCACTGCTTCACCTTTTGGTCTCCCCACCTCATTCTTCCATCCTTCTACTCCCTGTGTTGTCTCTTCAATTTAATATTTTCTTCCATTGGGAGTAAGTTTGATTTGGGATGACATTGGACCAGTTGACTGGGTTAATGTTTCCTATTTTACTTCAATGTCCAAGGGCAATGTTAGGTTTTTGTTTCTAATGCTCTCTTTGATTCTGTTTCAGTCTTTCACATCTTTTCCTCATTCCTTGTCCCATTGCCCCTCTATCTTCCCACTCCTGTTCGTTCAGTCAGATATTGCTAGACAGGGTAATGAAGAAAGCATTTGGTATGTGTGGCTTTATTGATCAGAGCATTGAGTAAAAGAGTTGAGAGGTCATGTTGTGCTGTACAGGACATCGGTTTGTCCACTTTTGGAATATTGTGTGCAATTCTGGTCTCTCTGCTATAGAAAAGATGTTGTTAAACTTTAAAGTGTTCAGAAAAGATTTGCAAGGATGTTGCCAGGGTTGGAGAGTTTGAGCTATAGGAAGGGACTGAATAGGCTGGGGCTACTTTCCCTGCTGTGTCGGAGGCTGAGGGATGACCTTTCGGAGATTTATAAAATCATGAGGAACGTAGATAAGGTGAATAGACAAGGTTTTTTTTATCCAGGGTAGCAGAGTCCAAAACTAGAGCACATAGATTTAAGGTGAGAGGGAGAAGATTTGAAAGGGACCTAAGGGCCAACTTTTTCATACAGAGGGTGGTACATGTACAGAATGAGCTGGCAGAGGAAGTGGTGGAGGCTGGTACAATTGCAACATTTAAAAGGCATCTGGATAGGTATATGAAGAGGAAGGGTTGAGAGAGATATGGCCAAATGCTGGCAAATGGCACTAGTTCAGCATGGGAAACCTGACCGTCATGAATGAGTTGGACCTAAGGGACTGTTTCCATGCTGTACAATGTTATGAGTATATTAGTTGTATTCCAGTAAACTACTCCCGCAGTAAGAAACATGTTGATGTGTTTATGTTTATATTTTACATGTTGCTTCGATCCTTAATTATTTTGGAGAAGGAAATTACCTCATTGTTTCAAATTAAATGTGCCTTCCTCCATCAGTGCCTTTGTGAGTGGGAAAGGGACGACTTGCATTTATATGGCACTTACACAGCCTCAAGTTGACACAAGCCTCTTTAGAGATATTTAGGTTCTTTGAAAATGTTGAACGACTTCAGAAGTGCGTATTAATTGTACAATGCTTTGGGATGCCCTGTGTTGTGAGGGGTAATTTTATACTTGCATTCTCAGAAAGCAGTGTAATAGTGACTTGTTTTAATGATGTTGATGAAAGGATAAATATCGTCAGAGACAGTGGGAAGACAGCCCTCTCCATATCTTAACAATGTACTGGATCTGGGAGTGCCATGAAGTCCTGAATGCACTTTTTCATCCCAAGGATTCCTTGCTGACAGTGCAGCACTCCCTCATTACTGCACCATTGTGACAGATTAGAATGTATCTTCTGGCCTGGATATGTCCCGTAAGGAATTCATTGGACATTTTAAAACCGACAGTAAACGCTGGAGTGCACAACCTTACAAAGGACCGCGATTAGGGACGGAAATGCTGGTTGGCACAGATATTAGTTCAGAAAAGAGTCTGTTATGGGGCATGACAATGAGCCGTATGCGATTACCTCTGATCATCCGTTCCCTCGTTTGCAAATGAGAGGAGGGTCTTTAAAATTCAAACTGGATGAGTAATGCAGCAAGCATCAGGAGCAAATCCGTGAAGCATTTATTCTACATCCGAGGTGAGTTATATTAATAATGCAGCTCTGTTCTAAATAAGGAGCAGAGACACTGTGATATTTCACAGTTAATATACTGCAGCCTTAACTGCCTGACAGTGAACTGTGGGAATAGGTCGACCTTGTTCACCTGCCCTCCTGCCTTCATGATGGACTTCTTGCAAATTAGGAGCTTGATTTGGTACCATATGGTGCCTGCACTGACCCTGAGAGAGGTGCTGTGCTTAGTAAACGTATCAGACTCCTGTCTGTACATCGAACATATTTTCTCTGTAATGAGCGTTTTTTTTTGCAGTGGGATCAGAACAGTTCAGTCCCAATCCTTCAACTGAAACCATATGAAACCCTGCAGTAAACTCGGGTTGTAAATGGAGTATCATCTATTACTGGAGAAAGTGAGGACTGTAGATGCTGGAGATTAGAGCTGAAAATGCGTTGCCGGAAAAGCGCAGCAGGTCAGGCAGCATCCAAGGAACAGGAGAATCGACGTTTCGGGCATAAGCCCTTCTCCAGCAACACATTTTCAGCTATCATCTATTACTGTTTGAAACAGGGTATTCCTTGTCTAAAGAATAATTAAGCATTTGGTGATGTGCTTTGGTCATAAGATTTAGCCATCTGAAGTGTAACTTTCCTTATAGAAATAAAATGATTATGCATTTGCGACAGAAGACAATATTTGAATTCACTAGAAATGACCAAAGCAAATAGTATAGGCCCATTCTCAGGGGATGTTCGGCAACTAATTTACTTCCTTATGTACTTTCAGAGGTCAGTGCAGCAGAAATGTTCAATGATGTAGAATTTGATGTCAAGACTTGAGTTTCTATAAAAGCATCCTCAAGTCCTTCTCCCACACATGTCCACATCCACTCCTGTAGGGGTCATGCACCCACACAGAAAGTTGGTCCCAACTTGAAATCACAACACCACGTAGAAAATGTGTCCATATTATTGGAAACAGACTCACCTGTGGGAATCACAATCGTGAAACTAGTTGGAAGCTTTTAACTTAACGAGTTTTCAATGAAGGGTTGTTGAGTTCTCTAACATGCTGACTATCAAACACTGACATGATTGTTGAGTGGATTCCGTTAGAAGCTGTATTAATCTGTCCACTCATTGGCTGTCCCTCCATTCAAAGACCTCATCTATTCAGTGTCATGGTTTCTGCTGTGAGTCTTTTTGTAACTAAAGAGTACGACTTTTCACCCACAATCTTAAGGATGGATGTGGCAAGACGTCCCACCGGATCCACAATATAGAATTTGCTTCCTTTATATTTCTGCCCAGTAATAGGTAATTAAAATTTAATAAAATTGCTGAAAAAGGAGGCAAGCTGCTGAAGCTTTTGATCTTTCTTCCATCAGGACAAAGGCAAGAATGCCAAACTTCAAGCTGTCGTGATTGGAATGAGGTTGGCCAGGTGAAATAGAATATGAATTCTGTGATTGGTCGTTAACTTGGGCCAGTCAGGGAGTCATGGCTGACAGGAGTCTTAGGGATTCTCTTCACTCTAGGGATTGACTCTGGTCAGAGTCCATGTACTGTACACATGTAAATAAAGGTTGATGGGATACTTGCTTCCGTGGAGTTATTTCATAAACAATCAGTTATAGAGAAAAGCATGCTGTTTGGTTGGCACGTTGATGGTGATTCTTGTGTTAGTCCTGAGGAGGGCAGTAACAGTCACTTGTTTGCAACAAAATTGCAACTGTTTAAAATATGAACCTTTGATCTGTGTTATGAAGTATGGATGTTTCTCAGGACTGACTGAAGAGTGACAATTGCTAAGAATCACCTTTTGTGAGTTGAAGGAATGTAATCAGAGTCTCGGTTGGCTGTACGTTCCCTGTGTGCTATTCAGTAGGATCATAGCTGATATTCAACTTTAGTCCATTTGCCCTCCCTCCCCCCCACCCTGTTTTGTTTCTCTCAGTCCCCAAAAATCTATCACTTTCTGTCTTGAATTACATAATGGCTTTCTGTGGTTTGTAAAATTCTGGCAAGCCTGAAAGTTGAGAGATAAAAATCGTTGCCATATAATTGCAAAATAAAAGGTAATGATGTTATCAGTGATGGCAAGCCTCAGAAACTCACTGGGTGCTTTATTGTTTTGACTGATCAATAAGCATTACGTTTCTCAGGGTGTTGAAAATATTGGGAGAAATCGCTCCTCTGTTTCTTTGGATGTGCTCTGATCATTCTTAACCAGCCCTGATTGACTGAGTTGACTTTTGGCCTTGTTTGTCAATCATTCAGCTTGACATGACTACAGTACACAGACACCACACACACGCACGCACTCTTTCACACACTGTCAAACATACACACAGACAACTCATTCACACTCTTCCCCCCTGCCTCTCTCTCTCTCTATCTCTCTCACCCTCTCTCTCCCTCTCTCTCTCTCACACACACACACACACACACACACACACACACACAGACACTTATTGCTAAATATCACTGACTTTGGAAATGTTTGTGGCTGGGAAGCAAGTGAAGGCGGCATTTCGAACTTGAATGCAGTTTTAGCCTTCTGAAAGAAATTTCCTTTCCGATTTGTGTATCATACTATAAAATAAAACTTGCAGTTTGTCCTGTTTCTTGTGTAGGAACAGAATGCTACCAGTGGAAATGACCCCTTCCTCTGGTTAGGACACAAAGCTAGACAAGCTGAAACAGAAGTTGCTGGAAAAATTCAGCAGGTCTGGCAGTATCTATGGAGAGAAAGCAGAGTTAACATTTTGGGTCCAGTGATTCTTTTTAAGAACTGCCTGCTTTGCCTAGTTTGATAGGATCATTGCTGATCACCTGACTGGATACAGTGTATCTCCATTTGATAGGATCATTGCTGATCACCTGACTGGATACAGTGTATCTCCATTTGATAGGATCATTGCTGATCACCTGACTGGATACAGTGTATCTCCATTTGATAGGATCATCGCTGATCACCTGACTGGATACAGTGTATCTCGGTTTGATACTTCACCTGAAACTTCCACTGGGATTTCTGCAATCCTCCGTCCACTCTGGGCATTCGTGCTTCCCTTGTCCAGGACTTCTCTCTGTTCCTGATTTTTACCAGCCCACCATTGAAGGCTGTGCCTTCAGCTGTCCAGACTTTGAGTTTTGGAATTCATAGGATTGTCACAGTAAAGAATGAGGCCATTCAGCTTATCATATCAGGACTGGCTCGCTGAATGAGCACTTGTCTCTTTGTCAAATGTCTGTCCAATTCCTTTTTGAATGTTTTCTCTGAAACCTGCTTCCAGTGGATACTCAGGCAGCCATGCTCCAGACCATAATCACTCGCTGCATAGAAAAGGTTTCTAACATTCCACTTGTTGATAACTTTAAGCTTCTGTCCTCTCAATATGACCTTTAAACAATTGAGAATGCTGTACGATAAGCAGTCCTAACCCTGTCCCTGAAACTGTTCTCATGAACCTTTTCTGCACTTTCTCTAATGATTTCACATCCAAAAATGCGATGCCCAAAAGTGGATGTAGTACTCCATTTGAGGTCACGCTAGTGTTTAATACAGTAGCTTCCTTTCTCTTGTACTCTTTGCCCCTATTAATAACAACTATATGCTTTATTATCTGCACTCTCAACCTGTCCTGTCACCTTCAATGATTTATACACATGTACACACAAATCCCCATGTTCTTCCTATCAAAATGAATCAGCTCTCATTTTTCTGCATTGAACTTTATCTGAACAATCTGCCCATTCCACCAACTTGTCTATATCCTTTTCCATTTGTACACTATCCTCCTTACAGTTCACAGTGATTTCAAGTTTCATCCTATGTGCCAAGTGCATCAAAATCTACGTCAATGATGTACGTTAAGAAAAGCGAGGGACCCAATGCTGACCCCCGGGGAAACTCGGTTAGAAAATTTGTTTCAACCCATGGGGCATGCAGCAACTACTAGGTTTCAAAATAATCGCAAACTTTAATGAAGATCAACAAAATGAAATTAAGAACTATCAATTTAGCACTATAGCTTGCATTGTCTGATGCAATGACCACAGTTCTGTTTTGTATTTGGCTCTAAGAATTCCTTAGATTATTAAATCTTGAAGCTTTATTTACTTTTCTTGGCACCAACTCAAAAGGTGTGCCACAACCCTCCAGAATTTACTTTGACTCTGCTTAGAATTCCAGCTTTTCTTAAAGGTCGAAATTCGATTGGGTGAAGGTGTAGTTCTCCATTTGTTTCGGGGCCTTGCCACCCTCTATTTTTTTCTTTATAGACCTTGGGACTGTGGATCTCTCAGCTCCTTGTTGAAGTTGCCAGTGGATATGCAGTTGCATCTACCAAGTGCCCCAAAAATGGGTCATTCATCCTTCAAGTCTTTGTACCTGTCCATCTACCCTTGTAAGATAAACTTCAAGTAGCTTTTAACTGCAGTTAATTCCCAGCTGGTTTGAATTGCATTCACATAAGAATGAATGCTTGTAACTTGCTGAAACTTAAAATTATGTTCGAAAATCTGTGATTTTGGTATTCACAAGAGCACCTTGGGAAATCGTACATTACAGACACTATATAAATTCAAGTTGTTGAAGGAATACGTGTGTATTTGCTGAAAGTGATATTGTAGACCATTCTTGAACAATAAATTGTGGCTCTTTGCACCTGTAAACAATCTTTGCCCTGAAAGCAGCAGACATATAATTAGTTTTAATATGTCATCCATATTTTTGCCTCCCTAATAAATAACATACCTTTCAGCTGGAACAAACGATACAGACTGTGGAGGTAAATGTTATTGTTACTGCTCCTTCGCAGCACATGAACTTCATTAGTCAGTACTTAAACATGGTATGGAAGCATTCTTTTGGCGATGGCTCTCTGAGCTGCAATATAAATCATGACACTTTCGTAATAACGCTGGCACTGCCTGCTAATGGAGCGTGTGAACCCGTTCATAAACAAAGGACAATAACACTGCTGCATGATTCATTACCTCATAAGGTGGTGTCTGCTAAAATTTTGTGCTTTTGTGACTTGCAGTATAGTAAAGATTCACAGGGGATTCTAGGCAATGACATTTACCCTTGACTGGTGAGTCAGTCAGCTCTGCTTTGATGCAAAAGTAAAGGAGATTAACTCCATGTGATACAATTATGTAAAATTGCTGTCTGCACTTCCCTTTTTGCCTTATTGCCTCCTTTTAAAGTAAACACCAACAATTGTCCCTAGCACCATCAGAACACAAGAATCTGTTGAATTTGGTCATGTATGTTTTATGCATATTTTTAAGGACCTCATGTGCAAAGTACTTTATCTTTATTTTTCATGGAGAGGCTACTGGCAGTTGCTGTTGTTTTATCTATAGGCAGCCAGTGGCCCAGGAGTTCCTTGGGGAGAGTGTGGAGGCCTTTCAGTCAGAGACTAAAGGAGAAAAGACCGTAGGAAACCCAAGAGAAATTGTGTAAACAGCTGGCAACAGCCTGTTACATATCTTGGATTCCACCCGTTTCCACTGAAGTTACAGTGGCTTAATCCCTGAAAAATATTCGTATGTATAATATAAAATGTGTACTTCCGTACGTATGAAGTAGGATGCTAGTCCTTGAGGAATGTGTTGAAAGATTCAGGTGAATAAACAGTGCAGAAGATCTAAAAATATTATAAGGTTGAGATTTAAGGAGCAAAATAATGATGGTTTAATGAGGAAAGAAAATTAATAAGGAGAGATGACTTTTTTTGCATTGTTGCAAATTGGACAGAACTATACATATAGTGACAGTGACGTCAGTCAAGATGCTCGATTCCAAATGAGTACATGATTTGCCAAATCAGGTTAACTTTTCAGTATTGAAGGTATTATTATTGAAACTGGAAGGTACTCCTACAGAAAGTCAGCCAAGGTAATTAGAGATACACTTCGACTTTGAGACTAAACAGGTAAATCTTCTGTGAAGGGCGTCAAATTTTTTTTCCTGTGGATTTTAACTTGAATAATTTGGAGGTTCCGGTGTTGGACTGGCATGTACGTAGTTAAAAATCACACAACTCGAGGTTATAGTCCAACTTCCAAATAAACCCGAATGGGGCAGTACAGTGGCTCAGTGGTTAGCACTGCTGCCTTACAGCACCAGGGACCTGGGTTTGATTCCAGCCTCGGGTTGCAGATTGTACATTCTCCCCTGTATCTGCGTGGGTTTCCTCCAGGTGCTCTGGTTTCCTCCCACAGTCCAAAGATGTGCAGGTCAGGTGAACTGGCCATGCTAACTTGCCCATAGTGTTAAGTGCATTAGTCAGAGGGAAACAGGTCTGGGTGGGTTACTCTTCGGAGGGTCGGTGTGGACTGGTTGGGCCAAAGGACCTGCTGCCGAACTGCAGAGAATCTAATCTAATCTAAACCTGTTGGACTCTAGCCTGGTGTTATGGGAGTTTTAAACTTGAATGAGGTTAAATTGAGCAAAGCAAAGGGGATGGATGAACTAAATGAGTTGAGGTGGGTGAGGTTGCGAATTTCTAAATGGTGGAGTCACTTTGCTTAGGGTAGGACTTTCGAAATAATGCTGTATGAAACTTTCTGAAATGTAAATTTATCAAGTGACAGATGGGGAACCCCAGGCAGACTTACAGCCCAGATTCTACTTCTTGCCTTGTTTCTTCAGGAATGTTTAATTATTGCTCATTTATCTGAGCAGACTATTTTAGAACCAACTAATTTTTATAAACATGATAAATTTGCACTTTGTTTTATGCAATAAATCACTGGCTTGAAACCCTTAATCAATTAGTCATAGAGTCATAGAGATGTACAGCACGGAAACAAACCCTTCGGTTCAACTCGTTCATGCTGACCAGATATCCGAACCCAATGTAGTCCCACCTAACAGCACCCGGCCCTTATCCTTAGGCTACGTTTGGAGTATTGCGTGCAATTCTGGTCTCCTTCCTATTGGAAGGATGTTGTGAAACTTGAAAGAGTTCAGAAAAAGTTTACAAGGATGTTGCCAGGGTTGGAGGGTGTGAGGGTGAATAGGCTGGGACTGTTTTCACTGGAGCGTCGGAGGCTGAGGGCCTTATCACAAGGGGCATGGATATGTTAAATAGACAAGGTCTTTTCCTCGTGGTGGGGGGAGTCCAGAACTTAAAGGTATAGATTTAGGGTGAGAGGGGAAAGATATAAAAGGGACCTGAACGACAACTATTTCATGCAGAGGGTGGTGTGTGTATGTAATGAGCTGCCAGAGGAAGTGGTGGAGGCTGGTACAATTGTAACATTTAAAAGGCATCTGGATGGGTATATGAATAGGAAGGGTTTATCTCTGTAATTTAAGAGTGCACGGGCCAGGTGTGCCTTAGAATCATGGAAATGTACAACACGGAAATAGACCCTTTGTTCCAACTTGTCTATTCTGACTAGATGTCCTAAATAATCTAGTTTCATTTGTCAGCACTTGACCCATATCCCTCCTATTCATATCCCCATCCAGATGCCTTTTAAATGTTGTAATTGTACCAGCCTCCATCACTTCCTCCGGCAGCTCAACCCATACACATACCACCCTCTGTGTGAAAAAGTTGCTCCTCAGGTCCCTTTTAAATCTATATATTTGTAATCATGTAATCATCAACCCATTTAATTTTCACCATAAATGTTTTGAGATTTTTGAGCATCATCTCTGTTTTTATCTTTCGTTGACATTTTCTGGGATATTTGAAGTGTCCAATCATTTCCACTGCTGAGAATTTGAAATGATATTGAAAACATTAATGGGCAGGACTTCCCCATATCAACTGTTAAAAGTAAGGGCAGTTTGCTGCCTCATTCTTGGGTAAGTCATCATTTAATATTATTTGCACCTCAGGCTTTCACTGTGCCATATTTGAATCTATGTGACAGTACGTGCATTAATGTACAGGATCCTGTAGTTGGCAGGCAGAAGGAACATTGTTAACACATAAGGCCTGTTTTAACTCAAAGAAAGAGATGACAGCCATTTTCTGGTTTCTGCCAGGGCACATCCTTGACTAATCAGTCAGCCTTCCTGCATAAAAAAGGTATACAAAGGTTGTCAGTTAACTGTCACTCATCATTAGCAGGTGCACTCTCCATGGCAGTGCCATAATCCACTTAACTAATCAATCAGCACTCTTATCTCATGCAATATAATTGTTGCTTTCCCTTTCCTTTGCTATTTCTTGCGAATTGTCCTGACCATTGCCGAATAAGTGCATCGACAAGATATGCCCCTTTTCTCAACAAGCTCTTAGATCGTAATGCTTCCATTGTCAAGATGAACTGAGGAACATGACATGCTAAATCTGAGTACTGTATGCCTGTTCAGATGGATAAGTGATCTCACAGCATTACTTGATGAACAACATGGGAACTCTTAAAGTGTCCCAACCAACATGAGTCCCGTAACCAGTGCTAAAAAAGGGATGATCAGCTTTGTCTTCTGTGGGAGCACGGTGTGTGCAAATTGGTTCCTCCATTTTCTGGATTACAATATTGACAGCACTTCAAACATCTTTCTTCAGACACAGTTTTTTTTTGGAATGCTGTGCGGCTGAGGAGGTGCTATTTCACAGAATTCACAGATAATTGCAAGTTTGTTTTGGTTGTGGGGATGAATAAATATTTGTACGTTAGTCACGAGGAATATATTTGTTCGTTGTCTCACTTGTGTCAGAAGGAATAGGGAACATTGTAACCATAAAGCAGGATCTTACTGTGGACTTCAGGACCCCGAAGTTGGGTATGATGTAGGTGCCCCTAATTTGCATTTGATGGCATTGACACCAGGAGATTGAGTTTGAGAGGAAACCTGGAGGTTCAGCAGCTCCAGTTGTTGGTGCTGCTGAGGCAGGCCAGAGATTGAGAAGGTGCTTCCGCATAGAGACAGTTTAGATAATGACAGGGAAGTGGGGCTGAGTTTAAAATTAAATCTCACAGGGACCGAGCAAGCATACCCCTCCATAGCTCTCTGATAGCAGCATTTGGTGCATAAATGTGATCCTCACTTCTGGCAGCTCTCTGAATGGATCCTGCAGTTCCTTGAGCTCCCCAGCTTAGTGCAGAGAGGGTACATCCATGGTTAATGGCTATGATAGTGAAATACTGACATGTACAAAGGTGACAGTAACGATAGTGGTCATTTACGAGAGTCTGAGAAGAGAGATGGAGTAGAATCCCTATAGTGTGGAAGCAGGCCATTCAGCCCATTAAGTCCTTATTGACCCTCTTAAGAGCATCTCACCCAGTTAGACCCACCACCATCCCTGCAACCCTGCATTTCCCATGGCCAATCCACTTAACCTGCACACCTTTGGACAGTGAGAGGAAACCAGAGCCCCCAGAGGAAACCCACACAGATATGGGGAGAAGGTGCAAACTCCACATTTGCCTGAGGCTGGAATTGAATCCAGGTTCCTGGTGCTGGGAGGCAGAAGTGCTAATTACTGAGCCACCATGATACCAGTGGTCTGAGCAATGTGTTGTTTAGTGTAAAAAAGAAGAAAAAATCCAGATAACATTCAAAGGAGAACCAAATTGTTGTTTAGACTGGGGCCCATACTGCTGTTAGCATAATACCAGTGAGTACTGCACTGTAAGTGTACATGACCTAGTCCCTTAAATATGCATGTGGGCTACCTACCACTTTGCAGTAGCCAATAAACCGGCCTTCCAGCTCACCCCCGGAAACCTCCCCAGGGGTAACAGTACACCCAGGATCTCTCCGAATGTGACTCTCTCCTGTTTCTCCAACCCTTCTCACTTCTATTAACTTCCTGGGTCCAGGAAAAGTTGACTCCTGCAATTTAATTTTATTTTTCATTCATCTAGTGGCAATTGTCATGAAAGTCAAATGTTTGAAGGCACTGCACTTGTCCTTCTGTGCTTCATGCTAATATTATCAGATTGTTAGATGCAGCTATGAATCGCATTAAGCAGAACATACAGTATGGAAACAGGCTATTCAGACAGGCCAGCCATGTTCATGCTGTATATTAGCCTCTTTTTACCCTGCTTTCTCAAACTCTTATCAATATACCCATCTACTTTTTTTCCCCCTCAATTACCGATCTGGTCTCCCCTTCAGTGTAGTTACGCTATTGACCTCAACTACTATTCCTCAAGGACAGACATTTTTTATATGTCTATGTCAAACCCTTCTGTAATTTTATGTTCTTTGCCTTCATGTTTCCTGATATTTATAATTATACAGAGCTGATATCATTCTTACAATTTTTGTTGTACCTTCCCCTGTGTGTCTATATCCTTAAACAACTTAGTTTAACACTTAAGATATGCTCCACTGTTTTTTTTTTCTTAACCAATCTTAACTGGTCATATGCAGGGAAAAGTGATCCATTCTGTGTTCTGGAGCTGGGCAATGATAAGCTACAAACTCACACTGTGTATAAGAACCTCAATCCTGAATGGAACAAAGTCTTCTCGTTGTAAGTTGCACTTAAAATTAACCTGAAAGTTGTACCTCTTCATTCCCCCAATGTGGGGATCGATTTTTTTTTGAGGGTTAAATATAAGAAAATCATGCTTTTCAAGCCTTAAGCAGCACTACATGATAAACACATTGATTCCTTAGTTATTGCTGGCATCATTCAAATTTTCTGTGTAAAATCCTTTTCTCAGCACAATATTTAATATCAAGTAATATTGAAATTTTCTATTAAATATTATGTAAAAGACCTTCAGAGTGAATTTAATCACAGCCTTAATTTATGTGCTATTAAAAGAGCATTAGCCTAATCGGAAATGATTGACATGTTGTGACAGTACATACTTTCTAACTGTGTCTCCCTGTCCTGTTTATAGTAACATTAGGGACATCCATGATGTCCTTGAGGTGACAGTCTTTGATGAGGATGGAGACAAGCCACCAGACTTCCTGGGCAAAGTTGCAATACCCTTGCTTTCCGTAAGCTCAACATTTTGTACTCGCCATCGGTTTTACTTACAGGTGTTGCTTTTAGAGATTTGTGTTCATCAGTTTTTTTTACACCAGTACCAAGCCCATGTCTATGTGATATCAAAAACCCTTTCACTTAAGCTGAGTGGGTGAGACTCCTATTGCCCTGTGATTATATTCAGATTCTTGCCTAAGAGGTATTGACAGGCAGCAGAACTTAGAAAGACTAAAACTTTGCCACGTTGTTATATGTAACCTATGGCCCTTCTACGAGTGAGCTGTAGAAGCCCAAGATAGCCATGATCACAGTTTTAGTTTGTTCTGCTTATCAGCTCTTGACCCTAACAGTTTAAGTATCACAACCTGTCTCCAGCTGCATTCGTTCCCTTTCCAGGCAAACAGGGACATAACTGGCCCATCATGCATTGCCAAATTAGATAACGTTGTGTCAAGTAAAGGGTGATGCTGTCCTGAGAGTTACATGTTTTAAGTTGCTTAACTCTTGAGGAATGGGTTATTATCGGTCAATCATTTTAGAATTGGAGGTGGAACAAGCAAGTTAGCCCTAATTTCAAGTTACTGACCAAAGATTCTGACACATTTACATTGAAGGGAAGGATGATAGCCCCATCCTGGTAAACTATAGACAGAAAGCAGCTGAGAAACGTTAGAGGGTGGCGTATGTGACTACTCAACCAATATAAATGTTACCTTCTTTTGCTCCAAACTCTAGTGGTCTAATGCCAAAAGGCTGGAGAAATTTCAAGGCCCATAAATTATGTGTAGAATGTGCAATGGTCAATCAGTGTTCATTATAAACTATTACAACTACGCGGAAAAGCTGAGCATCATCAAGCCTTATGTCACATCTGGGGAATTAGCCACACATCAGAGAACCATCACCCCCTCTCCCGACTTTGATTTAATTCCTCACTCTCTGCTGACCAGCCAAATACTGTGGAAATTTTCTCATGGAGATACTTTCACTGGTTTCTCATTCTCCATGATTTCAAACCTAATCTCAGCTCATTGTGCTCGCTATTCAGAGTTCAGTACTTTCTTATCTGGAGGATAATGTAAATCATGTGGAGCCAGAAACTGGGGAAAGATGTAGTGCAAGGGGTTATTGTTACTATGTAAATAAGAGGGTCTATATTATTAATGAGGTAAACTCACATGATTACTGGAATTAATGAGAGCTTGTTCCAGGTGAAGCCTCGTTCTTGTATAGTTGAAAGACAAAAATAAAAGATAAAGGTTCCCAACATTAATTGTCAACCCAAACAATGACCCATGATGATGATGATGATAACAGATGAACTTTCCTTAATGCCTCCTTCGATTTAAATGCACCAACTCATTGATCTTGCTATATCATGGGACCTTACTACTTGAGGGCTATCACTGATTACTTCCATTCACCTTCCCTTTCCTCCTTCCAACTCAATTCCTGTTGTGTTTCCCCTGGTAAGAAACAATTCCTCTGTCCACTCTCAGCTGCACTTTCTAAATCACAGCCTAGTCCATCAACCCCACAACAACCAATCTTCTTGAACGTATGCTCACATCTGCATTTCTATTCCTAGTTCTCTTTTAAACCATTACTCTGTCTCACAATGTGAAGTCAAGCAGCTTCCAAACAACCGATTGAACTAGGTGAGTGAATAGGTCACTGAGGTGTATCTGGCTTTATTTTACATTTTGGTACATAGTTACATGAGGATAACCATTGTCAGATTCATTTAGTTAAACTGTAAAGGAGACCTTAACCCTAGGATCACGACCTGGGTTAACATTGAAGCAATAACCCTGGAGGAAAGGCTTCATTTCAGACTCCACCTGACCCTTTAAACATTCCCAATTTGAACATTGGTACACAAACAATTTTAGCTTTGCAACAGCTCGGTGTGTGTGTGTGTGTGTTTGTATGTATATACACACACAGTCACTGGGTTGATCCTGCCACTTCCATTTTTATAGGTGAGTGAATGTGCGAGATTGCATTGTTAAGTTTTGTTTCCACTGAGCTTTCTCCTTTGTGACTCTAGATCAAGAACGGTCAAGAGACTGCCTATTTTTTGAAGAACAGAAAGCTGGGCCGACCAGAGAAAGGAGTTCTTTACTTGCAGATGGATATTATCTACAACCCGGTGAGTGAGAATGGAAATACTGCAGCACAGATTTCTTTGCAACCCTGTTGAACAGGCTGTGATGTAATCATATTTCATGACCTTACCTAAGTGGGGAATATGGTCAGAGGTTCACTGTAACTCTGACAGTGGCAATCATGTTGGACTGAACTATTCTAGGCTTCTTCAATGCCACCAGGGTAATATATAGGCCCAACACTTCTGACCTCAAATCAGTGCAGAGTGAGGATGGAACCCTTTCGAGAGATGAGAAAACTTTAGCCTTTGATGGGAGAGAGCACTTAAAAGAACTCCTAAGCCACGAGACCATTGTAAATAAGAGCCAGTTTGAGGAAGTTCCCCAGCTCCCCATCAAAGATGGACTGAGACTCAGACTCCCATCTAGTGGGGCAGAAGTCAAAGCTACCATTGGACAAATGAAGCATAGGAAAGCTGCAGGAATGGATGGGATTCCAATGAACATTTGAAACTTGGAGGAGTAGACTTTATCGGTCATCTCCATCAATTGTTCCTGAAAATCTGGAACAAAATGAAAATCTCTGCTGATATCAAGGATTTTGCCATCACCACCATCTTCAAGAAAGGAGACAAAGTGTACTTTGGAAAATACCGAGGGATCTCCGTACTCTCCATCGCCAGGAAAACCATCATGTGACACGTCTCAATGGAGCCCGGCTGATTGACAGCAGCTCATGGACCAATCAGTGGAGGGTGGGCAGGGCTGACAGACCAGACAGGAGCAGCTGGTCTTCTGACCCCATGACCATTAACCTTGCCAGGAGCTTTCTCCCAGATTCTGCAGTGATCCTTCTGGAAAGATAGTGTGGCTTCTGACCAAACTGGGCAGCACGGTGGCACACTGGTTAGCACTGCTGCCTCACAGCGCCAGAGACCTGAGTTCAATTCCTGCCTCAGGCGACTGACTGTGTGGAGTTTGCACATTCTCCCCGTGTCTGCGTGGGTTTCCTCCGGGTGCTCCGGTTTCCTCCCACAGTCCAAAGATGTGCAGGTCAGGTGAATTGGCAATGCTAAAATTGTCCGTAGTGTTATGTAAGGCGTAAATGTAGGGGAATGGGTGGGTTACGCTTCGGCGGGCCTGCGTGGACTTGTTGGGCTGAAGGGCCTGTTTCCACACTGTAAAGTAATCTAATCTAATCTAAAGTAATCTAATCTAATCTAAAACTGGAGAACTAAGGACATGATTTTCACTGCTTGACAATTCCAAGAGAAATACCGGAACACGAACCACTTGATTGAATCTGCCACTTTGCATTTGGAATATTGTGAGCTGTTTGGGGCCGTCTGTATAAGGAAGGATGTGCTGGTTTGAGAGGTGGGTCAAGAGGAAGTTTACAAGAATAATCTTGAGGACGAAAGGCTTATCATATGGGGACAGTAGAAGAATCTGGGTCTGTACTTGGAGTTTAGAAGGATGAGGGGGACATCTGCTTGGAACTTACAGCATACTGAGAGGCCTGGATAGAATGGATGTGGAGAAGATGTTTCCACTGTTAGGAGAGACTAGGACCCAAGGGCACAGCCTCAGCATGAAGAGACGACCCTTTAGAACTGAAGGAATTTCTTCAGCCAGTGGGTGGTAAATCTATGGAACTTATTGCTGCTGAAGGCTGTGGAGGCCAATTCGTTTATTATATTTAAGACAGAGGTAGATAGTTCTTGAGGTGTAAGGAGATCAAGGGTTACAGTGAAAAGGCAGAAGAATGGGTTTCAGAAACATATCAGTCATGATAGAATGTTGGTGCAGACGTGATGGGCTGAATAGCCGCATCCTGGTTCTATATTTTATGGTTTTGTTGCTGCCACCAGGATATGAACTTGTAATGTTTGCGAGAATGGTGTGGAGATTCAGTACCATCCTTAGACACCCAACATCATTAGTAGCTATTTTAAAACTGAAGTACAGAAGTGATGGGCTATTCATTGAATTTAGTCGTTGTAACTGAATCACAGTAGAACTGCATAGCCTGTTCCTTTGGCTGATTTGTTCAAGTAAGCTGAAGTATTAATAGTCAGTATACCTGGCAATATCAAACTATGCAGAATCTAACAGTAAAGCTTCTCTTTGCTGGCTATGGAAACCAATGGCAAGGCCACTATTTTCTCCCCATCCTTTGTTACCCTTGAGAGGGTGACTGAAAGCTGCCGTTCTGAACCGCTGCTTGAAGGTGCCTCCCCAATGCAGCTCAGCTGGGAGTTGCAGCATTTCTACGATGAGGGAATGGGCGACATGTTTCCAAGGCCAGGGAAATGTGTAGCTTGGGGTTGATAGCGTTCTCATGCCTTTGATACATTTATCGTGCACGAAATGCTTGAAGCCATTTCTGCCACTTTTTGTTTTGAATTATTGTACTTCCTCTGATCATCGAAATCAGTGTTTCACTGTTGAATTTCAGAAACCAATTCCCTGAACACAGTGGGCAGTAGTTACGTGCATTTAGATCCACAGGTTTTGGTGTTGTTTCTGTAGTAGACCTTCGGACCACTGCAGTTAATCTCTTTAAATAAAAAATAAACTGTGGCTTTAACTTTATACTGAAATCTTCAAGATTGCTAAATCAGTGGTATCCCATTGTTGTTATTTGGTAACATCAGTACTGATGGTTCTTTGTTACTAAACAGATAATGGCAAGCTGCTACCTCTATTACAGAACAAATTGTGTGAAAACACTATTTCTGAATAGGCTTCAACAGTGATATGCATTACACAATGCTTTTTAAAAAGAAACAATTTAAATGCGTGAGAAATTATTGAGGCTCTGGTTTGGATTGCAAGTGAACCAGATTTTTTTTTCGTTTAATTTGACGCTTCGGTGAATTTCATTTGAGATGTGGAGTGTTAAGGTTCCAGTGGAACACAACGATAGACACACAAGGGCAACTCTGACTGACGGTTAAAGACGTCTCACTCCAAGTTTAGATTTTGTGCATTCATTCACTGCAAATTATGTGATTTTCGCATCTGTTTTTCTAGAAGTGGATATATCTTGTGTGAGAGAGCTGGAACATCTAAAGTGACTTTGTGGGGAATCAGCAAAGAGCAGAACCAGTGTTTTGCTCACGGTGCAATGATGTTAACGTGAATATGTCTGTAGGATTATGTGGGAAAGACCTCCTGTCTGGAAATAAGGCAACTTTGGATTCTCTTTAATAGTGTGAGGTCAAAATTTAGACCTTTTTACACTGATTCTTGCATTTGCAATTAAAGTCAGAATTTGCAGACGAGAATGCAGAAGCTTGGGTTACATCAATGTAAACAATTGTGTTCTACAGAGAGGGTGGTGAATATTTCAGCTTTCCAGCATCTGTAACACTTTGTATTACTGTAAATAAAGGCAATGTCTTAATTTAGGTTCCTCTTATATTGTATATGGTAGTTAACATTTTAATATTAATAATAATATAAAATGAATGGCAGGAAGAACTGAAAGGCCTGTTCCTTTTGCTGACTGTTTTGCTCAAGTGAGTTAAAATAGTTACAGTCAGTACATCCAGCAATATTAAACTATGCAGCATGTAACTGCTGTCCTCTGGCTGGATTGCAGTCTTAAGTCCTTCACTATTATTTTATATCCCTCATATCTTTTATGAGGCTTTGGTTTGACGGTATTGAACTATCAATTAAACAAGGTCCTTTTAAGAAAATGCAAAAGCAGAAACTATTAATGGCGTATGTTTTGGGACTCAAAAGAAAAAAGATTCCATGGTATAGTCAATGACCCCCCCCTCCCACCCTGGTTATAATCTCTTCTGTTGGGCAAAAGATACAAAAACTTAAACACAGAACCAACAGATTCAAGAACTGCTTCTTCCCTGCTGTCATTAGACTTCTGAATGGACCTCTCAACTTTTACATTTAATGTTGATCTTGCTGTTTGTGCACTTTCTCTGCAGCCATAACATTATATTCCTCACCCTTTTCTATTACCCTATAACCTTTGTATGGTATGATCTGCCTCTACTGCGTGGCACAGTGGCTTAGTGGTTAGCACTACTGCCTCAAAGAATAGTCTAGTTAGCACTACTGCCTCAAAGTGCTAAGGACCTGGGTTCAATTCCCACCTCAGGCAACTGTTTCTGTAGTTTGTGCATATTTCCCATGTCTGTGCGGGGTTCCTCTCCCAGTCCAAAGATGTGCAGGCACGGGTAAATGTAAAGTACCAGGCTAGGGGAATGGGTCTGGCTGGGTTATTCTTCGGGAAGGTCAGTGTGGACATTTTGGGCCTAAAGGCCTGTTTCCACACTGTAGGGATTCTTGACAAATTTCTTTTTAAGACCAGAAATAGTGGTTTGGGGCCATGCTGCACAAAAACTTTATGTTTTTTCAGAACAAACATGGAAACAGGAAACTAACTTGTCGATACATAGTTGTCGATGTGAGGGCTGGAGCTACGTCCAATAAATAGTCTAGTTCAAGCAAGGGCTGATGCCGCAGCACTCAGTCAAGACAAAATGAGGAAATATGGAAGGAGTTATGAAAGTTCTAGTGAAAAGGTTAGCATTGATACAAATCCAGTTTTCTGGATGTTTACATGACTGGCTATTGTGGTGAAATTATTTTATCCCACAATGCCTTAGATAACCAGCAAACCAAGAAGTAAACTCATTGAGACTGAACTTTCAGATGAGAGTCATACTCTAAGAAAGCACAGCTTATTTTTGATCAAAATCTCAATACATGTCAATCTTCAGACAACAAACATATTTCTTCCATCGGATATCTTTTATTATTAGAGTGTGGGTCCTATGGTGTTGTTATGCTGTCTTCAAGCTTGGCTTCTAATGGGGACACAAAATGGGTGAATTTCCAGCAGGTTTGCTGGATCATGTTCTCTTACACGTGGAAGCTTTCTGAAAATGCTCATTTTGTTTTTAAACTTTCTCAGATTAAAGCAAGTATCCGAACATTTAAACCCAAAGAACCAAGAAATCAAGAAGAAAATGCCAAATTTTCCAGAAAGGTACTTGAGTATTCTACACTAACAGCTGTAATTTGCAAATTTGTGGTTTCTCAATTTACTTGTTGAGCCCATAGTGTATTCTTATTGACGGTTCCTGCTGTTAGAGCCCTGAATGATGTAACAGTATAGGTAATGTCACCATAGTCCCAGAGTACGGTAGAGTTGCTCTCTCATTAGAGAGATGCAACTGATGGTGAATTTAGCCTGAGGGTCACCATACCTCAGGGAGGGGAGAGGTAATGGTAATCTCACCTGGTATGGGAATTGAACCGGAGATTTTGGAGTCAGTCTGCATTGCAAACCAGCCAACTGAGCTAACTGAACCCCTTTAACAGTTATGAATGGAGGGTATGATTATGGGGTCACTGGTGTAAAATTTCATGCACATAATTTTATTTTACCGAGGGCCTGGTGGAAGCCCTTAGCCATCTATATGTTAATATGGAATCTCTAGCTTAAGGCTGTAAATATTCAGGAACTAGTCTGGGGAAAATGCAGTGAATGCTATTGTAATAAATACTGATGACTGTTAATTAAGATCTGAGATGCAGTAATAAGGATAGTAGGTTAAAATCTTCCAGCTTTGTGAGTATGTGATGCGAAGGCATGAACTATGCCTTCCAAGTGTTTTGAAGCTCTGTTTAGAGAGATGGCTTAATGTGTGTCCAGATGTATCTCAGTTATACAATGCAGGAAAGTGAACATGAGGAGTGTCAGATCAGCCATGATCCTATCCAATGGAGGAGCAGGCACAAGGGGTTGAATGGCCTACTCCTGTTCCTATTTCTTATGAGATATTTCTAGATATTAAAGACATAAACAAATGTGAGGATATTGCGTGCAAAAAGCAATGAGGTTTTAGGTTTATGTTCAGTGTCTTGTATGCTCAAGCGCGGGATACAAGAGTATAGTGGAAAGTGTACAACGTCACCACGCACAGCGTTATCTTGGGTACAAAGTACCTCGGAACAAAATCTTAGTTACAGAAATAGCAAACTAAAGAAGTAAGTTAAGAAGTTCAGCACAACAGTTGTCTTTGCATAGAAGTAGAAAAATAAAGAAATAGAATTAAAATGTCAAATGTTCCAGTCCTTTCATGAGCCATGGTGCTGACAGATGTCCCAAGCTGGGCTTCCCCAAGAGAGCTCGCTTGCTGTCCTCTGCATTTGCCCTACTTTCACCTATGCTGAGGTAAGACTAAGCTCTTAGAGAGCTTGTTATCCAGGTAAACTCAAGTGATTGCGGAGGGAGGAAAGGGGAGGGGGTGGAGAGGAAGGTCACAAAGTCTTTGCTGCTGTCTGACTGTTCAGCATGGCCTTAGATGGAATCAAACCCCTTCGTGCTGAATCATTCGTCCGAGAGCAGTGAAGGCAAATTGGAGCACTGCTGTTAGACTGCACAACTACCATTGATCCAGTCTCTTCCCCCTGTTTGTTTGATGTTCACAGACATTAACAAGGAACGTTCGGCGTGTTCGGAATATCACCAGGGCGATATGGAATACTTTGCAGTTCATCCAGAGCTGCTTTGAATGGCATTCTCCCCAGAGAAGTTTAATTGCCTTTCTGGTAGGTGATATTATTGCAATCTATAATTCTCATCTGCACAGAAGGAGAACAGTGTTCTGACATTAGGAGCTTCAGATATGGTACAGCAGCCTTTAAGCTACACTGCAATATCTTAATATAGAAAACCTCTAAGTTAACAGTCTTCAATACGATGATCACGTGGTCCTGCTGCTTCAAGAAAATACACATAGAGTCATGCAGCATGGAAACAGACCCTTCGGTCTGACCAGTTCATGCTGAACATAATCCCAAACTAAACTAATCCCACATCCCTGCTCCTGGCCCATATCCCTCCAAGCCTCTCCTATTCATCTACTTCTCTAAGCATCTTTTAAACATTGTAACTGTGGCCGTAGGGGTCTACTGCAGGCTATCCACTTGATTCTGTTAGCACTCGGTCCTTTTAGTAGAGAAATCAAGGGATACGCTTACATTGGGCAGCCTCTGTCGCCATTTTGAGAAGCACCCAGCCTGCATCTCCACCCCCTTTTTAATTGATAGTGCAGCCAAGGAGGTTATCGTCTGGTTAGTGCAAAATCATTGTCACTGTCAATGAGGAGCAAAGGTACTCCCCCTAGTGTCAGACCAGTACCATGGGCCCTGTTAACCTGGGAACCCCTCCTTTTGTGTCAGGCCAGTTTGATCTCCAGCCTAATGAAGACAAACCACTTGATGCTGGAAATCTGAAATCAAGACAGAAAGTGCTGGAGATACTCAGCTGGTCTGGCAGTATCTGCGAAGAGAGAAACCGAGTTAGTGTTTCAAGTCTGGTCTGATTCATCTTCACAACCAGATCTGAAGCCAAGTCATATCGGATTTAAACCCATAACTCTCTCCCTCTCTCCGCAGGTGTTGCAAGACCCTGCTGAGCTTCTCCAGTACTTTCAGTTCTGGTTTTGATCTGCAGGCGGCTAACCTCTGCGATGCTTCAGAGTGGCAAACTGGAGGGGCCTGTCATAAGCAGCACATGATGTGTCAGTAACGTGATCTGGTCTGTAGTTTGTATGGTCGAACTAGCACACCATGCTGCCAGATGATAAAAATGTGCCCTCTTGACTTTGGTTTTGTGAAACTGTTGCGCCATCGACCACACAGTTAACCGTCTGAATTGCTGCCATATTTTAGTCCTGGATATCACCCTTTTCAAGTATATTTGGATATTATAAGAGTAATGAATTTGCATGATCATAAGAAGATATTTCTAAAACAACCAGTTGTGTACTTCTGAAGTATGTCCTATGTTGTAATGTGGGAAACATGGCTGTCATGTCCTACACTGTGACAATTTTGCTTTCTTATTCATGTTGGTCAGGAAATAAATGTTGGTCAAGATCCTGGTCAGTCTTCTCTGCTCTTCCTCAAAATAATCCCTGATCTATGTTGCCTACATCTGTGAAGGCATTTGCCACATCAATATAGTTGTCCCTCTGATAATTCAGAGCTGGAGTATCAGTCTGGACTTAACTTACGACAGCAATTTCGAACGGGGTATGAACGTAACCTCCTGACTCAGCGTATGAGTATATCATCCACTGAGACAAGTTAGGCTTGACTCACAAAAGTGACAGACTGTTGCTCGGCAGCATTAATTGCAATCTTTTGGGAGAATGCCAAAGATGTATCTTTGTGCAATTATCAAACTCAACACCTCTGCAAAATCAAGGGTTGGATGGTTTGGAAAGCTTCTGGTTGATTAGCTCGAGTTAGGTGGCAATGATGTGGGTTGTGAAGAGCCATGGTTGAATATATTTATTGGCCTAGTGTTCAAATGCATTGCTCTGGACAATTTTGACTCTCATAAGTGTTCAATTATAAATTTTTTTTTAGAAAACTGCCAAATGCTTGTCAGCTTGGATTTTAACATTATTCATCGGATACGAGTTTCTATAGCGTTTGGTTGTAACATTAATAATTGAGAGAGTTCTAAGAATTTTGAGAGAGTCCAAATAAACTATTTCCCTGTAACTAGCTCGAATATCACCAGTCCCATTTTCCCCTTGATTAACAAGGTAAAACCTATGAATCTTCCTTCAACTTTTCAATGATTGTAATAATGTTGTTGGGCCCAATTTAAAAGTGATTTCTGTCTTCCTTCATGTCTCTCAACTACTCCCCCCATTGATGAGCACATTGGGAATCTGCTCACTATTAGGGGTGTAGGTACGGCAGCAGGCTATTCAGCTCCTTGAGTATGCTACGCTATAAAGTTTGATCACCATTGGTCTCTCATGAACCCATCTTGAATCGCTAACCCTTAACCCTGCCTAGTGAAAAGGTATCAGTTCCAGTTTTGACATTCCACTTGAGATCTCTCCACCCCACCCACCATCATTGATAGTTTTGAGGTGAAGTGCTTCTGATCTTCACTCCTCTTTGTGTGTGAAAATGTTTGCTCTGATGTTCCCTTAGATTGAACCAGTTCTAAGGTTAACTATGTGACCTTGTGTTACCAACATTGTTTTTGAACCACTTGCTGAGATGATGTACAGAGAGTGACATGGGTTACTTTCCTTTCTAATGTTCTCTGCCTTCCTTGGTAATTGTTCTGTCTTTACTGTCCAATAACTGAACTAAGAATAGGGCACTGACAGTGAGGAGTTCTGCTGAGGAATTAGCAGTGTGCTACCAGTGACCTCATAGGATCCCTACAGTGTGGGAGTAGGCCATTCAGCCCATTGAGTCCACACCAACCGTCCTCATTCTGACCGAACCCCTGTTCTATCTCTGTAACCCTGTATTTCCTATGGCTAATCCACCTATCCTGCACGTCCCTGGATACAATGGGCAATTTAGATTAGATTAGATTACATTACAGTGTGGAAACAAGCCCTTCGACCCAACAAGTCCACACCAACCCGCTGAAGCGTAACCCACCCATACCCCTACATTTACCCCTTAACCTAACACTATGGGCAATTTAGCATGGCCAATTCACCTGACCACACAGTCAGTCGCCTGAGGCGGGAATTGAACCCGGGTCTCTGGCGCTGTGAGGCAGCAGTGCTAACCACTGTGCCACCGTGCTGCCCATTTAGTATGGGCAATCCACCTAAACTGCACATCTTCAGACTGTAGGAGGAAACCAGAGCACCCAGAGGAAACCCACACAGACACAGGGAGAATGTGCAAACTCCATGCACGCAGTCACCCGAGGGTAAGAATTGAACCCAGGTTGAGAGCACTGTGAGGCAGCAGTGCTAACTACTGAGCCACCGGACCATCCTGTCAGATTTGCACACCAGCATGTACCAATGAACCAACCTCATTAGCAACGACCAATTATTTTGGAAACTGATGACCCTGCCAGTCTGTCTGAGGTGGACCCTCAAATGCTCTGCTTGGCAAGCACTTTGAGTTGAATTTGACTGAGTCTGGAGTCCCCTAATGGAGGGGCTGCAGATTGTCCAGAACATTTTTGACCCTGAAACAATTTATAAGGATGCAGCCACTTAGAGAGACACAGGGGCCTAAAGGTTTGGCAGCCTTGCCATGGGCTCTGGCATTTGGGTAAATGCCAAAGCAAATCTGTCAGGAAGGCAGAATTTGTGGGCATTGAGTGACGTTGCAGCTGATTGGCCTATCGCAGCTGCTATTTTTTATGCTTTGATGTTTGAACAGATGCATGAGATTCACTGAATATCGTCACATGCCTGTAGCTTTATTTGTCCCTTTAACATCTTAAAACTACTTCTCCGCTGGCATGTCACAATAGCAATAAGATGGAGCGGAGCTGAGAGGTTTAAGATCCTTGATCCCTTCAAGAGCCCATTGAACAGTAAAGAACAACAAAGCGGGGGAAAGAGAAAGCACAAGAGGAAAGGTAAGAGGAAGCTTGGCATCTTTGCTAAACCGTACAGCACACACTGCACGACCAAGTTCATTCCAATGCAGTCTTTGGAAACAGATGTGGTGGAAGCTGGCACATCTGTCAAGTGCCAGGGCAGTACTGCTACCCAGCAAGGCTATATACCCTGTAGCTGGCATACATCTGCATATTGTACAATATTATCAAAATCTGCTGGCCTCAAGCTGAACTTCTAATAAATCTTACAGCTCTGTAATGTGAGGGTTTGAGTTAGAGGCTGAATAGACTGGGGATTTTTTTTCGCCTGCCGCATCAGAGGCTGAGGGGTGACCTTATAGAAGTTTACAAAGTCATGAGAGGCATGGATAGGGTGAATAGTCAAGGTCTTTTTCTCAGGGTACGGGAGTCCAAAACGGAGGGCATAGGTTTAAGGTGGATGGGGAAAGATTTTAAAAGGACCTGAGGACTATCTTATTCACGCAGAGGATGATGCGTGTGTGGAAAGAGTTGCCAGAGGGAGTGGTGGAGATGGGTACAAATATAACATTTAAAAGGCAACTCTATGGGTATATGAATTGGAAGGGTTTAGAGGGATATGGAGCCAAATGCTGGCAAATGGGACTAGGTCAGATTGGGATTACTGAAGGGTCTGTGTCGATGCTGTATGACTCTGTGTGACTCTACCTGCCTGTAACTAAGGGAATCTGGAGCTGGGGCAGCATTTTGGACTAAGTGGTCTTCCATTTAATATGGAGAAGAGGAAACATTTCTGCTGTCAGACAGAAAGTAATCTTTGGATTTCTGTAGGTCTTTATTGCAAGTGAATGGAGTATAAACATAGGGCCCCCTTGCTACAATGGCATTGGTGAGACTGCATGCAGCCAATGCTCCTTAAAAGTCGCTGGGTCAAAATCCTGGAGCTCCCTCCCCAACAACATGCTGGGTCTACCTCCACCCAAACCGACTGCAGTGGTTCAAGAGGGCAGCTCACCATCACCTTGTCAGGGTGCACCGAGGGACAGGCAATAAATGGTGGGCCAGCCAGCGACACCCACATCCCATGAGTGAATTTAAAGAAAACATTTTGTTCTCATGAGAGATGTCCTTGTATTTTAAGTAATTCAGAAACTTTTGACAAGGTTGTATCCTGGGATGAAAGGTTCGTTATCTGTCTGAGAGGAGATTGAGGCAAATTGGTCCTGTCCTCATAGGCATTTAGAAAACTCCTATCAAAACATGTCTGACTCTAAGGGGGATTGGCAGGGTAGGTGCCGAGAGGATGTTGTCCTTTTATGAAGGAATCTAGAATCTGCAGTTTCAAAAGAAGAGGGTCTCCCATGAGAATCTGTTCTCTCAATTCTTTAGATATCTGCATGCCAGAGTGCAACAGAAGTTGAGTCACTCCGTATACTCCAGGCTCAGCTAGACAAGTCCTTAATCAATAGGGGATTCGAGTGTTATGGAGAATAGGCCAGAAAGTGGATTTGCGGCCACAACCAAATCAGCTTTGACCATGAACGGTGGGTGAGGCCCAAGGATCTGTAAAGTCCATGTGTTCCTATATGTTCCGAACTGGCACAAGGGCGAGGCTGAATATTCAGCACATCCTTATTACATCATAATGGAGAGGCAATGACCTATTGGTATTATCACAAGGCTGTTAATCCAGAGACTCAGATAAGATTGTAGGGACCCAGGTTTGAAATCCCGCCATGGCAGATGGTGTAAGTTCAACTAAGTAAAATCTGGAAGAGTTTAATGGTGATCGTGAATCCATTGTTAATTTTTGGAAAAGCCCATCTGATTCACTAATGTCCTTCAGGGAAGGAATCTGCCATCCTTACCCAGTCTTGCCTACATGTGACTCCACACCCACAGCAATGTGCTTGACTCTTAACTGCCCTCTGGGTAATTAGGGATCGTCAATAAATGCTGACTTAGCCAGCGACACCCTAATCGTGTGAATGAATGAAAAACAGTTACTGTATTCTCTAGTGCGAATAAATGGGATTCGTGTAGTTTGTTAGTTGACATAAATATAATGGGCCAAAGGATTTGTTTCTGTTCTGCATGATTACATTAGAATCCCTACAGTATGGAAATCCCTTCGGCCCAACAAGTCCACACCGACCCTCCGAAGAGTAACCCACCCAGACCCATTCCCCAACATTTACCCCTGACTAATGGACCTAACACTATGGGCAATTTAGCATGGCCAATTCATCTGATCTGCACATCCTTGGATTATGCGAGGAAACCCACACAGACACAGGGAGAATGTGTGGAGTTTGCACAATCATTTGCCCGAGACTGGAATGGAACCCAAGTACTTAGCATGTGAGGTCTCAGTGCTGACCACTGAGCTACCGTGCTGCTCACTGCTGAATGAAGAAATTGCTTCTCACTCTAAATTTAATGGGAAACCCCTTATTTTGATATCGTATCCCCAAGCTCTGAACTTCCCCACGAGGGCAAAATGTTTCTCAGTATCTACCCTGCTCTATTGTTCCTACCCGGCATTGCACACTTCCTTCATGCAGAGAATGTAATGTTAATATATGGAAGGCTTCTTCAGGCATCCTCGTCAATATTTACCTGCAATCTGTTTATCTGTGCTGTTAACCTGGCTGTTGTCTGTGGGACCTTAGTATGTGCAAACTACTCTATTTTCTGTATTGACCTATTTCTATGCTGTACTGTATTGTATTATACGTAATGGGCTGTGAAGTGCTTTATGATGTCCTGAGGACATCTTGGTTTGTTAGCAATGTCCATACTTTTGAGCCTTAGTAATAGTTGACCAGGCTATAATATCAGGTTGAAACCTGCCTTTAACACACTTTTAATGTCCACATGGAACTTATAGAGTATGTCTTGGAGATACTGATTCCCTGTTGAGATGGATGGGGTAAGTGTAGTGGATTTAAACTGCAGGAGCAGTTCTCAAGATGGGAGAGTGTACTTAACCCTTTCTGCAGAGCTATTCTTGCCTTGCTTTATCTGCCAAGTTTCCTGAAGGCCAGTGATTAAAAACAGAAACCACAAAGAGTCATAGAGATGTACAGCATGGAAACAGACCCTTCGGTCCAACCTGTCCATGTTGACCAGATATCCCAACCCAGTCTAGTCCCACCTGCTAACACCTGGCCCATATCCCTCCAAACCCTTCCTATCCATATACCCATCCAAATGCCTCTTAAATGTTGCAATTGTACCAGCCTCCACCACAACCTCTGGCAGCTCATTCCATATACGTACCACTCTCTCTGTGAAAAAGTTGCCCCGTAGATCTCTTTTATATCTTTCCCCTCTCACCCTAAACCTATGCCCTCTAGTTCTGGACTCCCCCACCCCAGGGAAAAAACTTTGTCTATTTATCCTATCCATGCCCATCATAATTTTGTAAACCTCTATAAGGTCACCCCTCAGCCTCCGACGCTCCAGGGAAAACAGCCCCAGCCTGTTCAGCCTCTCCCAATAGCTCAAATCCTCCAACCCTGGCAACATCCTTGTAAATCTTTTCTGGACCCTTTCAGGTTTCACAACATCTTTCTGATAGGAAGGAGACCAGAATCACATGCAATATTCCAACAGTGGCCTAACCAATGTCCTGTACAGCCGCAACATGACCTCCCAACCTGCACTCCAGTGTCTCTTTGTTCATCAACACTCCCTAGGACCTTACCATTAAGTGTGTATGTCCTGCTAAGATTTGCTTTCCCAAAATGCAGCACCTCGCATTTATCTGAATTAAACTCCATCTGCCACTCCTCAGCCCATTGGCCCATCTGGTCCAGATCCTGTTGTAATCTGAGGTAACCCTCTTCGCTGCCCACTACACCTCCAATTTTGGTGTCATCTGCAATGTGAAGTTCCTATCCCCAGTATTTCAATGGATGAGTGGATGTTGACTCTCTCCCATCCCACGTCCATGAAATCCAGGAAAAGCTAAGGATTGGATTGAAGATTTTCTTGAAGTTTGCCATTGCCAATGAACCCAGTCCTTTCCCTTTCTCTCCAATACCAGGGGGACATTAAAATGGTAGGTCTAAGTTAAATGTATAACCACAAGTAGACCTGATTTGGAGATGCCGGTGTCGGACTAGGGTGTACAAAGTTAAAAATCACACAACACCAGTAATAGTCCAACAGGTTTAATTGGAAGCAGTAGCTGTCTAAGTAAGCCAGTGCCTCTAATTAAAACTGTTGGACTATAACCTGGTGTTATCTGATTTTTGACTTTGTACACAAGTAGACCGTTTGAGAAATCATCTCCAGGTAGGTCTTTGAGTTTTGCTGCAATTTCACAACTCGAAGTGTGATGTTATTCTGAACTTAGTGGGATAATCAAGAATAACCAATTTGGTGAAGAGCTGTGAAACTGGAAGTCGAACTGAGTTGTGACTTTAAGAGGATTCCAGCATGTGGTAATAAATGGAATACTGGCTGCAGTTCAGAAAAGTTGCCTCAGGGAGCCTAAGTATTTCATGCAATACAGCCTTACTGTGTGACAGCCCCACTGTGTGGCCTGGTGTCACCTTATCCAGAATATGGTTACAGCCACAGTGTAATAAATGGTTGACCAGAGCTGTATAGGAAGGTGTAATATCCACTTGGAATTTCCCTCCTGTCGTACAGGCCTCGACTGAGGCTGCCAGCCTTCCTCACTGTGATACTAACTTTGGGGGAGAGATGTAAAACAGGTTGTCAAATGACTATCCTGTTTTACAGTGTTGCACACATTTGAAATCTATGCTTATTCATGGGCTTGAAAGATGATAATAAAAAGTGAGAGCTTTCAAGGCAATTCTGATGTAATCTTTAATAAAAACCCTGGGATTAGGCTGTACATTCTGCTCCTTGTGAAGACTTGCTTGCCCCCCCCCCCAAATTAATTATCTTTAATCTATCCTAAATTACTCACAAGTTGTGTCCTTCCAAACCTGATACCCATGCTATCCGTTCTTCAGTGAACTGATAATTTCAAAAATCTGAATTTGATTATTTTCCACTCGACAAACATATTAAGAGTTGCGTAACCATGAGGAAATGCAGCACAGTCCTCCCACAGTCGAAAGATGTGCAAGTTGTGTGGATTGGCCAGGCTAAACTGTCCCATAGTGTCCAGGGATGTGCAGGTTGTGGGTGCATTGGCCAGGCTAAACTGTCTCATAGTGTCCAGGGATGTGCAGGCAAGGTGGATTGGCCAGGATAAATTGACCCGTAGTGTCCAGGGATGTGTGGGCTAGATGGGAGGAGCTGTCGGAACTAAGAGGAATACTGTTTGGAGAGTCAGTACAGACATGCTAGGCTGAACGGCCTTGATCTGCACCAAAGAGATTGTATTCAATCGTACATTGTATTCTATGTTCTGTATTCTGTGTTCTATTCCATTCTGTGTCCTGTTCTGTTCTATGTTCTGTTCTATTCCATTCAATAACATAAAGCAGCCATGATCTGACTGAGTGCTGGAAGAAACATGTGGGTTGAGTATCATCCTCCTTTCCATTCTTTAACGTTTAGAGAGATCAGCAAGGTTCAAGCTGAATGTAATGTTGTTTAATATTACTTTAGTTTGTCTCCTTGCTGACACGAGGACTTAATCTGAGGAGCCTGTCTAGCGATTCTCAGTCCTGCCAGTCTGCTATGTATCTTCACAAGATGAAGATAACTGCCCCCCTGATAACTAGTTTATTCAGCATTTTAATACAGGGTGCCCATTCCCTTTCTTTCTGTCTCCAATCTCTGTCTGAGCATTAATGGAAGTAAAGCGTCTCTGTTCTCTGAATACCTGTGCAGCAGTCAGTGGATCACAAAAGGAGACTCAGTAACCTGAGTGCAATAGCGTTTAATTATCGTCTCAGAAGACTGATACCTTGTGTGAACTGTGACCCTTGTGAAGAACTCACCTTGTACCCAGATTTCCATATAATGTAGCCTTGTCTCCTCGGCGACTGAGATTTGACTGTCATTTTGTTCTGAAGCTGTCATTTTTATTAGTGTGGCACACGGTATTTTTTTTTGTTTGAGACGCACGTCAGACGGTTTTATGTTGTCTATTATTTTCCCGGGTCTTTCCGAAAGCTGCCTCTTTTTATTGCAGTTGGATGTGGGCGTGCTTGATGTGGGTAGGATGTAATTATACTCGCTGCAGGTGACAGTTACAAGAAGGCTTTAGCAAAAACGCAACTGAGTGATGGAAAACTTCGAACAAAAACGCACCTTGTGGTCTGGAAAAAAAAAAGAGAAACGTATTTCTCCAATCCGTGGCGGAGTTTAATGTGATTTTAATGCTGTTTGCTGCCTTGACCTGTTCTGCATTTCTTAATATAATGGATTGTATGGATCTCTTTGCCCTGTCTCTCCAGCATCTTGCCTATTGTGCACACAAGCAAAAAAATAACAAAAAGACATCTTCTGTGGCAGCTACTTTGTGTGTCACAGTCATATAAAGCAGTGTTTGGGTGGGAATGCTGCCACAGTCTTGCTCCGTGGCCTCACAGACAGGGCACCTACTTTGCTCTTGCTGACCCCACAGATTATTCACTGTGATTTAGCCCAGTTGGAGGGAAAATGTTCATTATCTGTTTCAGCTTGGTTTGGCTCAGTTTAGCATATTGATTTATGATGCACCATGGTAACCACACTTGACTAGGATTATTGTGCCTGTTCTAAAGTATGATCGAAAATATCTTGCATTGTTTTGTTTGCTGCATTTGCACTGAATGGTGTCGCCCAGGTTATAGAATTTATCTGTGAAAAATGCCTTCTATGAAACGATTGAGACCCGTTACTTCGGGCTGGAATGTTTAATGTTTGGAGCAGAGAAGGCCGAGGAGCGGGGTTTATGGAGCTGGTATTCCCGTTCTTATATCTGGGTTTGTGACCATTCAGGATAAACTGGTGTAAACGTGCACCTTCTGCACATCCCAGCAGCAAAGGCAATGAGAGTGAGGACATTCAGGGCTGTGATGCCCTTGTGCACCCAGTGCTGCAGCTGCTGGTGCTCCAGCTGGTGCTGCTGGCATTCCTGGTGGTGCTGCTGGTGCTCCAGCAGGTGTAGCTGGCAATGCCAATGCTGCTGCTGGTGCTCCAGCCGGTGCTATTGGCATTTACAATGTTGCTGCTGGTGCTCCAGCCGCTGCTGCTGCTGGTATTCCCATTGCTGCTAGTGTTCCTGATGCTGCTGCTGGTATTCCCATTGCTGCTGGTGTTCCTGATGCTGCTGCTGGCATTCCCATTGCTGCTGGTGCTCCTCACCTGAAGTCCATTGTAAAGGTTCATTATGTGCTCCTTTGCTGCCGTGGAGGCTGACAGCATGGAAGTGCAGGTCAAAGGCAAACCTGTCCAAGGATACAAAAAGGTCAGCAAGAGTCTTAGAAATCACTTCTCAAGCTGGGATACACAGTCTCTATTGAGTCCCAGCTGATGGCTATTACTGAACAAGTTAGAATGCAGACTGAATCTTGCTTGATAGATCATATTTTGTTTTAATTTTAATGAGGTGGCCTTCCATTGAACCAGGAACATGCGATACAGGAGATTTCATTTTACCAAGAAAACCAGTGTTTGTTTCACAAAAGAAAATTGAATAAGCCCAAACTATTTACATATAATGCAAACTAAATATTTTAAAACACAAGGTTAGAGATAAATAGACAAGGTCTTTTCCCCAAGATGGGGGAAGTCCAGAACTAGAGGGCATATGTTTAGGGTGAGACAGGAAAAATTTAAAAGGGATCTAAGGGACAACCATTTCACACAGAGGATAGTGCATGTATGGAATGAGCTGCCAGAGGAAGTGGTGGAGGCTGGTACATTAGAGGGATATGGGCCAAGTGCTGGCAAACGGGACTAGATTGGGTTGGGATATCTGGTCAGCATGGATGAGTTGGACCAAAGGGTCTGTTTCCGTGTTGTACATCTCTATTACTCTATCACTCTATATAATGATGACAATAGCCAGTAGCATTGTTGCTAGATTCGTAATCCAGAGACCCAGGTAATGCTCTGAGGAGCCATGATTGAAGACTACCATGGCAGATGGTAGAACTTGAATTTAATAAAAATCCGGAATTAAAAGTTTAATCATGACCATGAAACCACTGTCCGTTATTGTGAAAACCCATTTGGTTCACATGCTCTTTATGAAAGGAAATATTACTCTTCAGAGGGTCATTGTGGACTTGGGCCAAAGGGCCTGTTTCCATAATGTAGGGGATCTAATCTAATCTAACCAAATCAGTGTACTTTTTACAACACCTCACTCTGTTTGATTTAACTATGACTCTGATTTCCAGTCTCAAAAATCTCAAAGCTTTTCCTCAAGCTTTTCTTCAGACCTGAGTTTAAAAATACAAAGCTTCCAATAACGTCTTCAGGGTTTTGTCCAAACATCTCTAGTCTGGAACTATTACTAGCCTCCTTACTCTGAGGTAAACTATCCTAACTGTCTTCCCAGGAGCACTTTCATCTTCATTCCTAGGACTTCTGCAGAACTACCTCAAACTGGAAATTTGAAAAACAAAACCTTTGTTTTTTTGGCCAGGGGTGTTTCCATTAAGCTTGAACAAAAACCAACTCCTGGCATTTCTAACAGAAAACCTGATGCACAATTATTTACCTTGCTCGATTGTAAACGCTGCAAAGGTACACAAAAACTTATTTCATTCAGAAAGGTAATCCCTTCAAGCTGTTTTAAAATAAATCACTGTGGCTAAAGAAATGGCTACAAGTTCATCATTAAACTTTCTGACGCACAAAAAAAATCCCATATGTCACTCATTCAAAATTCAAACATCCAATCTTAAACTAAATGATATATATATAAATATATAAATCATGCACACTACATCACAACTGTTGGAACAAGTTCTGAGAGTGAAAGCCTTTCATTTAAACATGGAAAAGAATATCATGGTTCAGTATGTAAAAGCTTTCTAGCCTGTGGATTTTAGTCATATGCCCTTTGCCCTGTATTAATTGCAGACCTACCTATTCCTTCTGGATTACAGCTTGCTATTTTAATATGGAAGTCCCTTCAGGTCTGACAGACTTACATTTTTTTGTTTTGTTTCAATTCCTTGCAAGCATCGACGCTGTCTGCAGATTAAAATTAAGCCTGATTGACTTTTCTCCCCCCTCTCCCTCCACCTCGGTTCATTACCCCTCTTCCCTCGTCCTTCCTCATCCCTTTCCACCTTTCTTTATTCATTCAAGGGATGAGGGTGTCACCAGCTAGGTCATTTATGGCTTAGAGGATGGTTAAGGTTTTGGAGCTGGAGTCACATGTAGGCCAGACCAAGTAAGGATGGCAGATTTGTTTCCATGAAGTTAACCAGATGGGTTTTTATGGTAATCGCCATTGGTTACATGATCACCATTCAGCTTGTTTTTAATTGAATGCAAATTTCATCATCTGTTATGGTGGGTTTTGAACCCATGAGCATTTGGCTGGGGTTCTGGAGCACATGTCTTATGGTATTATCAGTACGCCGCTCCCTATCCCAAGAAGATATCAAAGCAGTGTAGTGCCATGTAGCAGCTAATTGTACAATTGGCGGTGGTGGGACTTGAACTCATACTTCCAAAGAGACTTTTTTTAGATTAGATTACTTGCAGTGTGGAAACAGGCCCTTTGGCCCAACAAGTCCAGAGCAACCCACCCAGACCCATTCCCCTATACTTACCCCTTCACCTAACACTACGAGCAATTTAGCATGGCCAATTCACCTAACGTGCACATCTTTGGACTGTGGGAGGAAACCGGAGCACCCGGAGGAAACCCACACAGACACAGGGAGAATGTGCAAACTCCACTCAGATAGTTGCCTGAGGTGGGAATTGAACCTGGGTCTTTGGCGCTGTGAGGCAGCATTGCTAACCACCATGCCACCGTGCTGCCCTGTTACCACACTTCCGCATCTGAATGTGGCCACTGTTTTAAAAGTTGCCAATGGGGTGCCTCTCAATCTTCTCTTTTTCTAAAGAAAGGAGCCCAACCATGTTGAGATAAGTGTTTTCATGGATACAGCTGTAACAGTGAGTTTGAACCTGGGGTACGTCAGGAAAACTGTCGAGGTCTTGAGGTGGATGCAGATAATGTTTGCTAGATTGGCACCATGAATGTGGGACTTCAGTTACATGAAGAGATTGGAGAAGCTGGGCTGTTCTCCTCAGTGTTTAGAGAATTATTTAGATGTGCACTTGCAATGCTATGGCACACAAGGCATTGATTGAGAGCTGGAAATGGGATTAGAATAGTTGGATTATTTTGATTGCCACAAGTTTGATGGGCCGAAGGGCATCTGTCTCTCTTCCCCGCCCCCCCCACTTTTCCTCTCTTTTCGTTTGCTTTTTTTTCCACTCTCTAATTACTCTTCCTTTCTTTTTTTACCTGCTCCTTCTCTCATGCCTCTCTTCCCCCTCTTCCCAAGTTCCATTTGCATCAATTCAGGGGTTTGAGATGGAATTGGAAAGGAGATGAAAGGAAAGAATGCACAAGATGATACTGCTACTGTTGCTGTGTTCACTGTCCTCCAGAAAGTCCTCTAGTTAAACGCTGACACAAAATGGAATCTATCTTATTTGGTTGCTGTTACAAATATTGATGAATTTGTGTCATTTTCCAGGACTGTTAATGTGAGTGAACACAACTGTGCATAACCTCAGATATATGGTTAACCGAGTTGTGTTTGAAAATCTTGATTTCACTAAGTCTTTCCTTGCCGGTCACCCAAGAGTAACTCCGCAGAAACACCTGTATTTATGGTGACGCAAATCCTTCTTAAGGATTGATCCGAAATGTTTTGTCACTCGTAGGTCCTCCTATGGACCAGCTCCGAGCTCTGTAACCTCCTTGGGATTCCATCCTAACATACGCTCATCCTCACCGTATTATGCGATGTGTGTGTCACAGGCAAAACCCATACATGTTACCCATCCCTCAACGACCTTCAACTAAACGGCTCTCTAGGCTCTGTCAGAGGCCAGTTAAAAAATCAACCACCTTATTATGGGCCTTGAGTCACATCTCCGCTCAGCCAGGTAAGGAAGGCCAGTTTGCTTAGCTAAAGGACGTTAGTGAACCAAGTGGCTTTTTTCCAATAATCGATTATCCATTAAACTAGCCTTCAATTCCATATTTTATTGGATTCAATTTCACCATCTGTCATAGTGAGATTCAAATCCATATATCCTGGCCGTTAGTCTAGAGCTGGGTTCAGTGACATTACCTCAACCAACCCACAACCGCTGAATGACTTTTGCAACCTCCAGGAACCCTCTACCCGATTACACTCACCTCCTCAACTCTTTAACCCAGCTCATTAACCCTGCCAGAAATCTTCAATCCCATGCAAGCATTCACTCACCCCCCTCTCTCTCTCACTCTTTGTTTTTCATTCTCTCTCACTCTGTCTCTCACTTTTTCTCACACTTCCTTTCACATTCTCTCTCTCTCTCTCTCTCTCTCTCTCTCTCTCTCTTAGGCATCTACCTCTCACATTCTTGCTCACACTCTGTCACTTTCTCTCTCTCACTTTCTCACTGTCTCATAGTTTCACCCTTTCATTCTTTCTCTCTCACCTTCTCTCACACTCATATTCTCTCTCTTTCTTACACACAAACACACATACACACACTATCTGGAAAGAAACACTCTTGAGTGTTCATTTTTAAGCTGTTTTTGATACTTGCTTGCTTAGGTCTGTGTTGGAATAAACTCGTGTGACACAATAGTGATGAAGCCACAGTGACATTTGGTTTCTAATTAGCTGTTGGAGAGTATCTGTGTAGGCCCCACACACAGAATGGTCAGTTTTCAACCACAACCTGTTCAAACATTAACGGCAACATTTCATAGCACTACACTTAACGCCGTGCTTTATATTATAACAAATTGCAGCTTCATCAAAAATCATTCCTACTAATTTACAAATGTGTTTTAGGTGGAATTGTGTTGCAACTTTGCAACATTAAGCGTGTTGAACATGCAGATTTCACAAAGAATTACGTGTGGCACTTGCATTATAACTTCAATCCTAAATTAATATTTTGGTTACGTGAATCAAAATAAGGATTGCAGGTGAAAAGAAATTACACTGCTGTGAATGTAAACAGCCATTTGCTCCTCTGCGTTTTGTAGCGTCATAATTTGTCGGCTGTCTGACAGTTTCAGGAAACTGATTGGAAGTCAGGAGCACTTTGCCAAACCTCGAAAACCACAAGCCGTCTTAGGTGTCCCTGCTTCCTCACTTTGTACATACACTCAAGCCTGACCACTTTTGTGAGACTAGGTTCTGTAGATCCCCTCACCGCATTCAGTGGCCTGAAAATGAAATAGCCCCCTCTTTCACCGGATCACCAAGCGATTTGGGAAATATCACCCGCTGTTCATGTGGTTATGGTTTTGGGATTTGTTTTTTTTTGTCACAAGAAGTCCCGTGAAGTAGACTTATTTGAGTGTTCACTTGCAAATTAGCTGCACACTTTGTAAAACAACGACTGCCCATCTCAGTGAATTCATTGCCTGGAAAGCACTTCAGGAGATTGTAAGTGATACGTAAATGCAAATCTTTTTCTCTTAGCCAAGACCACAAACTTAACCATTGCTACGAAAGTGAAAGTTACCGTTGTGCTCGGGAATTGTATGCTGTTCTCAAGTCCTTCCACTCCTCAATTTTAAGAAATGCATCTGTAATTCTCTCCTTTTCCCTCTCTTTCTCTTTCATTTTCACTACTTCTCATCTCCACCTCTTAGTCTCTCGTTCTCTCTGTCCATCTCTCTTGCCTCTCTTCCTATCTCTCATTCTCGCACCCTCATAGTCTCCCTCGTGTTCTCACTCACACTGTCATTTGTTCTCATACAGTCATTGTGACACTCACCATTGCCCCTTGTTCCTGGTCCCCTTGGTGCCAGTTCAGTAGATATATTCAAGAGGGAGCTGGATGTAGCCCTTGCTGCTAAAGGGATCAAGGGTGTAGCAATGGGAGACTGAGATTACATGATCGATCATGATCATATTGAATAGTAGTGCAGACTCAAATGGCTGAATGGCCTACTCTTGCATCTGTTTTCTATGTTGCTATGTTCTGTCACTCTCATTAGCGACAGTATTTTGTCCTTCATTAGAGAGAGACGGTTGGTTCTGAGTTTAACCTGAGGGTGAACATGCCTCAGGTGAGATTGAGAAGATGAGACAAAGGTAGAGATTGCTAGAGAAACTTGCACGTCCAGCGAGATCTGAAGGGAAAAACAGAGATAACGTTTGGAATCTGGTACAATTTTTCTTCGTAAGAGTTCTTCAGTTCTGACTCTTAAGAACTCTCTTTCTTTCTCCCCCCTCTCTCTCCACGTGTGCTGAGTTTCTCCAGCATTCTCAGTGTTTGTTTTAGGTTTCCAGTATTCGCAGTACTTTAGCTTTATTTGAGAGGGGAACCTTCATCATTACCTCAGTTAACATGGGAATTCAACCTGTGCTGTTTGACCTCACTCTCCATTACAGTCCAGCCAACTGGTATCCCAAACAGTACAGTCTCGACGTAGATTTGGATTAACCCTGGACATCGTACAGACCCATTTAAAACTTGGCTTTCTCACCCTAGTGTTCGTGTGTTTGGCACTTAGATGTCTGACTTGAACACTGTGCACAGACATAAAGGAAGCGCTTTACTGCGCACCATTGTGGGCGAGTTTCAATTGTCCTTGTGAGAGCTGGAGCTTGTTATTTACAGTTTTGTTGCATTAGATCTGACCAGAAAGGAAGAGCTTTGGGTATTAAAAAATCAGGAGGTGTTATGGGTGGATTGGACATCACCTCCAAAGGGCAGAGACACCTGGGCACAGTTGACAAATCACCTTTCTGTCATATTATTTGTTTTGTTTGCCATTATCTATTCTGAGGTTCTTGTCGATTGTTTCCGTACTGTGGATTCCCAGTGAATTTGGAAGTTAGAAATAGGGGCTTGGCCTTCCAACACTGGCTTTGGTGAAGGTGCTATTTTGGTTGGCAGCAGACTGGCTATCTCATAGAACCCTTACAGTGTGGAAGCAGACCATTTAGCTCATCGACTCCAACTGACCCTCCAATGACGTACGTATTCTGCAATGTCCATTGTGTTCACTTTAGTGGAGAGGGACAAGAGGGACATGTGATGGGCATTCACTGTCTGACTTACAACTTAAACCTGAGGGCTGTATCCAAGCTCTCTCACCCAGTGACTTTCAACAATTAAATGTTGAAAAAGAGTGAAATATAGAAAATGGTCTGAATGAAAAACTTGGTCATGGTCACCTTTGGATCAGTCAATCAGAACCCTCTCATTTTCTCTGTTCTTGAATTTTTGCAACAAGTCCTTTCACTCCTCAATTTTAAGTAATTTGTGTGTAATTCTCTCTCTCTTTCTGTTTGAAACCTACCGTCTCTCACTCCATCTCTTAGTCTCCTTCTCTCTGCCTCTCTTTCTTGCCTCTCTCACAGGCTGTCTCTTTCTCTCGCTCTTGCTGATTCTCAATCTCACTCACCACCACTCCTCATTCTCTCACTCACACTCTCACTTGGTTTTTCAGTCACTCTCGTTTTTTTCCTCTCTCACTCTCCCTCTTTCTCACTTAACTGTCTCTCTTTCTCTCACTCTCCCTCGTTCTCTCATTGTCCCTCCTTATCTCACTCTCCCTCGTTCTCTCACTCACCCTCGTTCTCTCACTCACCCTCGTTCTCTCACTCTCCCTCGTTCTCTCACTCTCCCTCGTTCTCTCACTCACCCTCGTTCTCTCACTCACCCTCGTTCTCTCATTGTCCCTCCTTATCTCACTCTCCCTCGTTCTCTCACTCTCCCTCGTTCTCTCACTCTCCCTCGTTCTCTCACTCACCCTCGTTCTCTCACTCACCCTCGTTCTCTCACTCACCCTCGTTCTCTCACTCACCCCCGTTCTCTCACTCACCCTCGTTCTCTCACTCTCCCTCGTTCTCTCACTCTCCCTCGTTCTCTCATTCTCCCTTGTTCTCTCATTCTCCCTCGTTCTCGCACTGTCCATCGTTCTCTCACTCTCCCTCATTCTCACACAGTCACTCCCTCTCTCACACACGGACTTGTCTTTTTTATATCAGCTTCACTGTATGGCATTAAAATCCTGCTAATGGGCCTGTAATACTGGAAGATGTAAAGCAGACACTGCCAAGTTTCATAAGCAGTCAGAGTTTTATGGCATTAATCTCTAGAGATTTGAATACTTTTTTCCTTGAATTACATATGACCTGAGAACTTATGTTTTATCTTATTCCCAAGTGAAAATATTACTCAAACAACGTATGTAACCAATTTCTAGTTTTGCTTGTGAATAAGGAATTGGATTAATACTTGCTGGACACAGCACAAGATGAAATTAATACCTAACTAGCATCGACAATAAGGAGCTGAATGTTCCTCCGCTTGTCATCTTAAACTGAGTTGGGGAAGGGGGGCAAATCGATAGAAATTCTTGTGGCAAATAGACAACATGCAGGTCTCCTACTGCCATTTGCAGTCTCCTGAATAACAATCAGAAATCTCTTGCTTGAGAGGTTTGAAAGGACATTAATGCTGCAACTCTCATTTCCACTGGCAGTAGATATCCAGGTCAAAAATCACATGATGCCAGGTTATAGTCCAACAGGTTTATTTGAAATCACAACCTTTCGGAGTGCTGCTTTCAAGTCCTGTTGGACTATAACATGTGTTGTGTGATTTTTGACTTTCTCTACCCCAGTCCAACACCCGCACCTCCACAACATAACAGGCTATCCAGGGTTTAAGTAAATGCTGGGAACAACCTGCAGAAAGGCGATGAGGTGCATTGTGAGGTTTTGGTATCGTTTCCCTCGCTTCAGCAGCTGAACTCGGTAAAGCTTTGTGTTTCCTGAGGCTGTGGCTTGCTTCATTACCCTGTTGGAATGCAGTGAGTCTGCTGCCCCTGCTCCATGTTCCCTCGGCGATAATGCAGGATGACTCCTTCAACATGTGGCCCTTGTGACCTCAGCAGCACATGCGCCGGGGTGTCCTACCCCCTGACATTGAGGTCTTGGCTGGTGGGGTGTGGAATGATGGATGGATGTGGAGGTGCAGTCAATGCTGGTCTTTAACTAAACCATTCAGTGTGACTCAAATCATAGAAACAGGCCATTTGGCCCATCAAGTCCACACCAACCCTCCGAAGAGCATCCCACCCTGACCTCCTCCACCCTATCCCTGTAACCTGCATATCCCATGGGTAATCCACCTGGCTCACATATCCCTGGACACTATGGGGCAATTTAACATGGGCAATCCACCGAACCTGTGCATCTTTGGATTGTAGGAGGATCCCAGAGCACCTGGAAGAGAAAAAAAAACACACACACACAAAATGCACACTCTATATGGACAGTCACCCGAGGCTGGACTTGAACCCAGTCCCTGGTGCTGTGAGGCATTAGTGCTAACAACTGAGCGACCATGCCGCCCCAGATATCTGGATAATTCTCAAACATAACAGCTCGGTGTTTGGGGGAAGAAGAGCAATAGGTTTTCCATCAATGAAGACCATCTCATTTGGATATCTGTGGCAAACTGGAGGGGTGAGTGACTCCTATCCATCCCACCTGCAGACTTCCCAACTTCCGGCCCTGCTCCGTTTGTCCGTCTGTCAGCTAAAGGAAACTAGTCTGCTAAGAGCAGGCACCCCTTCTGCAAAAGGGTTCTCTTCTGAAGGTTACAAAATGGTTTTGATCACACTAATATACATCATCCCCAAAAAATGATCCATTATGAGTTATGTAAAAATATACTGCAAAATGTCCTGAATTCGGTATTTCAGGAAGTGCAGTCATATTCAACTTTTCAGAACTGAGGTACCTGAACACAACTTCAATATGTTTGATATTGACAGTACATTCCAGGGCATGTAAAAAAACCTCTGGGGTTTAACCCAGATTTCACCCCTTCCCTTTGGGGTACTGTGGCTGAGAGGTGTTAGATGGTGGTCTATTTCCATTGCACCTCTGTAGCAGCTGCCTCAAGCTTTAGTGCAGCTCTCAGTAAGATATAGAGAGCTTAGCGTAAAAGCAGCAATCTCTCCATCAACATCAGCCAAATGAAGGAGCTGGTCGTTGACTTCAGGAAGCAGAGTTGGGGGGAAGGCACCCCCCCCGTCTGCATCAATGGGGCTGAGGTGGAGATGGTTGAAAGCGTCAAGTTCCAGGGAGTGATGGTCGCCAACAATAAGTCCTGGTCCACCCACATCAACGTGATGGTCAAGGAAACACAACAACGTCTCTCGTTCCTCAAAAGGCTAAGGAAATGTGATATGTCCATAAAGACCTTAACAATTTTTATAGAAGCACCACGGAAAGCATCCTGCCTGGATGCATCACCATGTGAACGGCAACTGCATTTCCCAAGACGGCAAGAAACTACAGAGTCGTGAACACAGCCCAGTCCATCCCACAAAGCAGCTTTCCATCCATTGACTCCATCTATACTTCCCACTGCCTCAGAAAAGCAACCAACATATTCGAAGACCCCTCCCACCCCGTTTATACATTCTTCCACCCTCTTTTGTTGGGCAGAAGATATAAAAGTTTGATACATTGTATGATCAGATTCAAGGCCAGCTTCTTCCCCTGCTGTTATCAGATTTTTGAATGGAACTCTCAAATGTTAATGTTATCCCTCCCTCTGCACCTCCTTTTGTGGCTGTAACCTTGTGTTCTGCATTCTGCTCCCCGATGTACAATTTATTGTATGATCTGCCTGTAATCCACAGCACTTTTCACTGTATCTCGGTGCATGTGACAACAATAAATCAAATCAGTCTGTAGCTGTGGACCTTGGAATGCGCCTGTCTGCAAATTGTCTGTAGATAACTCTCTTCACTGAAGAGTGTTAGGCACTGAACTGATGATCCTCTAGCCACAGCTGATGTTTCTCTCCCTGTGCCTCTCTACAAACAGCCAGTAGGAGCACAGAGTCCTGCATCACGGGAGTAGATGAACCTCGCAAAGAAGATTCACTGGATCCTCAGGGAGCTGGAGTTTTGTATAAGAACAATCTTCTTAGATCTTTGTCCTGCCTCTCCACCATCAAAGTGACATTTGGAGCTCTACTGGGGACAGTCCTGAAAGTGTTAACCCCCCCATGACATAGAAGGAAGTCAGTGCTTCTGGTAGCTTTACTCCAACTGCACCCCGTTCAGAAAGGTAAACCGAGGAATGTGGAGCCGAGTTATCAAATGAGGCATTGCAGGAGCTTACAATGATGCTGAGGAGCGAGGTACTGAGTAAAAACCAAGCACCACCAATCGCTGTACTAACATGTATAAACCTTTGACACACACCAGTTGAGGTTTAACTTACCCGGTGATAATGTGTAGGAACGCCCGGCCTGAAGTTGTGGTGGACACAGATCCATCGGTAACTTTGGAAGAAAAATTACCTGGATGTGGGGAACTCATTGAACAACGTTTTCAAAAGGCTAGTATAAGTGGGGCAGGCTGAATGGTGTCCGATGCCTTGGACTTTTATTAATCAACCTGTTCAGTGATGTTATTACACATCTCTGGAGCTAGTGGAACTTGAACCCTGGCCTCCCGACTCAAAGGTAGGGGCACTACCACTGGACCACAGTGCCTCTCTTATATTGTTGTATGTTACTCTGAATTGCCAAGTGAATTGTCACCCAGCAGTCATTCCGGTACACTGGACACAGTGACGAGAGAGGATATTGACCTGTGCACATTTCCACTGTGGTGCACCCCAATCAAGGACATCATGGAGTTTGAGTGATTTGAACTTCATCGAGGCTGAATAGTTCAGGAAAGGGGAAACCTGGAGTTGAAAGCTTCTCATTGAGAGGGTCTGCTGATTTACCATTATGGAGCTGTAGGTGGCAGCATAACCACACGAATCAACCTGTCCTTTAGTTTTTTTTCACTTACCCGCATGGGACTGTGCTGTTCAATTCAGTTGAAGTCAGCTTGCGTTGTGGAGCCTGTATGACAACTTGATGTAGTTGGCTAACTAATAGGTGATGAGTTGGTTAACTAAATGAATGCTTTGTTGGTTGTCAACAATACCTTGCCAACTGAGAAACCACTTTATCTTTACAGGTGTGTTCTGTATGTCTGACCTAGAACTCTGTTCTTCCTGTTCATTCGAGGTTTAGATGTCATTTTCAATCAAGTAAGCTCAAGTTTTACTCACGGATCAACAAATCAGATTCACGTGTGGGGAGCTGCTTTTTATGGTCAGTTGTGTGTGAGGAGAGTAATCAGATCAACAGGTTTTGAAAGGCATGCTCAATATAGTGGAGCAGATATATTGTTGAGGCACTGGCAATGGAAACAGCTAATGACCAAAACCATTTGGTTCCAGTTTAACTCCTAAATCACTCTGACAGTGTCCATGCTCAGTGAGTATTCTTGAAGATGCAGCCAAATATAATTACCTCTTGGGCACGCAGATTTCTCAAATGAGAAAGAGCCATGATGAAGATAGCATTTCTTATCATAGGGAGCGGCATTCCTTCACTGAGCTGGTACAGGCAGGACGGGTCAAATGGCCTCCTTCCGTGCGGCGGGTTTCCATGGCTCCCCAGTCCATCCATCATAATGGGCTGAATGGCCTCCTCTTTGTAGCAGGGTTTCTGTAATTCTCTTGTAAATTTAGCATTGCTGCTCACTTGGCACCTCTGGATGTGAGATTTGTAAACTGCACAGGATACCACTGTGCACTTCACCCAGACATCCCATTGCAGTGCTGGTGGTACAGTGTTTTATCCTGCACCAACTGTGGGGCGTCCTGGGAGCCGTACACCCTCTACATGGCCCTTGGACAGTGTTTGATCAGCTGCTGAAGGATGTGTCTTAGTTGTCGACTTTCCAGGTTTGGATGGCATGAAACGTCCGGCAAAATGCAGCAGTCTGGGAGAAACCTTACCCTCCCACCCCCCGGTCTCAATTTTCAAATGCGTTGATATTTCAGTTTATGAATTCTTTAACTGTGAAGTGACGAAACATTCAGGAATACAGTTATTGGACTGTAGCCTGGTAAAAGTTTAGGTGAATTGGCCATGCTAAATTGTCGGTAGTGCTGGGTGAAGGGATAAATGTAGGGGAATGGGTCTGGGTGGGTTGCTCTTTGAAGGGTTGCTGTGAACTTGTTGGGCCGAAGGGCCTGTTTCCACACTGTAAGTAATCTAATCTAATCTAAAATTGGTGTTATCCGATAGGCACAGGGAAGGGGTGGTGGCGTTAAAGCGAAAATACAGTTGGCTGGAGAGTACCCTGTGGGAATCTGATAAATGTGGGCCGGATGTGAGCAGGGTCACGTTCTGGTTACTGCTGATCAGTTGCTATTGATATGTCGAGTGAATTGAAGATTGAAGACCAAGCTGCTGGCTTTTTAAAAAATACATTATCCTGGCACTTTGACTGACAGTTGGTCTGGTAGTGATAATGAAAGTGATTGTCCTCTTAAAATTAAAAATCGTGCTGTTTGAATTAACGGTTTGTAGAGAATTTCTGCTGGATAACACAACTTCCACAGTGACATGTTAAGATTGCTGGCCACTGGAACAGATAACACATGGGGAGAAAAGCACACATTGAGATGATGATCCCAGTTGGTCAAGTTAGATCCCAGAATGAAACCTGGCGTGATAGACCTCTCTCCATGGATACTGCCTGACCCGCTGCGATTTCCAGCATTTTTTTGTTTGCAGCACAGATTCCAGCATCTGTAGTAATTTGCTCCTACCTTGATAAACCTGAACCTGTGTTTCTAAACAATGGAGATTGGTTACTGTGCACATTAACAAGAGTCTGCAAGTGTACTTTTAGGATAAACAAAAAAAGTTGATTTAACAAGGATAAAGCATTAACTGCATTTCCTCTGCCACTTTTGCCACCTCCAGCAGGATACCACAACCAAACAAACCCTCCCCTCATCTGTCAGCATTCCACGGGGACTATTCCATCTGCAACACCTTGCTCCACTTCTCTGTCACTCCAACAGCTCTTTAGCCTCCTTTTTCCTCCTCTTCAAGGCAGTCATCGATGTTTTGACATCTAGCCCTTTACCTCCTTTCTCATGACGCTCTAAAGCCCCAAACACACCTTCCAGGTGAAACTTGTCTTTCGTCCAGTCTCGCCTACTGTATCCCTACTCAAAATGCGATCTCCTCTACATTTGGAGAGACCATTGCAGATTGAGTGGCTACTTTGCAGAATACCTCCACCCTAAAGCTCCACACCAGCTAGAGGAACAGAGTCTCATTTTCCACCTAAACACTTTTACATTATTCAGACTTAACATTTAGCTCAGCAGTTTCAGAGTATCAACTCTGACCTCCAGTTGATTCACCCTACCTGCCACCAAAACCCCAGTTCCTCAGGTGCCTTGTCAGCACACGTTTTCTGTCGGATGAGCTGATTGATCCTCTGCCATTAGTTTAACACCTATTCTTCATCTGTATATCTTTCAATTACCATTAGTATTGCCTTTTGATATGGGACTCTTCTGTCATCTGCTCCACTTGTTTCTCCTGCCCCTCTGACAGCAGCAGAAGACCATCACTTTATAATCCCTTTCAGTTCTGTAGAAAGCATTAGAAGCACTACTGTTTCACTATGTACCCCAGCAGAAGGATTGAGACTGTCACTATTTCTTTTATCGCAGCAATATCCTCAAAGGCAGCAAATCACATTGATGATTCATCACGATCTCTATGTTGAGGCTTCTTGGCACAGCTGCAACCTGATTCTGTCTGGCAAATTCCTCTGAAGGAATACCTGCTTTTCTTCAGCTGGTAGCTCTCCCTGTGGCACCTACAACCAACTGCAAAACAAACCCGTCATAATTGTAACTTCTAAGCAAATATACAAGCTCCTAAACTCAGTTTTCAGCAGAATTGCAGGACTTCTACCCAGAGAATTTAATCTTCCTGCTTCTCTACTGACTGACGTTTGGATTCTTCTGTCCTTCTGCCTGTCTCTGGATCCCTGTTGCTAGGTAACAGTGTAGATTCCTTTCCTACTTTTCCTTTTAAGACTAAATCATCAACTCTTCCCTCTTCCTTCCAAGGGTTGTAAAACCTTATTAAGTCATATACATATATAAACGGGCTTCCAGATTTCCGGGCAGCACAGTGGTTAGCATTGCTGCCTCACAACACCAGGGACTGGGGTTCGATTCTACCCTCTGGCGACTGTGTGAAGTTTGCACATTCTCCGTTTTTGCTTAGGTTTCCTTTGGGTGTTCCAGGTTCCACCCACAGTCCAAAGATGTGCAAGTTAAGCGGATTGGCTACGCTGAATTACTCATTGTGTTCTGGCACGTGTAGGTTAGGTGGGTTGGCCGGGGGGTGGGTGTGTAAGGATGGGGTGGTGGGATGCTGTTTGGAGGGTCAGCATGGACTTGTTGGGCCGAATGATGTTTCCACACTGCTGGGATTCCATGGACATCCTGTCACCAAAGCTACCAAACAATTTGAAAAATGAAACTAAAACCGTGTCTTCCCTTCCGTAGCACAAAAAAAACCAAATTTATACATTGTCTGGAACAAGATATAAACGTCTATATTTTAAGCATCGGTTCAATGGGATAATGATCCAGATAATCTGTTAATGCTGGTTGAGGGATAGATTTTGATCAGGACAGTGGGGAGAGCACTCAGTCTCACTTTATCAGACAAGGCCACTGAAGCTTTCACTTCTGTCTGAGAGAGTGAGGGTTAAAACCTAAGAGTAAAAATAGCACCTATGACAGTGCGGCACTCCCTCAGGACTCCATTGGTGTGGTGGCTTAGAATTTGCTCACAAGTCTTCGGTGTTACACACGCATCCGGTGAATTGCAAATCACTTATTGGAATTGAGAAATTTGAAAGCACAGTGTGGAACCCTGAATAAATATTTTACGTTTTAGTTACTGATCCTATTTGTTTTTATGGTTGACTCTTTCATGAAGATCACGCAGGGACAATATCAATGATTTCTCATGACACACAGTCTCGCTAGCCTTGTGTTTTTTCATTTTAAAAAATGACAGTATTTGAAATAACAGTGCACTTTCACAAAACAAACAACTTTTTACTTCAGGTGCATTGTATAAATGAAATCATTATATTACCTTGTGGGAGCTCATAACTTCCATGACTTTCCCTAAGGTTTTTTTACAAGTGCTTTGACATTGTGAGGACATTTGTCTAGAAAGTTCTGGTTTCCACCTTGGCAGTCAATGAAAAGCAAGGTGTCATAGAGAGTACCTTCCAAGCCAGAACTTTGGAAACCTCTTGTCCGCTTCCATGTTTAAGAATTTTCAACTTAAAACCGCCTGTTCTAGTTTAGAGAAAACGTGTGCCATAACGAAGAGAAAGAACATATTTGGTGTTCATGATATGGAGGTGCCAGTGTTGGACTAGGGTGGACAAAGTCGAAACTTACCCAACACCGGGTTATAGTCCAACAGGTTAATTTGAAACCGCAATTGGGATTGGCTCTCTGTAGCTAACAAGCCTTAAACTGGGGATTCAGCTATCTTAGACACTGCCTGAAAGAAGTCCCCCCATACATCAAAACATTGAATCCTGGCTCTTGGAGTTATGTGGATATCTTAAGCAACTGTCCATGACTCACTCCCCTTTCCCCAAACTCTCCATTCCCCAGATGCAAACATTTTGTACAATTCTCCCTCGTCCCATCATGAGTGCCTGAGCCCACATGCTGTGGTATTCCCTCCCAAGAGCTATCTGCCCTGTCATCTCCCTGTGCTCCTTAAAAAACACCTTCAGAAAGCTCACTGGCTCAAAGGCTGGTTTAGACTTCAGTCACTATGCAAAAAGGTGCCATACAATCCGTACAAGTGGTTGCTTTTTACTGAAGGGGAAGAAGAAGGAGATATTTGCTGTAAGGCAATAACTCAACATTATAAGAACACTTATAGAGTCATAGAGATGTACAGCATGGAAACAGACCCTTCGTTCCCACCCGTCCAAGCCGACCAGATATCCCAACCCAATCTAGTCCCACCTGCCAGCACCCAACCCATATCCCTCCAAACCCTTCCTATTCATATACCCATCCAAATGCCTCTTAAATGTTGCAATTGTACCAGCCTCCACCACTTCCTCTGGCAGCTCATTCCATACCCGTACCACCCTCTGTGTGAAAAAGTTGCCCCTTAGGTCTCTCTTATATCTTTCCCCTCTCACCCCAAACCTATGCCCTCTAATTCTGGACTCCCCAACCCAGGGAAAAGACTTTGCCTATTTACCTTATCCATGCCCCTCATAATTTTGTAAACCTCTATAAGGTCACCTTTTCAGCCTTCGACACTTCGGGGAAAACAGCCCCAGCCTGTTCATTCTCTCCCTATAGAATGTGGAAGGGGCAGACAATGAAGAATTTAATGGAGGGGAATCCTCTGTAAATGTCCCATCAGGCACGGGGGCGTTGCTCTGGGTTCTGATTGGACATTTCTGGGTAAATATAGGTGATGATTAGAATGCCCGATCATTATCTCAGCAAGACGAGCAAAAAGTTATGATGGTAAGGTATTGGTTCTTGAGAAGAGGGGCTTCAATCCTTCCCATTCTTCGTTGAAGAGATTATTGGTTAGATAAAACAGATTAGACTCCTGCAGTAAAGAGTTGAAAATGCAGATAAATTTTGCTTTCATCTGTTGATGCCAAAAGAAGAGAATTTAATGCCTTCTAGAAACTGGATTAACTCCCTTCCCATCGTCAAGTAAATCCCAATAGTCTGAGGTGGGCCTGATTCCTGTTCCCTGAGGTGAATGGACAATGTTTAACCCACTGTGGCACTCTCTCCCTAACTATAACTCAAAATTCAGATACACACTTCCTCTCAACTACCTTCTGTGCTGTTGATGACTGGAATTTAAATAAAGTCCATTTGCATAATCAAAGGGTGTGCAATTGGAGGAGCTGAGTTGCGAGTGATGGAAATCGAGTTCCAGTCACAAGTCGGAAGCGTCCAGCATTTGAGAACAGTTTTCCAGCTGGAAAGAAGTCCATCCCCTGGGGTCCAGCAGTAAAGATATGGCATTGCTGAGCAAGATCCCAAAAGAAACCTTTCCTGATGTCAGTCAAGGAATGGGGCTTTATTTTCAGGTCGAGTGAAGAAGGGTCACTGGCTAACTCAGATTTTTCTCTGTCCACAGATGGTGCCAGATCTGCTGAGCTTTTCCAGGAATTTCTGTTTTTGTTTCTGATTTCCACACTTGCAGTTCTTTTGGTTTTTTTAGGGTTTTCTTGTCTGGGGGAATGAAGATGCCCGCACCCACCCACCCACTCAGGCCAGGCAAGTTGCCCTGCACATATCTTACTAGTTTCTTGTAGAGTTAATGATGGACATCACCAGCTGAGCTGCTCAGCTCTACTGAGGATCTGCTAAGGGCATTTGCGTCCCTGCAGTTACACCTGTGGGATCTCAGTCGATGGACACTTAACGTGTTCGCCTGAAATTCCTCCCCCTGCTATTTTGACAGAAGCATTGATCCCTTTATAAGATGAGCACAACATCATATGGACCCCAGTGGCTTTTGCTGAGGGTTACCTCACCACCTCAAAGGATAACTAGACATGGGACAACCTTGTGAATGATGCCCGCATTCTCATAATCAACCAAAAAAAAACCAGAAAAGAATTCTGGACAAATGGGTTGTGTTCTGTTATTGTCTTGTGGAAACTATATCAAATAACTCTGTGGAGGCCAGTATCCCATCACAAATTTACTCTTTATTTACACATGCTCTGTACATGAACTCTGACCAGCTAGCTCAGAGCCAGTTCCGAGAGTGAGGAGAATCTCTGAGATTCCTGGCCCAGGTTAACAGCTCCATCAGGGAACTCATACTCACTGAGATCCATCCAGCCAACCTCCTATGAAAGGATTTTGTCTATAGTTTGAATATCATTATCATGGAAAACAAAAATGACTTTATAAAGTGTGCCTCCCTCCAGTGACTAGTTAAAAGCCAATAAAGACACCTGAGAAACTCATTGACTTCATAGGTTACACTGGTAATCATTAAGGCTTTACTCAGCCCAGCATCATCGAATAGAGCTAGCTGTTCAAACTCACTGGGAAATAGCATCATGGGTGTTGTAGTCTTCCTGTTACTGGGATTGTGCAGCATCTGGGTTTTAACTTTTGTTTTAAAAACAACACAATAAATTTGCCGTTCTGTTTCTCAACCCAGGCTTATATACTCAGGTTGCGTCTGTCACTGCTGTTTGATGGATTTGATCAGGCTCTCTCAAGACAGAACTAATCACACAGAGACACAACATGGTCTCAAGCATCTGATGGAAACCAATATATATGTATTAAAATTGGACCAGATGTACTCAACACTGACTGCGTGCAAGAAGCAGGCTGCATGCATGAAATCTGGACTGTATGTATGAGGGAAGTCTTTCAAATGTGTGGCAATCAAACACAATGATGTTTGTGTGCACTGTTTACCTAAATCCCTGTTGCATTGACAATCAGACAGCAAGATCTCACTCACCTCCTACCTGAGCATCTTCCTGTCATCTGCCCTTGATATTGCAAAATCTCTGCTGTTTTGGTCCACTCACAGAGTCATTTCAAATTAAAAAGTCTTGTTTCTCAAAAGGAGCTACTTGAGTTAATCCCCACCATGTTTTTGATCCATTGTAATATTCTTGCCATTTAGAAATGTCATCACACTGTTAGCAGTCGGTTTCTCCAAAGATTTAACTTAATACTTCAAGCCTCTCAAAGAGCTTTGGGAGCAAAGTTTAAGGCTCTTTGTATAAGCTTAGTATTTTTGGAAACATGAACTTGCTGTACAGTGTGAAACAGACATGCTTGATTACACATTTTCTCTTCAGATAAGCCGAGCCAAATACAATAAATAAAAAACCCGAAAGAACTGTGGATGCTGTAAATCAGTCAAACAGAAAATGCTGGAAATGCTGAGCACGTCTGGCAGCATCTGTGGAGAGAAATCAGAGTTAACGTTTCAGGTTGAGTGACCCTTCCTCAGAACAGAAATACAATAAGATGGGATTTATGTTTTTTTTTCCTTATTTTAAATAAATTTATGGCTTCATCGACAAGGCCAGGGTTTGTTATTCATTTCGAATTACTCTTCGGAGAATTGAAGAGTCACCCATATTGTTGCAATTCTGGAGTCATGTAGCCCAAACCAGCAGCAGATTTTCTTCACCCTAAAGTGATCTGGAAGCATTTTTATAACAAAGAGTGATTGCTTCATTGGCAGCCTTTGAGAAATTAGCTTGGAATTCCAGATTTTAATTAATTGAGTTTAAATTCCACAAGTGGGATTTGAACTCAGTGCGTTTCCCTGGATCTCTGGGTGACAGTCCAGTGACATACCCACTAGGCTTTGCCACTTATGTGGCCTCAACTCCATTTTCCTGCCCTCAATCCACTACGAATTACAAATATTTCTTCACTTCCTTAAATTTACTCAATGTTCCAGCATCCCTCACACTCTAGGGTAGGGAATTCCACAGCCTCACAACATTTTGAGAAAAGTACTTTCTCCTCACCGTTGTTTTAAATCTGTTACTGCTTTTTCCTAAAAGTACGACCTCTCTCTCATTCTAGATTGCCCCCACAAGAGGAAATTTCCTTTATATATCAACTTTGTTAATCCCCTTTGGCATCATATACACCTGAACATTTTTCCCAAGATGGCGGTGGACTAGGACTGCCCAGCCAGAGCTTGTCCGCTGTGTCCACGTCTTTCCTTTTTTCCCTCTTTTCGAACATTTTCTTTCCTTTTTTCTCCTGAGCTCCCGTCCTTGAGCCTTGAGTGAGCCCTGGCCTCTGCGTGGATTCCTGTGCACCCACATTTTATGTAAGAATAATAAAATAAACTAAACTCATCATAGAAATTTAGGGACTAATGACGTAATGGCACAAGGAAACTTCAGATAGCGGGAATTTTCTTTGCAATGTTTCAGCTACTTCGACCAGAAAGGGAACAAATAAAACTAGAGTTTTGCTGTTGCAGGTAGTAAACCTTCTGCAAAGTTCAGTTGTTTAAAAAGGAAGTAATTTTTTATCTTTGCCTTTCTGTCTGTCTCTCTCTCTCCGAATCCAATTTTTTTTCCCTCTCTTTTTCAGTTAGATTGACTGTCAGTCTGACTTCTCACTAGGATTCCAGATGTGCTGTTGACTTCACCACACACTTCCATTAGTTTGTGTGGGTAAAATTTGTTCTAACTGAAAGATGAGGAGGAAACATTAACAAATATGACATGCCATAAAGTGCTGGATTGTTGCACATTATGGACTGTGTGGTGCACAACAAGCTGCAGTCAGTGTGTTAATATTGGGCAATCTGTGCTGCCGTCAGTATCTTCAGGTGGCAAGGTTACTGAGGAAATTATTACTTGATTTCTTCTAAACTCTCAAATCATTTTTAAATGGAACCACATTGATACTTTTGCTGGTCATTTTACCTTCCCAGGTTTGCCATTATTACACTGCTTTTGGATTCCTAAGCAATGAGCAATAAAGTTAAAATCTCAAAAAGACCACAGGCTAACCTGTGACAAAAGCAATAGGCGTGTTCTGTTGTGACCTGATTGCATAATGGCTCATTCTGGAAATTTCTAAGAGAAAAGATACCCCATTGGCCTTTGACTGACACTCCCTTTACTGTGTGATGAGGTGATTCAAGAATCAACTAATTAAATAAGGCTTTAAGTAGGAGTTTTCAAAAAAGGAAACCATTTCACCAAAAACACCTCTTGTGGAAAATTGGAAAACATGTTCAGACTGTGTAAGTTTAACAAACATTAAGTAATAGTAATCATAACTAAATACAGACATTACAAAAATACCATTGTAGATTTTTAATGCAATGTATTCCTGGATTTCTCTGTCTTTCAGTTGCAGCCAAGTATTTTGAACACCAGAAAAATAAACTCTCAATTTTATATTAATCTTTCCATACCTTTTAGGATGTAGATAATCATATCTCCTTTTGAAAAAAACAGAGTAAAATCTGCATTTAACTTTCATTTGAATAGGGAGAGACTGGACAAGGAGGTTCTCATGATGTTAAAAACCACAGGGTGAAACTGTGGTGGTTCTCAGAAATTCCTCAGATAATGCAGTTGGGAAGTTTTGACAAACCATACCTTGACTTTGTTGCTTATACCTTAGTGTTTGCTGTTGATGTGTTGACACCAGTGCTGTATATTTGAGCAGAGTCCCTGATGAAAATAAGATTATTTTAATTATATCAGAGGCAATAATCTTCCTGTGCCACATGGAGTTTTGCTGGAGTAATTCACTCTGTTACAATAATTCAGCAGATTACACAGTAAATGAAGAGCAGAGCAGTATTTAACAAAGCTATATAGACAGGCTGGGGCTGCTTTCCCTGGAGCGTGGGAGGCTGAGTGGTGACCTTATAGAGGTTTACAAAATTATGAGGGGCATGGATAGGGTAAATAGGCAAAGTCTTTTCCCTGGGGTCGGGGGAGTCCAGAAGAGGGTGAGAGGGGAAAGATATAAAAGAGACCTACGGGGCAACTTTTTCACGCAGAGGGTGGTACGTGTGTGGAATGAGCTGCCAGAGGAAGTGGTGGAGGCTGGTACAATTGCAACATTTTGGATCAAAGGGTCTGTTTCCATGCTGTACATCTCTATGATCGTGGGAGTTCATTATTACACTCATCCTTTCGAATCTGACAAAATTACTTTTGGACGGTAGAAAATTGCACATTTTGATTAAAGTGCCATCCTAAATTTCTCCCTGAACGATTTGCAAAAGAAAATTCACTTGCGTTTCTTTGGCTATTCATAAAAAATAAAACAAAAGCTGCACAACATCGTGGGCCGAAGGGCCTGTTCTGTGCTGTATTGTTCTATGTTTCTAAGAAACTGCTGAAGTGAAGAAAAGTTGAGGTTCCACATTAAACTTCCCAAGTAAAGATGCATGCTACGGGAATAAATTGTTTCCAGCATAGTGTCGATATAATATTTGCACGGAGAACTGTTTATAGATCTTTCACCAACACAGCCACTAGCCTGTATGCTACCAGTGGGTGATTTAACTGGAGGACTTTGATATATTCCAGAAGAACTTAATATTAAAGAGAAAAACTGTTGTAATAGTTTCAATAGCAAACACAATAGCTTGGAATATTGTTACACTAAGTGGCAAACAATTGCATAATGATGATAATGCTGGATTACAAAGCCCAGAGGCCAAGACCAAAGCTCAAGAAACTTGGGTTGAAATCCCAGCATGGAATTTAAACTCAACTAATAATTCTGGAATTGAGAAATATTGTCAGTAGCTGTGAAACTAGAATCGATTGTGGTTTAGAAACCATTCTGGTTTGCTAATGTCTTTCAGGGAAGGGAATCTTCATTCTTAAAATGGCCAAGCAAGCCATTCAGGTCAAGAGTATGGGCGGCACAGTGGCACAGTGGTTAGCACTGCAGCCTCACAGCGCCAGAGACCTGGGTTCAATTCCTGCCTCAGGCGACTCTCTGTGTGGAGTTTGCACATTCTCCCCATGTCTGCGTGGGTTTCCTCCGGGTACTCCGGTTTCCTCCCACAATCCAAAAATGTGCAGGTTAGGTGAATTGGCCATGGTAAATTGCCCGTAGTGTTAGGTGAAGGGGTAAGTGTAGGGGAATGGGTCTGGGTGGGTTGCGCTTCGGCGGATCGGTGTGGACTTGTTGGGCCGAAGGGCCTGTTTCCACACTGTAATCTAATCTAAAGAGTAAGGGGGGGATGAGCAACAAATGTTGGTCTCGCAGACAATGTTCACATCCCATCAAAGAATAAAGAGAAGCAAAATTGTATCACAACAACTTTAGATAACCATCTTCCCACCTGACAGGGCAGCATGTCAGTGTTTCAGTGGGAAATTGGGTTTCTCTTTAATTGTTTCTATGCATCTGCTCTAATGTCTGAAGTAGAAGCCAAATGCTGGAGAAACTTAAAAGGAACAGCTGCATCTGTGGAGAGAGAAACAGAGTTAATGTATGATTCTTCTTCAGAACTAGTGGCTTGACGAGGCTGTGGTGTCAGAAATTGAGTTGAGAATTTCTTAGAGCAGAAGCATAGAGAGTGAGCCATCAGAGATCAGTGGGAGGTGCAAAGGATAGAGGTGACAGAAGGGTTAAAATCCTAGAACTCCCTTCCCAAGGACATTGTGGGTGTATCTACAGCAAATGGACTGCAATGGTTCAAGAAGGCAGTTCACCACCACCTTCTCAAGGGAAACTAGGGATGGTAAATAAATGCTTCTAGCCAACAATGTCCATATTCTCTGAATGAATGAAGAAAAGGTGGCACGGTGGCACAGTGGTTAGCACTGCTGCCTCAAAGCACAGGGTCCCAGTTTCAATTCCAGCCTTGGGCAACTGTCTGTGTGGAGTTTGCACATTCTCTTCGTGTCTGTGTGGGTTTCCTCTGGGTGCTGTCCAAAAACGTGCAGGTCGGATGAATTTAAATTCCCATGTTAAATTGCCGATAGTGTTAGGTGCATTAATCACATGGAAATGGGTGGGTTACTCTTCGGAGGCTCAGTATGGACTGGTTGGGCCGAAGGGCCTATTTCCACACTGCAGGGAATCTAATCTAAACTTGTGTGCACAGATCTAAACAAATATCTGTACAGAACATATATGTTTCAGAGTAACAGACACATATTTGTAATTTATATAAATATTATTTTTAATATACTAAGATTGGGCAATTAATGCTGGCCAGCCAACGATACCCACATCCCACAAAATAAATAAATAAAGAAAAAGCATATTTAACATACTTACATGTGTATATTTATGTATATCAATTTGTTTTTGCATAAATATGGAAGGAATAACAAAATGTATATGGATCACCTCTGTCTAGTAGTTGGTCAGCAGCAGCTTTTGAACTGAAAATTGAATACATTCGATGAGTTATAGAATGAGATGAACATCTTTTGTTAGCATGTTATCTGCTGGAAGTTGGTTCTTATAATGATGCATGAATAGGAGCAAGAGTAGGCACTTTGCTTGCTCTGCCAATAAGTACAATCGTGGCTGATTTTCTACCTCAACTCCACCTGCCACACCATTCACCAATCCTTTTATTCCCTTGGTACTCTGAAATCTATCATTCTCTGTCTTGAATGCACTCACTGACTAGCAGCCATAGCCTCAACAACACAGAGCTGATTATGTGACAGCACCGGCATGAGTCAATATTTTGCGGAATCATTTTGTAGAAATCAAAGGTATTTTACAGAAAATTAAATTTGAAGGAAAGATATTGTGAAACTTGAACGTGTGCTGAAAAGAGTTACAAGGATGTTGCCAGGGTTGGAGAGTTTGAGCTATAGGGAAAAGCTGAATAGGCTGTTTTTGCTGGAGCGTCGGAGGCTGAGGGATGACCTTATAGAGGTTTATACATAAAATCATGAGGGGGATGGGTAGGGTGAATAACCAAGATCTTTTCCCAAGGGTAGGGGAGTCTAGAACTAGAATGCATAGGTTTAGGGTGAGAGGGAAAAGATTTAAGAGAGACCTAAGGGGCAACCTTTCCACACAGTCTTGCATGTGTGGAATGAGCTGCCAGAGGAAGTGTTGGAGACTGGTACCATTACAACATTTAAGAGGCATCTGGATCGATACATGAATAGGAAGGGTTTAGAGGCAAATGCTGGCAAATGGGACTAGATTAATTTAGGATATCTGGTCAGCATGACAAGTGGACTGAAAGGTGTGTTTCAGTGCTGCACATCTCTATGACTCGATTTGTTCGCTATTCTGGATTTGTTTTCTTTAAAGCTCCTAACGATAGACTTCTTTTTTAATCCTTGGAACTTTCCCCCCCCCCCTTATCAATTTGTGAGGCTGGATTTCCTGTTAATGAAGAATAGATGTTGCTCAGCTTTGTGGCTTTACTTTGGCGATTGTGCTAAAGTGCAGTTTCCCATTTCAGGAGATGCTTTTACTTTCGTTCACTGATCCATGCAGGAAATTGGAATTACAGCTCCTTCTGGGTCCCACAAGTATATAAAAATAGAGCCGCGAACGACAGCCAGCTCCAGACTGTGTAAAGCAGCTCTTTTATTCCATCCCTAATATGCAATCATAAATATTCCTTTGCTTCAGCCTTGATACGTAAAAGCATGTTAATTATTCCAAGGAAGCGCAGTATTGCTTTCCCACTGTATGAAGCCACTACATGCACACAGAGTGACATGCCAATTCAGCTAACACTCCTGCTTAAAAGCCTAGAGGGAGCATTACGCGTCCAGCCATCTGATCTATCATCCGGGAGGTCGAATGGTGTTAATGCATCCAGCACAGATTACAGACCCCCTCTAGATGTTGTTAATGCAAGACACACTTTGTGAAGTATTTAAATGGACACCGGAGGTGATGGTTCATGTCAAGCAGCAGCAGAAAGGCTGAGGGTGGATCTCATTGTCTACAAACGTAAAGATTAAGAAACCTGAGCACTGATTATACACTAAAGCGTGGCTCATACTGTGGGTGACAATTCTGACAGCTTGTTTATCTCACCTTTACCTGTCTTGTAAACTGCGGCCTGATGTAGCACTGCACAGCTGACGCCTGCATGGAAAATACATCCTGACAGTAGCATTTAAGGCTTGCCATGTTGTGTCAAAAAAATTACTGCTTATTAATGGATGAAGACGATTAACACTGACCAGAGATGCTAAGGCCTCTAGCTCTTCCCTTCCCTAACTCTTCAAGTGTGGAAAGATATCTTCAGCTTTCTGCATCTGCATATTATTTCTTTAATCTGAAACTCACAATGGTGAATTTTTTGCAACTTAAAGCAAAATTGGCAAATGGAAGAACACATCTGATTTTTGAAGGAATAAGGATATAAAAATGATCAAAATGCGATCATTTCCTTGATCTAAAAATGCCATTGTCATTTTCAGAAGCGTTCAAAATGTTGAAAAGTTTTTGCACGCCAACCCCCTCTCTACTACTGTGCAAGATCGGTCAAGCTTTGAATCATATCATTTTGTTGTTGTTTGATGCAGGACTTCTGCTGAGTTCCTGCTTAATTTTGATTGGATTACTGAAAGGATTCCTTTGACAGTCACTTCTCCCAAAGTCTTGCAAAAGTCATAAAAAGATAGAAGTTTGTCTTATGTCCCAATGCACTGGTGGCCCTAATAGTCAGCATATTCAGAATATTCAATAGGGGCATCCAACAGACAAATCAACATAACGCTGCTGTCTATATTCGATTAAGAAAGACCAACTTTTTTAAAGCATCTGTTGTAAACTCAGGCTGCTGCAATATATCTTACAGCCAATGAAATATTTTTGATATTTTGTATTTTAAGAAATGTAGCAACCAAGTTGCACATAGCAGACTCCCACAGCAGTAAGGCAACAATGACCAGATAATCTCTTTCTCATAGAATCCCCTACAGTGTTAAAGGAGGCCATTCAGCCCATCGGGTCCACACTGACCCTCTGAAGAGCATCCCACCCACACTCAGCCCATATTTCCCATGGCTAACCCACCTATAGCCTGCATTCCATGTGCACTTTAGCAAGGCCAATCCACCCAACCTTCACATCTTTGGACCGTGGGAGGAAACCAGAGCAGGGGGCTTGCGCAGACACAGGGAGAATGTGCAAAGTCACCCGAATTGAACCTGGATCCCTGGTGTTTTGAGGCGGCAGTGCTAACCACTGAGCCACCGTGCTGCCCGTACGCCCATTTAACAGAAGGCCAAACCATTCAACAGAACTCCCCGGCTTTTCTTTGGAAGTGCAGTGGGATCACTTGTAGCATCCTCAGAGAGAGAAGACATTTCCTCATTTAAATTCTCAGCTGAAAGTGTTTCTGTAATATAGTGTCAGCCTTGACTTTGTAATCATAACCACAGGGTGGGACTTGAACCTCAAACTGCTGACCGAGAGGTAAGGCTACAAGCCACTGAACGACAGCTAACCAGATAAATTTCTGCAGCAAAGCAGAGATTATTGTTCTTTTCTTTCTCTGCCATTGCTAGTATCTAATAATGAAATTAATAGGCATGTAAGTTACTGTTTTCAAAATAGCACTCCATGTTAAGAGGTTGTAAAATTTATTTTCTAAGTTGGTGTGAAAAGCATTGCTTGCTGAGTGACCGAGTGACATTGAGAGTCATGATATTGGCTCAGTGGGACCCTTCTGTAATCATATTTCTATAAATACTTGGATAACGCAGCACTTCGTGGAGTGAATGGCAGGTGTCCCTGAACTGTGTAGTCGCTACATTGAGCAAAGCTGGTTTGAAATATATTGAGTGATGTTAGGTTTGATTGAGATTGATCGCTGTCCAATGATTGTTAGAGAAAGATTACAGCCTCAGGTACCCTCAACCAGATGTCTCTTTTAATGTACTCTAAACACCCCATGCAGAGATATTTTGAGATACATCTGGAGCAAGTGGGACCTGAACCTGCACCTCCCTGTCTAGAGTAGGGACACTACCACTCCCCCTAAGTGTTTTGACTAAAATTATCCCTTTACTGATGTAATTCAAGCCAAAGGAAAGATGTTGTGAAACTTGAAAGGGTTCAGAAAAGATTTACAAGGACGTTACCAGGGTTGGAGGGTTTGAGCTATGATGAGAGGCTGAACAGGCTGGGGCTGTTTTCCCTGGAGCATCGGAGACTGAGGGGTGACCTTATAGAGATTTATAAAACAATGGGGGACATGGATAGGGTAAATAGACAAGGCCTTTTCCCTGGGGTGGGGGAGTCCAGAATTAGAGGTTTAGGGTGAGAGGGGAAAATTTTGAAAGGGGCCTCAGGAATAACATTTTCAGTCAGATGGTGGCGAATGTATGGAATGAGCTGCCAGAGGAAGTAGTGGAGACTGGTACAGTTACAACATTTAAAAGGCGTCTGAATTGGTATATGAATAGGAAGGGTTTAGAGGGATGTTTGCCAAGTGTTAAGAAATGGGACTAGATTAGTTTCGGATATCTGGTCAGCATGGACGGGTTGGACTGTGGGGTCTGTTTCCGAGCTGTATGTCTCTTTGACTCTCATATCCTGTTTGTGGAACCTTGCACTATGTTTGCCCCATTTCAAGAGTGCCACCCCTTGTGCAATATGGCTCAGTCAGATACAATTTTTTTCTTATTGTTGATAGATTGTGCGTTTTTCTAGAAAAGCCAGGATGTATGGATAGGCAAGGGCCTATTGGCATTATCACTAGACTAGTAATCCAGCAACTCACCTCATGTTCCAGAGACCCGGGTTCAAATCCTGCTGTGGCAGATGGGAGAATATGAGTTCAATAAATAATTGGTAATTAAGGGTCTAATGATGACCTTAAAACTATTGTCGATTGTTGAGGAAAATCCATCTGGTTCACTAATTTCCTTTAGGGAAGTAAATACAATCATTACCTGCTCTGGACTACATGTGACTCCACACCCACAGCAATGTGGTTGAGCCCTAACTGCCCTTTGGTCAATTAGAGATGGGCAATAAATGGTAGCCTAGCCAGTGACTCCCATATCTCCTGAATGAATAATAATAATAATGCACAGAACAGCTTACTGGATCACCTGAGATGGCTGTTAAGAGTCAACCAAATTGTTGTTTAGAAATATGGATCTAGGGTCCTCTGTGGCAAGACCAGATAATGAGTCTCCTTCATTGAAGGATATTAGCAAACCAGATGAATTTTCAAAATGCTAGATGATTGTTTCATAGTCACCAGTACAGTCATAGAGTCATCGAGATGTACAGCATAGAAACAGACCCTTCGGTCCAACCGACCAGATATCCCAATCCAATCTAGTCCCACCTGCCAATACCCGGCAGTTTTCTCTCCAAACCCTTCCTATTCACATACCTATCTAAATGCCTCTTAAAAATGTTGTAATTGTACCAGCCTCCACCACTTCCTCTGGCAGCTCATTCCATACACATACCACCCTCTGCGTGAAAACGTTGCCCCTTACATCTCTTTTATATCTTTCCCCTCTCACTCTAAACCTGTGCCCACTAGTTCTGGACTCCCCCACACCTTGGAAAATACTTTGTCTATTTATCCTATCCATGCCCCTCATGATTTTATAAACCTTTATACGGTCACCACTCAGCCTCTGACACTTGAAGGAAAGCAGCCCCAGCTATTCAGCCTCTCCCTGTAGCTCAAATCCTCCAACTCTGGCAACATCCTTCTGAACACTACTCCAAATGATTTGTTGATCATAGCTGCCCTTGAAGGATTTGAGCTGTCTTCCCTATGGGAGTCATCTGAATTACTGGTCAAATGCACTAGAGGAAATTGGGTATCCCAAAGCTATAAATGCAAGTTCTTTTCTTTTACCAGTCTGAGCCTGGCCTCTAGAACCTCAACCATGGCTAGTTACTCATTCATTCAGGGTGGAACTGTTAAGGACCAGGCCAGAACCTCTCAAAATATTTTAAGAAGGTAGCCTAGACTTTAACTTTTTCTTATTTTAAAGGCAGATGAGAAGGGTCGTGACAGCTGGTCAAACTACTCAGCTCTAAGCAAAACAGAATTTATTTAAAAACTACAGTTGAAACATGAACAAAAGAAAGTGGAATTTAGAATAACTTAACTGTTGGAAAACATAACCCACAGCAACTTAACTAATGAACTGTTCCAATCCAGTAATATCCCATAAACACAACCCTTAGCAAAAAGGTAAATTCAGACACAGATTCTTGCAGGCAGTAGGGGACAACTTCCAGAGAGAGGTTTCAGAAGAAAATCAGAGTAGTTCTTTACTGAAGCTTGCAACTCCCCTGGACTCACATCTTTTGACTGTTACAGCTAAAAACAAGCCAGAAAACGTCTGAACTAGGAGAACTGGCCACTCTCCTTCCATTGTTAAATTAGACTCTTCAGCACCTCTGCCTTTATGACCTCTCTTCAAAACAAAAGCAGGACAAAATAACCTTTCTAAAGTGACATAATAGTCACAGGAACCTGATCAGTAAAGTGTTACCATTTTAGCGACAAAAGCTATTGATCACACACCAGGTCTGTTGCAACATACGATGCTATAGACAATGACTGGAAGTGAGATGAATTTTGACAGACCTGAACCTTTTCATTTTCATAGCGCCACGTTACGTTTTAGGCCATAATGCCCAGACAACCCTTTTGTTGAACGAATGAATGATGAATTAATGATTTTGTGGTCACAAATATCTGGTGAGATACAGTGCAAAGTGTTTTATCTCCATTTTAAGTTACGAAAAGAATAAAAACAACAAGGTATGCTTAACCAGGAGACAAGTGAAAGACTGACGGGAAGCTCCCCTTAACTGAGCTTGATGGATACTAGCAGCAGACATTGTTGGGCTGCAAACCTACTGCCTTTGCATTTAAGGTCATTACACAGGTATGTTAAAATGGAGTGTTTTAATTGAAATGATCTTTGTCCACATGCAGCACCCTTGTTAATATAATTTGCATTTCACGGGTTGTTGCAAGTATTTTAGCCCAGTTATGAAGTATATTAATAACGTACAATTAAAAATTATTTTGAAATCCACAGAGTTTATCTTTTGAGTACCTAACCATATTAGTATTCAGCAGATGCCAGCTCTGGACAGAAATAATTAATAAAAGTTACACACTTTAGCAGCGAAAGGCTCATATTTTATTTATTAGTTTTGCATCTCCAGTAAAACTACAGTCAAATCTTATTATTACAAACTAGCAGGTTTGGCAAAACAGACAGTTTTATCAGGGGCTCCTCTATACTTTGAGATTCTCTCATGACTTCGATTGACCTTCAGTGAAACCAGAGAATACTTTAGTTATAATGAGGCAGGACGGGATTCAAAGTGCTCATTTGCTAGCCTTATGTGCTGAATCTACAAGGGACACCTAGTAAACCGCACATTATATCACATAGGAGCCTCCTGTGGTCATTTGTTTATTGAGATTTAGTTTCTCCACATCTCTGTCCAGTTTTAAATGTTTTGTTTTATTTCCAAATATTTTTAAAATTCTGATTATCTCTCCCTCTTTTTGCTCTACGTTAAGAAGGGGACTGACTGAGACCATTTCCGTGGGTGCATTCTGGCTGGTGGAGGGTGTGCCATGGTTATGATGGGGCTTGTCAGGAGTACATGGCACAAGATGGCTTCAAATGCACTTCGGAATTGTCACTAGGTATAGCTGATGAACCTAGCCCTGCGTTATTCTGGTTCTTGTCAACAGAGTTAAGCTGAGTCCTTGTTGAGGCTGGGGATTGATGAATGTCTGTGATTGTCCTTTGGCTAGTTAATGCCAGTGAACAACATGGTAAATTCAAAATAAAAAACCGAGAGAACTGCAGATGCTGGAAATCAGAAGCAACAACAGAATTGCTGGAAACGCTCGGCAGGTCTGGCAGTATCTGTGGAGAGAAATCAGAGTTAACATTTCAGGTCAGGTGATCCTTCTTCACAACCCTTGAACAAGGTCAATTTGCCTGGTTTTCTAGGTTAATCCCCCTAAGACTTCAGGAGTGAAATCTGTTTTGTGTCGTTCGCTGATGTTTTGTTCCGTGAACTGACCTAACGCTTGGGTTCCAGATTCCTACTATTCAATATGAGCCCAAATATTTGTTTAGTTCAGCACCAGATATTAGGCTAGCCATTGTCACTGATTGAGTTGACCCATTTTGAAAGTCAGCTTCAAGTTTGTCCTCTTCCATTTACTGTCAGCTGTTGCCTTGACTGTCAGAGTCCACTATGAATAGTGACTTTATTGACATTAAGTCCAATATTTCCTCTGTGACCAGCAGAAAGTGAGTATGAGTCAGCAGAAACAAGAAAGTTTTTTTTTTCTAAAATCGGTTTTCTAATATAAGGTCACGTCTGTTATTCTGTGGTTGATACATTTTCATTTAATCTAATAATGGTTTGTGTTTCCCAGTAATCCATTTCTCCTGATTATCCAGTTATTAAAGAATGCCCTTTACACGCTTAACTTTACAAAAACCTGTCTCTTGCATGTAAAATGTATCTGGTTTCTAACAGGGATTATGTCGAACATTTTTCATTGTGTAGGAATGTTTTCCGTTTGCTGTATAAACCCTGAAGGCAGCTTTGTACATTCAGTCAGTCTTTTTTTCCCCTCTTTTAAATCCACAGTGCTTGAACTGATAGTTTAAACACATTCTCCGTCTTTTCTACCACCCAGAAGGCCACCTTTTTTCCCTTGCCAAAAGTATTGCTCCTTTTGAGAATATTATAAAGCAACCTGATGCTAGAGTGTCAGGTTTTGAAACAATCTAGGGACACACCTGAGCTGATGGTTTGGTATTCATAGAATCCCTTCAGTGTGGAAGTTCAGCCCATTGAGTCTATACAGGACTTCCCACCCAGACTCACTCCCCTACCCTATCCCTATAATCCTGCATTTCCCATTGCCAATCTACCTAACCTGCACACGTTTGGATTGTGGGAGGAAACCCACACAGACACGGGGAGAATGTGCTAACTCCACACAGACAGCCGCCCGAGAGTGGAATCGAACCCAGGTCCCTGGTGCTGTGAGGCAGCAGTGCGAAGCTCTCTGCCCCCTTGTACACATTACAATAGTGACGCATAACCTGGGAGCTCAATGATGATGTACATTGGTGTGAGCAGAGTTGATATTTTGGACCAAGCTGTGTCACTGTTGCACAAGGTAGTTGTGCTCAGGGAATCTCAACTTTTCTCAATTGTATCAGTGTTATCGCAAGTCTAGAATTGCCCATTCAACTGTAGAACAAAAACTTACCTGCATGGGCCATTTCTGGGCACGTCAGCACCCCACAGTGTTCCCACTATTGGTTAATTGTTTGAGAATATTCAGCAGAATTGAACCATTGCCCTCCTCATAATTTGCAGGATGGGGATTCCAGGAGGGAGGAGCTGTAAAATTCTGCAGCTATCTTTCCCACCCCTGCTGTCTCACTGTGCCATAAGAGTCTTGTCTTCAGTGTCTCTTTGTAAATTTATCTGGCCCAGAATTAGTGGCGCTACCACTGCGCCATGACTCTATAAATATTTTGGACATATTATGATATACTTCCAGGGAGAATTGAACTTGAACCTTCTGGCTCAGAGACATTGCCACTGCCACCAAAAGAACCCATCCATGTCTCTTAACATGAGCTCAATTAATTGAACCTGTTCAGCAGTGTTATTATTACAAACTGCTGGAGCAGGTTGGGGTTTGAATTCAGACCAATGCACTACAAGAGCCCTTAAATGACCCTCTTAGGTTTTCTAATCAATCTATGTCAGAGATGTTACTACACACTTATAGAACAAATGGTACTTGACCCTAAGCTTCCTCCTGACTCAGAGGTATTGGATCACAGGACCCCATAAATAATATTTTGATCAGCATGTTCAGAGATGTGCACTGAGTATAGGAATTGGGCTGTCATGATGCAGGTGTGCAGAGCACTGGTTAGGCCACTCTTGGAATAGTGCATTGAATTCTGGTCTGCCTGCCATAGGAAAGATGTTGTGAAACTTGAAATGTTTGGAAAAGATTGACCAGGTTGTTTGCCAGGGTTGTTGGGTTTGAGCTGTGGGGAGAGGCTGAACAGGCTGGAGCTATTTTCCCTGCAGCATCAGAGGCTGAGGGGTGACCTTATCGTGGTCTATAAAACTATGAGCGGCATGGATAGGATAAATAGTCAAGGTCTTTTTAACCAGGGTAGGGCATCGGTTTAAGGTGAGAGGGGAAAGATTTAAAAGGGACCTGAGGGGCAACTTTTTCATGCAGAAGGTGGTACATGTATGGAGTGAGGTGCAGAGGTGGTACAATTACAGCATTTAAAAAGCATCTGGGTGGTTACATGAATGGGAAGGGTTTAGAGGGATGTAGACCAAATGCTGGCATATGGTACTAAATTAATTGAGTATCTGATAGGCATGGACGAATTGGACCAAAGGGTCTGTTTCCGTGTTGTACATCTCTATGACTCTGTATTATGATACCCCTGTGGAGCAGATGAGACTTGAACCTGGGCTTCCAGAGATGGGGGCAGTACCAATGCACTACAATAGCCCTTTGTATGAGCTCAGGTGAACCAAATAAATGCCTTCATTCACATCTAACACAGTTGATATAGACAATTAACGCTTTAGAAAGAGAGGTGAGCACTGTCTTCTCCTTCAACTCCAGTCTGATTTAATCCCCTCCCTCACCTTTGATGGTACTACACTACTTCATTTTCACATTAATCGATAAATATCCGGAAATGTGGGTAACTTCCTGAATGTCGATGAAGGCGAAAAGTCAGGCAGGTGTTTTGGCGGTGAAGAGAAAGCACTTCTGGATATTAAAAATACGTACATTTCACCAGGTCCATAGGGTGTGGAGCTTTAATCCATTAGTGAGAAAGTGGGTTTGTCATCAGGCCCAATTGCTGCTTAAAACTGCCCTCCTTCCAGATGGTTGTTGGTCACACAACGGGGCAACCTTATGCCTCACCCACTTATCCACGCAATAGCGATCTGTTGTTTAATAAAGATGTCTTAGTTACCAGGAAAGATCTCGAAAGGATGGCTGATTGATTCTTCTTCATTAATGATGCAAAGTAGCAAGTTATGACTCTTAAAAAAGACTGTGTACTAATAGCTACGTACTGCTTTAGAATATGTCTTGATTCATGACCGCCTATTTTCAAAACCAAAGTGGCTTGCAACAGTGAGATTGACTTTTTCCTGTTGCCGCGATGGAATTAGAACTTCTAAAAATATGATACACTTAAAAATGAAATGTTTTTGTGGCTGGTTTCATTGGATTGGGAGTCTAATTGTATTCTTCCCTAAGGGCTAAACAATGAAATATTTATGATTAGATCACTATTATAAGTGGTTTGTAATTTAGTTACAACAGGATTGTTGTTCAATTAAATTATATAGTAGCTAAACCAAGCCATAGCATTTTTTCCATTTAATTGAGAACTGAGCTTCTGTGTTTTGCATTCCAATTCGACTGTAAATTCTTGAGTGTAATTTGGACCATCTTTTGGCTTTGGAGCCATAAGGAGGCAGAAAGGAGAATTTAAATGTATAAAGTGTCATTCGTTGCTTCAGAACTTTACAAAGTGCTTCATAGTCATTACAATTGAAGAGCAGGCTTGTATACTGTAGACAATTAATTTCTGCACAGCAAAATCCCACAAAGAGCTCCGAGGAAAACATGCAGATGAATTTTTGTGGTGGAATGAAATGAAGGATAAATTTGATCTGAAGACGAGAAAAGCTCTGCCTCTCTTTCAAAGCAAGTCCCACGAGGTGTTTTACATTCAGAAAGTAAGTAGAAAGTTGGTTTGAGAACTGTGAACTATAGGAGCTCCAACTGTGTCAATGGAATGCAAATGGAGAACGTTTAATCATCAGTGTTTACTAAGGAAGAGGATAATGATGCAATTGTTTTTGGGATGTGGACATCTTGACCTGTTACAGTCTGTTTGCTCTGGAAAGACTCACAATGCCATTCAGGAGGGAGTTCCAGGATTTTGACCCAATGATAGTGAAGGAACAACAATGTATTCCAAGTCACAATGGTGAACAGGCTGGAGGTGGAAATGTCCCTATGTGTCTGCTGCCCTTGTCCTTCTAAATGGAAGTGGTTGTTGGTTTGGAGAGCACTGTCTAGGGAACCGTGATGAATTCCGGCAGTGCATCTTGTAGATTGTATATGCTACTGCTACTGAGCGTATATGGTAGAAGGTGGGATTGTTTGTGAGTATGGTACCAACCATGTGGATTGTTTGACCTGGATGGTGTCAGGCTTCTTGAGTGTTGTTGGAGCTGCACCCATCCAGACAGCTGGGAGTATTCTGTCACATTCCTGACTTACACCTGGTAGATGGTATGCAAGTTTTCCAGCAGGTGAGTTATCTGCTACAGCAGTCCTAGCTTCTGATTTGGTCTTGCAACCACATTATTTATATGGCGAGTCCAATTCAACTTTCGGTCACTGATAACCCCAAGTTGTTGATGGCGGAGAATTCAGTGATGGTAGTGCTATTCGATATTAAGAAACAATGGTTAGATTCTCTGTTGTTGGAGATAGTCTTTGCCTGACGCTCATTTGGCACAAATATTACTTTCCACTTCTCAGTCCAAGCCTGGATACTGTCCAGGTCTTGCTGCATTTGGACATGGACTACTTCAATACCTGAGGAGCTGATCAGAATCTGGCATCTACCATACTGGGAACCACTGGAAGAGGCTGAGATGGATTATCCATTTGACACTTTTGGCAGAAGATTGTATCAAATGCTGCATCTGATGTGTGGAGCAATATTAATAGAAGTGGAGATGGTAAAGGTAATGGATGGGGTGAAATTTGACAGGCCTGATGTACTGGCAAGGCTGGCTGTGCTAAGTCATAGGGTTCAGATTATTTTTTGGGTTTCATAAATAAAGGCATTAAATGCAAAAGCAGGGAAGTTATTCTGATTGTTAGGCCATATCTACAATATTGTACTCAGTTCTATCATGCTTTATGATGAGGGAGTTGTTCAGTGAGAGGGGCACAGTGAAAATTTAGCAGTATGGTGCAGGTGTAGTGAAAATTAGATTTTATACAAAAGGAGGTCAGAGTATGAGTAAGATGACACTGTACAAGCTAGACCTGTCCCACATCAGCAAAAATGATGGGAAAGGAATTTTGTACCATACACCCTAAGGCCATATCAGCGTTTGGTGCAGACTAGAGAGTTTAAACAGATTTCTTTAGTGAAGATAAGAGGAAGATTTCTGTTTATTGTACAAGCATGAAATGCAAACAATATACGAATGCATGATCATGGGGATATAAATGTTGATGGTTCTCTGTATGCATTGGATAGATGTATGACAGAGCTGGACTGAGTATCACAGAGTCATAGAGTCATACAGCACAGAAACAGACACTTTGGTCCACGCCAAACATCAGACTGAGTTCTGTTTAGCAAGGCTAAGCCAGACTCTCTTTCTGAGGTTCTGTTAATAAACACAAAGTTAAGCTGCGTGCCTGAGACTGCCTGTGGCCGACATAGAAGATTGACCATGTCGAAGTGTTGAGGGACTTTAGCAATGGGGTGAGGTTGGACAAGCTTTGCAGTTATACTTTGAGCAAAAGAGATTGAGACGATATTTGCATGAGCAGCATGTTGTTGCAACAGTTTTAGATAAGGAAGGTGGGGAAAAGCTGTTGGCAGTAGCTGATTGTACAAGGGGCAAACAGATTTAAGGGTTTTACTGGAGTGGGCGATATGATAAAGATCTTCTTTAACATGGTGAGTGGTGTTGTCCTGGAACCTGCAGCCTATAGTGATGGTGGATATAAGGACAGTTGGATGGGAAATTAACATGCATAGTGACAGGGATAGAAAAGATTGACTGGATTACTTTGGATAATGTCTCTTTTATAGGGCTATCCATTCAGAAATATTCTCCTGCTCACATCCGGAGTATACATCATCATGAGAGGTCTAGACAGGATTGATAGGGAGAAACTGTTCTCACTGCTGATAGAACTGAGAAGCAGCGGGCATAGATTTAAGATAATTGACAAAAGAAGCGATGGAGACATGAGGAAAAACTTTATCACGCAGCGAGTTGTTGAGATATGGAATATGCTGTCTGATAGTTGTGGTGAAGGCTGGTTTAATTATGGCATTTAAGAGAGAATTGGATTATTATCTGAAAAGAATTTAGGAACTAAGAGCTGAAGTAAGCCATTTGACCTCATACACAATCCTATATAAGCTTGCTCTGCCATTAATCCATGAGCTCGATGGGCCAAATGACCTCCTTTAATGCTGTAATGACTCTATGATCTTCTGATTCAGAAATGAGAGTGCTCAGACTGAACTACGTTGATACTTACAATTCAGTTTCTGCAGTTTGTTCTTTGATTATTATTTTAAAACCAATTGATTTTGCACATAAAAACATAAAAGATAGATTTGAAAATGCAGGACTTTACTTTGTGACTTAAAGCTGTCTTGATAGCTCAGACTGTTCAGATGGAAGTCTTGGTTATTAGATTTCATTGCCTGAAGTCTGATCCTAAGAATAATGTTGATTAATGCCGCCAGTTACAGATGAACTCAGTTCTGATCTTTTATTTTAATTGGCACGTGTTGCAGATGAAGAGGATTCAACCGATTGTACCTTCTGCCTCTCCATTCTCCTATCAAGCCTAGGTACAGCATTTGTACACTCCAAAAACTTCCAGATCAAAAATGAGAGAATACTTGAACAATGTAAAAGTACATAAAGCCATTTTGTACAATCAGTAACATTCTAATCAAGGCTTTTGTGCGTTCCTTTATAATAGGAATTTTGATTAAGGGAGATTAATGCTTGCAGAGTAGGGTAGGACACTGGATTGGTTTAAAGTTTGATACTGAACCAGAACTAATTTAGCAATCACCAGTCTAAAAGGATGAAGATGGAATCTCCAGTTTCATCTGCCGTTGATTGACTGCGTCATTCAAAAACTGAAGAGGAAGTACTATTAATTTTGATTTGTAGGTTAGTGTTATCAGTGAAAATATGCTTTCGTGTTCCTTCATATTTGAGTTTGTTCTCTCCTCCCCAATCCCCATTCCAGAAAATAATTTTAATTGATAATAGAGGCATTGAATTTGTTTCTTTGTCCTGTATCATTCTTGCTATGGGAACCATGGACTCAGGAGTAGGAATAGGCCATTCAGCCCGTCGAGCCTGATCTGCCTGTCGATAAGGTCAGGTTGTAAGCTCAACCTCAGTTCCCTGTCTGGTCCTCTAATCCTTGACTCCTTTCTCAGTGAAGAATCCATTAACTCTATCTTGAATAGATTCAATGACACAGCCTCCATTGCTCCCTGGGGAAAAGAATTCCAGAGACTAATGACCCACTGAGAGAAAATGTTTCTCCTCTTCTCGGGTTTAAATACTGTTGGACTAGACATTCAACTCATTCCCTTCAAATAATAAAATCATAAAATGGACTTGAATGAGATCATTTGGCCCATCACATTCATACTGTCTCTTTTAAAGGGCTATCCATTTAGAAATATTCTCCTGCTCACATCAGGAGTATACATCATCATGAGAGGTCTAGACAGAGTAGATAGGGAGAAACTGTTCTCCCTGCTGAGAAGCAGAGAGCATAGATTTAAGATAATTGACAAAAGTAGTAATGGAGACATGAAGAAAAACTTTATCACGCAGCAAGTAGTTGAGATGTGGAGTATGCTGCCTAATAGTTGTGGTGAAGGCTGGTTTAATTATAGCATTTAAGAGAGAATTGGATTATTATCTGAAAAGGATTTAGGAACTAAGAGCTGAAGTAAGCCATTTGGCTTCATATACAATCCTATATAAGCTTGCTCTGCCATTAGTAGAAACGTGGAACTTAGAAAATAGGCACAGGAGTAGGCCATTTGGCCCTTTGAGCCTGCTCCCCCATTCAATTTGATCATGGCTGATCACCCAACTCAGTACCCTGTTACTGCTTTCACCTCATACCCTTTGATCCATTTAGCTTTAAGAACTATATCTAGTTCCTTCTTGAAAACATTCAGTATTTTTGCCTCAACTGCTTTCTGTGGCAGAGAATTCGACAGACTCATTATTCTGTGGGTGAAGAAAGTTCTCCTTATCTCAGTCTTAAGTGGCTACCCCTGTGACCTTAAACTATGATCTGTAATTTTGCAGTTCCCAAATCATCAAGAACATCCTTTGATCATCCTATCCAGTCCTTTTAGAATTTTATAGGTTTCTATGAGGTCTGTTCCCACCACATTCGCGCCACCCCCCACCCCCCTTCTGGACTACAGTAAATATAGTCCTAACTGACCCAGTCTTTCTTCATGCGTCAGTTCTGCCAACGCAGGAATCGGGGGGGAATTTGAGCACTGCAGATGCTGGAGATCCGGTGGAAGAGTGTCATGCTGGACGCACAGTCAGTCAGGCAGTATCCGAGGAACAAGAGAGACGACATTTCGAGCATAAGCTCCTGATGAAGAGCTTTTCCATCCCAGGAACCAGTCTGGTAAACCTTTGTTGCACTCCCTCTAGAGCCAGAATATCCCTCCTCAGGTAAGGACACCTAAACCTGCATACAATGCTGTCACCTCACCAACTGCGGAGACAATCCCAGACTCTGTCCAGAGAACAGGAATGTTTGATTGTGTGGGGAGAAGCATATCTCAGAAAGATGTACTGGACACGGATCCTGCGTCTGCACAAGTCTGGCTTATTTTCCACTTTGGGATAAGCCTGAGAATGACTACCTTTATGAACTCAAAGTATTCAACTGGCTGGTTTTCAGATAGCCAGACTTTGAACAATGCATTTGTGGATTAAATTAATATTTCCCTTGAGATTCCTCACTGTTGGTTTCCAACACCTTGAAAAGGCTACCCCTTATGATTATATTCATTAACACTTTTGAATTGTCCAGTCCTTTATGTTAATTACTGTCCACAAAACAGTTACTACGTACTGAGCGACTGTTTTTCATTGATTAAGGAGTGAAGTAGGATCTGCTGTGTTCTATCTTGAAATGCCACCCTTTGCTTGTGCAGAAACGTACAGCGTAAATGAACATTAGTTGAAGAGAGCCAGGAGTTGAAATGTATATCTTTTCTGATACAGCTATCAGGTAACCCACAAGAAGTATCATTTAGGATATCTCTACTAACCAAACTAGGCACTGAGAAGTTGTCACCAAGTTGTAAGGGCAACTCTTCATATCTAGCTCAATAATTAGGCGTGCTCCAGCCCTCAGAATGCTGAGATAATTGCCAAAAGGACTAGGAGGAAGATGAGGATGATTCAGTAGTCAGAGGAGACAGGTCTTGGGTAACTGCAAAGAGAACAGAGTTGGGATGTCATGTTGAGGTTGTACAGGACGTTAGTGACGCCCTTCTGGAGTATTGTATGCAGTTCTGGTCACCATGCTATAGGAAGGATATTATTAAACTAGAGAGGGTTCTGAAAAGATTTACCCGGAAGTTGCCAGGACTGGAAAGTTTGAGTTATAAAAATAGACTGGAAAGGCTGGGACTTTTTTCACTGGAGTTTGAAGGGTGACCTTAGAGAGGTTTATAAAATCATGAGCAGCATAGATAAGGTGAATGGCAAGGTTATTTTCCTTACAGTGGGAGAATTCAAAACTAGGGGGCATCTTGTTAAGACGAGAGGAGAAATATTTGAAAGGGACATGAGGGACAACTTTCTTACGCAGAGTTTGTGTGTGGAATGAACTGCCAGAGGAAGTGGAGGATGCAGGTAGAGTTGCAACATTTAAAAGACACTTGAGTAAGTTCATGGATAGGAAGGGTTTGGGAGGATTTGAGCCAAGCGCAGGCAGGTGGGACTAGTTTAATTTGGAAACATAGTCAGCATGGACTGGTCAGACCGAAGGATCTGTTTTCATGCTGTAAACGCTATGACTTTATATAAATGAGAATTTTTAAAAACATATAATCTGTCATGCTTTGCCTTAAAAGGTGCTTGAAGCAGATTAAGTAGGAACTGGAAAAATACTCAAAAAGAGGATATTTGTTTGGTAATGGGGAAGGAGCCGGAGAGTGGGATTAAAGTTCTTTCAAAGGACTGGATGGCCTTATTTATGTGCTGTGAGAATCTGGAAGGGGTATGTTAACCTTCAGAAAGAGCGTGAGGGACATTGGGATGGGAAGGTGGTGGTGGTGATGCTGGACATCAACAGCTATTGAGCCTTGTTGTGCACCCAGCTAAAGGGAGATGATTTTATCATTGTAAAACACAGGATCCAACAGTTTGGTTTCTGTTCAGTTACCTGTGAAATCGTGCTGGCCTACTTCCCGTGTTTCTAGTTTTCCCTATTGCAAAGCAATCCCAATCACTCTTTGCCTCCGAAATAAAGTCGGAGCCTGTGATAAAAACTAATGATTTTTTGCAGTGCACCTATTTTTCAAGTCTCCACCTTTAAAAGAATCTTGTAATCACTGTGTGTAATATTCAGTGTTAGTTTGTTTACCTGCAAAAGAGAATTGGACAATATATTTTTATAAGAACACGTATATAACACATTGTACGCATTATATGTATTACATTCCATACAAATCATATTTCCATCTCAGGGTTTTTAACTAGAACCTTGGTCTATTAGAAATATTGGAGTTGATTCAAACAGGATTCACCCACTAGACTGAAGTTATTGATCACATTGCTGATTTTATATCACCCACTTGATTCTGCTATCCATTTAAAAACAATTAACCCTGTCATGTCACAAAAATAGAAATTGCTGTAGAAACTCGGCAGATCTGGCTGTGAAAACAAAGTCCATGTTTCAGGCCCAGTGACCCCACAGTATCTTTGCTTACGTAGTTGAAGCTTTTATTACATGATTAATGTAATTTCTAGTGAAAAAGGGTGAGCTTTGGGGACAGAATGATCACAACTGTGGTCTTGAATTAGCAACTCAAGCGCTGTCATATTGTGCAGTTGCAATTCAATAAATTCGTAGCTTGTGTCTCAATTCCAACAGCAATACAGCCACCACATTCTCTGGATTCTCCTGGAGATTTGAACAATGCTAATGTCCTTCTTGAAGCCAGCTCCCAAACATTAGATTAAACTTCCAGTAAAACCAACCAGGACAGACTGGACTCTGGATCCAGTGTGATACCTGAACAGCATCTCCCTTGCCAGTCTCTGAACTCTCAAATGAGCATCATTCAAGTCAAGAATAAAGTCAATGCTCTGAAAGCAGTCTGAAGCTCCCTTTGCTGTGTGGCAGCATTGACATGGATGACCGAGAGGAGCCAGCCAGCTGTCTTTCAAGATGCTGACGATTTGTCCTAATGCTTTAGCATTGAGGCAGAGCAGTAACAGTGGAGGAAAGAGAAACAAAAAGTCAAAGGAAAGCCAGCCTGGATCTCCCTGCCTCGAGGCCTTCCCCTGTGATCTCCGATGTCAGTAGGGTGTGAGTCAGCCTGATCAGTCACATGAAAATCCGTGGCTGAAACCTAAAATCCTGAGGGCAGCATTATCCTCCAATCAAGAGTCAGCTGACAGTGGCTTGCATTGGAAAGAAAATCAACTTTAAATCTGACTGATCGATGTGTAAAAAAACCCCAAAGAACCACAGATGCTGGTGATTGGAATTGCTGGAGAAACTCAGGTCTGGCTGCAAATATAGAGAGAAAGCAGAGTTAATGCTTTGCAGGGACACTTCTTCAGAACACAATTGATGTGTAAACCTGGTTGATTGTCTATTAGGAAGGGCAGCGACTACGCCCACATGCTGTGGCCTTTGGCCATTCTAATGCAGCGTCTACACTTCCTGCAATGGTGCAAGAATCTACGGAGCTGCCAGGGAACAGACTGTAGCACCAATTTAGAACAACTAGACTGGGCAAGAGGCAGAGCCTTGCCTGTGCTCCTGACAGTCAAGACCAAGAAAGATATAAGCACTAAGTTTCACAAGCATGTCACAGGCTGGGGAGACGATTGATTCATGTCTGTGAACTAGTCCTGAAATACATCTTGGACAGATAGATGGCTGCTGCCTCACAGTGGCAGGTTCCCAGGTTTGATTGCACCATCAGGGCAACTGTCTTTGTGAAGTTTGCACATTCTCCCTGTGTCTATGTGGGTTTCGTTCGGGTGCTCCAGTTTCCTCCAGCAATCCAAAGATGTGCGGGTTAGGTGAATTGGCCATGCTAAATTGTCCCATAGTATCCAGGGGTGTGTGGGTTAGGCAAATTAGGGAAATGCAGGGTTACATGGATAGGATAGGGGGTGGGCCTGAGTTGGGTACTCTTCAGAGGGTCGGTGTCGATGGGCCAAATGGCCTGCTTCCACATTGTAGGGAACCGATGACTGGGCATTCTCAGCTGATTAAATTGGAATCTCTTTGTGTTGCTTCCCCTTGATAGTTTGGTAGAATAATGGAGAACTTTTCTTTGCTGTTCCTCAAATCTGTCCAAAACTGGCAGTAGTGACGGTGTTGCTTCTTCACTTCAGGGTAAACATTGTAGGTGATGATTACATCAAGAAAATTAATTCTGAGCAGAATACGCTAGCAGCTGGTCCCACGTTGTTTCGTCGGCATTCAGAGGCTTGTGTGAGAATCCTCAACTTGGAGCCTGAATGTAAGCGTGTGAGACAGTGAGACTCAGCCGCTTTTTTGATTGATTTTGAAGGCTGAACGAGGCACAAACCACTTTCTTAGACATTTGCTAGTCAACCTGCTCAGTGATCTTACCCATCTCTGGAGTAGGTGGGATATTAACCGGCGCCTCCTGGCTCAGAGATAGGGACATTACTACCACACAATAAGAGCCCCTTGGACTACTTTGCTTTTCTAGATCTGCAAGTGTTGTAGACAGTGAGGAAGGATATGGCAGGTTACAGCGGGATATAGAGAAGCTGCAGAGCTGGGCAGAAAGGTGGCAAATGGAGTTCAATGTAGCTAAGTGTGAAGTGATTCACTTTGGTAAGAGTAATAAAAAGATGGATTACTGGGCTAATGGTAGACTACTTGGTAGTGTGGAAGAGCAGAGGGATCTTGGTGTCCATGTACACAGATCTCTGAAAGTTGCCATCCAGGTAAATAGTGCAGTGAAGAAGGCATATGGCGTACTGGCTTTTATTGGTAGAGGAATTGAGTTCCGGAGTCCTGAGGTCATGCTGCAGTTGTATAAGACTCTGGTGCGGCCGCATCTGGAATATTGTGTGCAGTTTTGGTCGCCATACTATAGGAAGGATGTGGAGGCACTGGAACGGGTGCAGAGGAAGTTTACCAGGATGTTGCCTGGTATGGTAGGAAAATCCTATGAGGAAAGGCTGAGGCACTTGGGGTTGTTTTCATTGGAGAAAAGAAGGTTTAGGGGTGATTTGATAGAGGTGTACAAGATGATTAGGGAGTTAGATAGGGTTGACAGTGAGAACCTTTTTCCACGTATGGAGTCAGCTATTACAAGGGGGCATAGCTTTAAATTAAGGGGGGGTAGATATAGGACTGATGTTAGGGGTAGGTTCTTCACTCAGCGAGTCGTAAGTTCATGGAATGCTCTGCCAGTAGCAGTAGTGGACTCTCCCTCTTTATGGGTATTTAAGCGGGCATTGGATAGGTATATGGAGGATAGTGGGTTAGTGTAGGTTAGGTGGGCTTTGATCGGCGCAACATCGAGGGCTGAAGAGCCTGTACTGCGCTGTATTCTTCTATGTTCTATGTTCTATGTAAGTGCTGTCACACACAACTGAACAACTTTCCCACCAACCAAATCACCATGATTTTCTTTTCCCCCTTTTTAACTATTAACCACCATGTGTAATCACCATGCAGCCAATCAGAAATTTATATGCAACTCAACCAATCAGAAGTGAATTGGGGGGGAGGGAGGTGGTTATGGATGGCACGGAGGTGGTTGTGGGTGGCACGGTGGCACAGTGGTTAGCACTGCTGCCTCACAGCACTGGAGACCCGGGTTCAATTCCCGCCTCAGGCGACTGACTGTGTGGAGTTTGCACATTCTCCCCGTGTCTGTGTGGGTTTCCTCCAGGTGCTCCGGTTTCCTCCCACAATCCAAAGATGTGCAGGTCAGGTGAATTGGCCATACTAAATTGTCCGTAGTGTTAGGTAAGGGGTAAATGTAGGGGTATGGGTGGGTTGCGCTTCGGCGGGTCGGTGTGGACTTGTTGGGTTGAAGGGCCTGTTTCCACACTGTAATGTAATCTAATCTAATGGAGAGTGGGAAGGGGCTAATTCAAAATGGCGTTGGACTACATTGTATCCTAGTTTTCTAATCAGCCTATTCAGAGGTTTCATTTTGGAGCAGGTGGGACTTCAACCCAGGCCTGTGTGTCCAGAGGTAGAGACTCTACTTCTGCACCACAACAGAGCCCCCCAATGGACTAATTTTTTAAAAAACTTAACCTATTTTCCTAATCGACCTGTTCAAAGATGTTGTTACTCACCTCTGTGTCAGGTGAGACTTGAACCCAGATCTCTTGGTTCACGGGTAGGGACACTACCTCCACCACAAAAGAGCTCCTAAAGGACTACTTTTTACACCTTCTAAAAGATACAATTTTCACCGGGTAATTGGGCCTACGCGTGTGTGAATTGTTGATCTCTAGATGGCCCTTAGCATTTCAATTTGAACTTCTGTCTTTCTGTTAGCCTGGCACAAATGAAAACCATTCAGAACTGAATTATATGGATACAATCGGATTGGCTTATTCATAACTTGACTCACCATTGTCAGTATCAGTGCTCCAGTTTTACCTATGACACATCTGGAATGTTGGTCTAGAGTGAGTTATTTTGAATATTTTTTCCAGCTTTTTGTATTTCTTTTAGATATTACCCCACAGTGGTCATTTGTGCTTAACTGTACTTGTTCAAATTTGTACCAAATATCTTTCTAACAAGGAAGGATTTCCAATGGTACTTTACCTTGAGCATTAAACCAACATTGCTGCCAGCACATTGAGAACTAGTTTTTAAGAACCTGTACCTCAGTACTTTTGTATCTAAGATGGCACCGTAAGTGGCAACGTGTTAACCTTTCACTGTACGCATTTGAGTACAGGTGACCATAAAGCTAATTTGATTCAATTCAATTCAGCCTTGGATACATGTAAGCCATTGGTGTCTGACAACATACTGTGACCCAAACTGTTCCTTATCATTATATGTGACTATTCAACTCCTTATCTACTGTGACACTCATTTATTTGCATCTGTACATAGTAAGTTTTCTAGTATAGCCCTCTAGTTCAGTGGCTAAGACCTCTCTCATCACACCCTCCTTCTGGACTGAGGTTTTTTTGTCATACTGATGTTAGAGTCATTTGTTCTGTGACATCATCATGACTTACATGAGTTTCATTGTGTCACTCTGGATTTTTTTAATCAAATCAAATTTGCTAATTGTTGCCCGAGTTGCTGGCCAGGCATTAGGTAAAATTGAGGAATAATCTCTCATTTGTAGTGTTGTGAGATGAAAGCTTTGGGAATGTGGACTTGAGCAGCATTGAATTACATAAGATAAAGGTGCATGGCGTTAGCATAAAATAAAGATGCATGGTGCTACAGGTAAAGTATTAGTGTGGATAGAGGATTGGTTGACTAACAGGAAGCAAAGAGTGGGGATAAATGAATATTATTCTGGTTGGCAATCGGTAACTAGTGGTGTGTCTCAGGGATCATTGTTGGGACCACAATTATTCACGATTTATACAGATGATTTAGAGTTGGGGACCACGTTTAGTCTGTCAAAGTTTGCAGATGACGCAAAGATGAGTGTCAGAGCAGAGTGTACAGAGGACTTGAAAGGGTTCAAGATTTACAAAGATGTTGCCAGGGTTGGAAGTATAGGGAGAAGCTGAACAGGCTGGGGCTGTTTTCCCTGGAGTTTCAGAGGCTGAGGGGTGACCTTATAGAGGTTTATAAAATTATGAGGGGCATGGATAGGGTAAATATGCAACGTCTTTTCCCTGGGGTTGGGGAGACCAGAACTAGAGGGCATAGATTTAGGGTGAGAAAGGAAAGATATAAAAGACACCTAAGGGGCAACCTTTTCACGCAGAGGGTGGTACGTGTATGGAATGAGCTGCCAGAGGAAGTGGTGGAGGTTGGTACAATCGCAACATTTAAGAGGCATTCGGATGGGTATGTGAATAGGAAGGATTTGGAGGGATATGGGCCAGGTGCTGCAGGTGGGACTAGATTGAGTTGGGATATCCGGTCGGCATGGACGGGTTGAACTGAAGGGTCTGTTTCCATGCTATACATCTCTATGACTCTATGACTATGAAACTTTGCAGAGGAACATAGATACTTCAAGTGAGTGGGCAAAGGTCTGGCAGATGGAGTAGAATGTCGAGAGTACGGTGTTGGAAATGCACAGTAGATCAGGCAGCATCTGAGAAGCAGGAGCATCGATGTTTCCGGCATGATGAAGGGCTTATGCCCAAAGTGTCGATTCTCCTGCTCCTCAGATGCTGCCTGACCTGCTGTGCTTTTCCAGCACCACACTCGACTCTGATCTCCAGCATCTGCAGTCCTCACTTTCTCCTAGATGGAGTACAATGTTAATAAATGTGAAGTCATTTATTTTGGTAGGAGTAACAGTAACAAGGATTATTACTTAAATAGTGAAAAGTTGCAACATGCTGCTATGCAGAGGCACCTGGGTGTCATTGTGCATGAATCATAGAAGGTTGGTCTGCAGGTAGAACAAGTAATTAGGAAGGCAAATAGAATTTTGTCCTTCACTGCTAAAGAATTGAGTTTAAAAGCATGGAAGTCATATTGAGCTGTACAAGGTGCTGGTGAGGCCACACCTGGGGTACTGCATGCAGTTTTGGTCTCGTTACTTGCGAAAGGATGTACTGGCACTAGTGGGGGTCCCGAGGAGATTCACGAGGTTGATTCTGGAGTTGAGGGGGTTGGCTTATGAGAAGAGACAGAGTAGACTGGGATTATATTCACTGGAATTGAGAGTAATGAGGGAGGATCTTATGGCAACATAAAATTATGAAGGGAATAGATAAGATAGAAGTAGAGAGGATGTTTCCACTGGCAGGTGAAACCAGGACAAGAGGGCATAGCCTCAAAATTAGGGGGAGCAGATTTTGGACTGAATTGAGAATGAACAATTTCACCCAGAGGGTCGTGAATCTGTAGAATTCCTTGCTCAGTGAAGTAGTTGACGCTACTTCAGTAAATGCTTTTAAAGTTAAGATAGATTCTTTTTGAACAGTAAAGGAATTAAGGGATATGGTGAGAGCACGGGTGAGTGGAGCTGAGTCCACAAAAAGATCAGCCGTGATGTTATTGAATGGTGGAGCAGGCTCGAATGGCCAGACGGCCTACTCCTGCTCTTAGTTCTTATATTCTTGTTTACTCTGGCAGCTGGTAAGTTCACCTTAATGGCTCCCTTCCTCAATATAACCATCAGTCTGATGGCTGGGTTGTAGCCATCTTGGTTTTCAGCTCTGTAATCCCTCTGTGTCTCTTGACCTGTCCTTTCATCTTTAAGACATTCCTGAAAACTCACCTCTTTGACCAAGCTTATTGTTCACGTGTCTCTTTATATGATGCCGTGCCAAATCTTATTTCATGCTCTTCTGAAGTTACTTAGGGATTTTTTATTATGTTAAAGACAGCGTAGAAATGTCAGTTGTTTCAGTAATAAGAAGATAGCTGCTGCCCAGTGGAGCCAGGTTAATGATGAGAGAGTGTCCATAGGCACCAACGACATAGGTAGGAAGAGAGATGGGGATTTAAGGCAGAAATTCAGGGAGCTAGGGTGGAAACTTAGAGCTAGAACAAATAGTGTTGTTATCTCTGGTTTGTTGCCCATGCCACATGCTAGCGAGGTAAGGAATAGGGAGAGAGAGGAGTTGAACACGTGACGACAGGGATGGTGCAGGAAGGAGGGTTTTGGATTCCTCGATAATTGGGGGTCTTTCTGAGGTAGGTGGGACCTCTACAAACAGGATGGTTTTCACCTGAACCAGAGGGGTACCAATATCCTGGGGGGGATAATTTACTAATGCTCTTCAGGTGGGTTTAAACTAATTCAGCAGAAAATGGGAACCAAAATTGTAGTTCAAGTGTACGGGAGGTTGAGAGTAGTGAAGTCAGAACTAAGATTTCAAGATCGCAGAAAGGCACTGGCAAGCAAGAAGTTGGTTTGAAGTGTGACTAATTCAACTCCAGGAGCATCCGGAATAAGGTGGGTGAACTTACAGCATGGGTTGGTACCTGGGATTTCGATGTTGTGGCCATTTCAGAGACATGGGTTGAGCAGGGACAGGAATTGTTATTGCAGGTTCTGGGATTTAGATGTTTCAGTAAGAACAGAGAAAATGGTAAAAGAGGGGGAGGTGAGGTACTGTTAGTCAAGGACAGTATTACAGTGGCAGAAAGGATGTTTGTGGACTCGTATACTGAGGTAATATGGGCTGAGATTAGAAACAGGAAAGGAGAGGTTACCCTGTTGGGAGTTATCTATAGGCCTCCAAATAATTCCAGAGATATAGAGGATAGGATAGAAAAGATGATCTTTGATTGGAGCAAGAATGACAGAGTAGTTGTTTTGGGGACTTTAGTTTTCCAAATATTGACTGGGAACACTATAGTTCAAGTACTTTATTTAGATGGGTCAGTTTTGTCCAAAGTATGCAGGAGGGTTTCCTGACACAGTATATAGACAGGTCAACAAGAGGTAATGAGAAAGTGAGGACTGCAGATGCTGGAGATCAGAACTGAAAATGTGTTGCTGGAAAAGCGCAGCAGGTCAGGCAGCATCCAAGGAACAGGAGAATCGACGTTTCGGGCATAAGACTGAAGAAGGGCTTATGCCTGAAACGTCGATTCTCCTTTTCCTTGGATGCTGCGTGACCTGCTGCGCTTTTCCAGCAACACATTTTCAGCTCAACAAGAGGTGAGGCCACATTAGATTTGGTACTGGGTAATGAACCCAGCTAGGTGTTAGATTTGGAGGTAGAAGTGCACTATGGTGATAGTGACCACAATTCGGTTATGTTTACTTTAGTGATGGAAAAGGATAGGTATATACTGCAGGGCAAGAGCTACAGCTGGAGGACAGGCAATCACGATGGGGTTAGGCAAGATTTAGGATGCATAGAATGGGGAAGGATACTGCAGGGGATGGGCACAATTGAAATGTGGAGTTTATTCAAGGAACAGCTACTGCGGATCCTTGATAAGTATGTACCTGGCAGGCAGGGAAGAAGTTGTCGAGTGCGGGAGCCATGGTTTACTAAGGAAGTTGAAATTCTTGTCAAGAGGAAGAAGAAGGCTTATGTTAAGATGAGAATTGAATGCTCACTTAGGGCACTTGAGAGTTCCAAGTTAACCAGGGAAGACCTAAAGACAGAGCTAAGAAGAGCCAGGAGGGGACATGAGAAGTTGTTGGCGGATAGGATCAAGGAAAACCCTAAGGCTTTCTATAGGTATATCAGGAATAAAGGAATGACTAGAGTAAGATTAGGGCCAATCAAGGACAGTAGTGGGAAGTTGTGCTTGGAGTCAGAGGAGATAAATGAATGCTTTTTGTCAGTATTCACACTAGAAAAAGACAATGTTGTCGAGGAGAATGCTGCGATACAGGCTACTAGACAAGATGGGATTGAGGTGTTAACAATTATGCAAAGTGTAAAAATAGATAAGTCCCCTGGACCTGATAGGATTTATCCTAAGATTTTCTAGGAATCCGGAAGGAGATTGCCAAGCCTTTAGCTTTGATCTTTGTCGTCTTTGTCTACAGGAGTAGTGCCAGAAGACTGGAGGATAGCAAATATTGTTCCCTTGTTCAAGAAACGGAGTAGAGACAACCCTGGAAATTATAGATCTGTGAGCCTTACTTCAGTTGTGGGTAAAGAGTTGGAAAGGGTTATGAGAGGTAGGATTTATAATCATCTAGAAAGGAATAATTTGATTAGGGATAGTCAACAAATTTTATGAAGGGTAGATTGTGCCTTTCAAACCTTATTGAGTTCTTTGAGAAGGTGACCAAACAGGTGGATGAGGGTAAAGTGGTTGATGTGGTATATGTAGATTTCAGTAAGGTGTTTAATAAAGGTTCCTCACGGTAGGCTATTATACAAAATATGGAGGTATGGGATTGAGGGTGATTTTGAAGTTTGGATCAAACATTGGCTAATTGAAAGAAGACAAAGGGTGGTGGTTGATGGGAAGTATTCATCCTGGAGCTCAGTTACTAGTGGGGTATGGCAAGGATCTGTTTTGGGTCCACTGTTGTTTGCCATTTTTATAAATGACCTGGATGGGGGCGTAGAAGGATGGGTTAGTAAATTTGCAGATGACACTAAGGTCGGTAGGGTAGTGGATAGTGCCAAAAGATGTTGTAGGTTACAGAGAGACATGGATAAGCTGCAGAGCTGGGCTGAGAGGTGGCAAATGGAGTTTAATGTGGAAAATTGTGAGGTGATTCAGTTTGGAAGGAGTAACAGGAATGCAAAGTACTGGGCTAATGGTAAGATTCTTGGCAGTGTTGATGAACAGAGAGATCTCAGTGTCCAGGTACATAGATCCTTGAAAGTTGCCACCCAGGTTGATAGGGTTGATAGGAAGGCATATGGTGTGTTAGCTTTTATTGGTAGAGGATTGAGTTTCAGAATCGTGAGATCATGCTGCAGCTGTACAAAATTCTGGTGCAGTCACATTTGGAGTATTGCGTACAGTTCTGGTGACTGCATTATACGAAGGATATGGAAGCTTTGGAAAGGGTTCAGAGGAGATCTACTAGGATGTTACCTGATATGGAGGGAAGGTCTTGCGAAGAACAGCTGAGGGACTTGAAGCTGTTTTTGTTGGAGAGAAGAAGGTTGAGAGATGACTCAATTGAGACATATAAGATAATCAGAGGGTTCGATAGGGTAGACAGTGAGAACCTTTTTCCTCAGATGGCGATGGCTAGCATGAGGGGACATAGCTTAAAATTGAGGGATGTTAGATATAGGACAGTTGTCAGAGGTAGTTTATTTACTCAGAGTAGTAGGGGCATGAAACGCACTGCCTGCAACAGCAGTAGACTCGCCAACCTTAAGAGCATTTAAATGGTCATTGGATAGGACGAGAATGGAATAGTGTAGGTTAGATGGGCTTCAGATTGGTTCCACAGGTCAGCACAACATCGAGGGCTGAAGGGTCTGTGCTGCGCTGTAATGTTCTATATTCTATGTTCTATGCTCGCCATCCCCACATCAGTTTTTGAGCTGTCTGTTAGCAGTTAGGAAATGCTAACATCTCACATTCCAGTGAGGCCACCACAGGGAAAATGGCTGAGCATTTCACAAGAGCTGGTTGTTCATTGCGCACTCAATTTACATTTTGAGATGGAAATCAGCCTCCTCTGTCTCCTCTTTATTGTCATTGATCCCTTATTTAGGAAGTGATCTGATTGCATTATAAATGGAGACCTTTCTGCCTGTTATGTCGGTGTCAGACTATGAAGGAGCTCAGTCACATGCTGCTGTTCTCTCCTCACACGTTTCACCTTTACAAGTATTTATCCAATGCCTTTTGAAATTTTCCAATTGTATCTCCTTTCAAACGTCTGCTCCAGGTTATAGCACATGTTGGAAAATCATTTCTCATTGGTCTTTAGTGAATAATGGTAAGTCTTTGCCTTCAGGTTACTAGCTGATGTTTCTTTTTGTCATTAACAAGCCTCCTCATAACTGTGACCTCAATAAACGTATCCTTTAACATCCTGTGCTCTCAGGAGAACCAATCCAACATTTCTAGCTTAGCCCCATAACTGAATGCTTCCTACTTGGAATCTTTTCTGATGGTCCTTCTTTGTACCCACTCTTAGACCTTGATGTCCTTCCTGAGACATTATCTTACCCAGAATCTAAATAGTGTATTGTGAGTTAGGTTGTTCATTCGATGCCAAATAAAGCCTTGTCGACAAGTCCTTAAGGGAGTTAGTGTATAAACCCTCATGTCTCTGTGCACTCCCTTTAAAATCATGCTATTTCATTTATAATTTTCTTCCCAGTATTCATCCTATAGTATATCCTCTACAGTCTGGAAACACACCCTTCAACCAAGCATCCACTCTGACCCTCCGAAGAGTAACCCACCCAGACCCATCCCCTTACCCTATTATCCTGCATTTACCCCTGACTAATGCACCTACACATCCGTAAATACTATCAGTAATTTAGCATGGCCAATTCACCTAACTTGCACATCTTTGGACTGTGGGAGGAAACTGGAGCACCTGGAGGAAACCCACGCAGACACAAGGAGAATGTGCAAACCCCAAACACAGTTGCCTGAGGCGGGAATCGAACCCAGGTCCCTGGTGCTGTGAGGCTAACCACTGAGCCCACCACGTTGCCCACAAAGCATCCTCCTGCAAAGCATGTCTTCACACATCTCTCCGTTAAATTTTGTTTTGTTTTTCATGCCCATTTCATTTGCTTTGCCGACAAGAATGTGAGCATCCTGACCAGTTCCCAAGAATAAAGACAAATTTGGAGAGGTTCCTTTTCGCTTTTCTGAGCTTTATTGGTAGCCTTCTATTTAAAAGCAAGGAATGGTGGTTTAAATCCATTTTTAAACAGGTTCACAGCCTTAACTCTTTAGTGCTCCATGTGACATTGTTCACCTTTATTTGTTTTTATGTTAGATTCACTGGGACCATTTCATTGTTAATATTGCTAAACCTGAAGGAATCAGATCTAGGTCAATTTTATATTCATCCCTGAATATTCTGCCCTCGGGCTACAATGGAGACAGCATTCTTTCCTGTAATTCATTCAGGTTACAGCACCTCAACAAACCTGAAACCTTAAAAATAGAACATGACCTGAAAAGCTCAGTTGCAAAGTCACCAGATCATGAACTAACCTTTGAATGCATTCCCTGGCCCTGTGTATACCTCTGGGCTATCAGCACTCCATCCTTTCGTCTATTGACGTTTCTCTTGATTTATTCCTGTTTCTTGCTGGTTAGCACCACATCTTTTGTCATCTAAATCTGTTTGTACTTCATTGCAATCTGTTTTAGCACTTACTTCTTTTACTTCAAGGACTATTTCAGAGTCCATCTCTAGAACACTTGCACTAAACAACCCAACCACCCTGTGGCCGAACACTTCAACTCCCCCCTCCCACCCCTCCTTGGCCTCCTCCGCCGCCAAACTGTAGCCATTGGACGCCTGGAGAAAGAATGTCTCATCTTCCGCCTTGGGACTCTCCAACTGCATTGGTTGATTTCACCAGTTTCCTCATTTCCCTTGCCCCCACCTTATCCCAGATCCAATTCTCTAACTCAACACCGCCCTCTTGAACTGTCCTACCTTTCCATCTTCCTTCCCACCTATCCGCTCAAACCTCCTCTCCAACCTATCATCATCACCCTCATCTACCTATTGCATTCCCAGCTGAACTTCCCCTCCCCCCAACCCACCCCCCTCCCATTTATGTCTCAGCCCCCTTGGGCCACCCCCTCATTCCTGATGAAGGGCTTTTGTCCGAAATGTCAATTCTCCTGCTCCTCAGATGCTATCTGACTGACTGTGCTTTTCCACTCTTTGACTCTGATCTCCAGCATCTGCAGTCCTCACTTTCTCCTATTCTTGCATTACTGGGGAACAAAAGAGAACAAAAGTACTTAGCATTGATGGAGCTTTGGGTTCAATTGGTCTTTTTTTGATGTGAATTACATTGAGCTGTTTTACCATCTCCAGTGAGTTGGAACGTAGCACCAGTAACCACCAAATGTTGGTTACACTCTATAAAAACGAATGTTCCATTTTGGTTTCCGTTCTACATGTCATTTGTTTGCCTCAGCCTGTTCAGCGTAACAGATTTACTCTGCAATGTGGCCACACTATAGTATTGGGAGGAATTCTGACTTAACCTGCCCACTGTGGGTTTGAATGTCTGACTTGCTTTGTGTCCTTTTCAATTTTATCCCATTGATGGTAACTGAACAATATTGGATGTAGCGAGTACCAGCATTCCACCTTCTGTGAATTTCCTGCACAGAGAATTAGGTTAAAGTTACACTTATTTGTGATGCTTATTGGAGTATCGGAAATGTGTGCCAGCTGAACTGTGCACAGCAAGATCCCACAAGCAATGATGCAATCATAACCAAAAGATCTGTTTTTAATTAAATGGTTGAGAGTCAAATCTCAGCTTTGGGCGGCACGGTGGCACAGTGGTCAGCACTGCTGCCTCACAGCGCCGGAGACCTGGGTTCAATTCCCGCCTCAGGCGACTGACTGTGTGGAGTTTGCACGTTCTCCCCGTGTCTGCGTGGGTTTCCTCCGGGTGCTCCGGTTTCCTCCCACAGTCCAAAGATGTGCAGGTCAGGTGAATTGGCCATGCTAAATTGCCCGTAGTGTTAGGTAAGGGGTAGATGTAGATGTAGGGGTATGGGTGGGTTACGCTTCGGCGGGGCGGTGTGGACTTGTTGGGCCGAAGGGCCTGTTTCCACACTGTAAGTAATCTAATCTAATCTAATCTAGTACAGCAGAGAAGACTCCAGTGCCTTTTATATGAAACACAAGCTCTCTTAACTGATTTGATTTAATTTATCATCACATGAATTTATTACAAATAAAGTGGAAGTGTTGTTTAGTGTCGCCACTCTCAGGCGCCATCTTAAAACGCAGAAAATAAACCAAAGCATAGATGATAAAGGCAGAAAAATAGAACAACAAAGTTTAACCTGTAGTCTGATTTTAATAACATGAGGTAATCTTTGGAACATCTCTTGCTTCTGGCTCAGCCCTGGGCCTGGATTTGGATTCCTCCACCCTGATGCCTCAAGTCCCTGCGGCTAAACTGTCTGCACTTCTGCGACTGTGAGTCACCGCTCTCCCGTGCCATCTTGTCTCCACCAACCCCACCATCACCACGAATTGATACTGGGCTGACCTCACCATTACAGCCTCTGCTGGTGCAGTCACAGAGTCCTGTGCTGGGAGCAAACTTACCGCATCGCCATCTCCACTGTCCTCACCGTCAGGCGTCTGGGCCTAGCTGCGAACCTGGAGCCTCAGCTCAGCCTGCGAGTCCGGACCGGGAGATTAAGCCTGGGACCTGCTTCTCGCTCCCTGGGAGACCTCATCCTGGCTTTGCTGCCACCAAACATCACCTCCGCCATCATTTACACAGCCTCCGCTCACTGGGCCTGCACTGCCATCTTCGTCCATCATTCCACCTTGGACCCTGTCTTGCCCATGCCTGCGAGGTCAGGTGTGTTTTGAGGTCCCACCTGTAAAGATACTCCTGCTGCAATGCTGCACTCCCTTAGTCCTGCACTGGACTGCCAGCCAGATTTAAATCTCTGGAGTGGGATCCGAACACTCAGCGCTGATTCAGAGGGAATGCAGCCCACTGGGCCACTAACCAGCTGGTATTCAACAGTACCTACCTTTTTTAAAAATTGTTCATTGGGTCCACTGATCATTTACATTTACTTGCCCTGCCAATACCTAGTCCATTGATATAAGGCAGCATCAGTGAAGAGTCATCTATGTTGCTATGGATCTGTCGTCCAAATGTGGGCAGGGTTCAGTAAGGATTGTAGTTTTCTTTCCTAAAGCCATTCAGGACCTTGCTGAGACCATGTCTAGTGTGTACTGTGTGAAATAACTCCACGAGAGCTGATATCCCTCAGCAGGTCACCCTTTATTTAAACGTGTGTCGTACCTGACAGTGACCCAGCTAGCTCAGAGCCGGCTCCTATGGTGAGCAGAACCCTGACATTCCTATTTTTTATTTTTCTTCTGATACTTTTTAAAATCTTTTTATCCCCGTGTTACCGCCTCACTGCAGTATTGCTTATTTTTTCCCCAGCACCCATGTTGTGTGTGTGCAGGTGTGAGGCACCGTGAAAGACATGAGGTGCACAAATCTTTATTTAATTTCCACCACCAGGAAGAAAGGAAACACCCGAGTGGCCAGTGACAGGCCGTGTCCTTCACATCAAAGGGCAATGCTGTGTGATCAAACAGTGAAGGGGAGGGCAGGGATTAAATCAAAATAGAGTTGGAGGGGGAAATAATACACTCCACTGTCTGCAGTGCCCACCTCTCCCTGAACAACTCCAGGGTGGACACCGCGTACTCCTTCTCCAGAGACACCCGGACTCTAACGTAACCGCGGAAGAGGGGCAGGCAGTCAGCCCTAACGACCCCCGACATTCCTTTTATATCTGTCAGCCAGGACTCCTTGACTGGACCAGATTAATGGCCCCAATCTGGGAATTTATATTGTATGAATACCACCTGGCTGACCTTACAGTCATAGAGTCATAGAGATGTACAGCATGGAAACAGACCCTTTGGTCCATCCCGTCCATACCGACCGGATATCCCAACCCAATCTTGTCCCACTTGCCAGCACACAGCCCATATCTCTCCAAACCCTTCCTATTCATATACCCATCCAAATGCCTCTTAAATGTTGCAATTGTACCAGCCTCTACCACATCCTCTGGCACCTCATTCCATACAAGTACCACCCTCTGCATGAAAACGTTGCCCCTTAGGTCTCTTTTATATCTTTCCCCTCTCACCCTAAACCTATGCCTTCTAGTTCTGGACTCCTTGACCCCAGGGAAAAGACTGACTATTTATCCTATCCATGCCCCTCATAGTTTTGTAAACCTCTATAAGGTCACCCCTCAGCCTCCGACGCTCCAGGGAAAACAGTCCTAGCCTGTTCAGCTTCTCCCTGTAGCTCAGGTCCTCCAACCCTGGCAACATCCTTGTAAATCTTTTCAAATTTCACAACATCTTTCTGATAGGAAGGAGACCAGAATTGCAAGCAATTCTGTGGCCGAAACAATGTCCTGTACAGCTGCAACATGACCTCTCAACTCCTGTACTCAATACTCTGACCAATAAAGGGAAGCATACCAAATGCCTTCTTCACTATCCTATCTACCTGCAACTCCACTTTCAAGGAGCTATGAACCTGCACCCTAAGGTCTCTTTGTTCAGCAACACTCTCTAGGACCTTACCATTAAGTGTATAAGTCCTGCTAAGATTTGCTTTCCCAAAATGCAGCACCTCACATTTATCTGAATTAAACTCCATCTGCCACTTCTCAGCCCCTTGGCCCATCTGGTCCAGATCCTGTTGTAATCTGAGATAACCCCCTTCGCTGACCTTGTTTCAATTAGGACTGTGTGTATGGTTTGGTCTCCTTATTTTAAAACAAATATGATTTCTTTGGAAGCAGTTCGGAAAAGGTTCATCTGACTCATTCTTGGGATGAACGGCTAACCTCAAAAAGAGGTTGAACACATTGGGCCTGTACTCATTGGAGTTTAAAAGAGTACGATAAGAGTCAAAGGGAACGCAGTAGGTGAGAGACTGGGAGGATGTTTCCACTTATGAGAAAATATTGGGAGAATATTTAAAAATCTGAAGTCTCACTTTTAAGATGGAAATGCGAGACTCTTTTCATTTGAGGGTTGTTAATCGAAGGAATTATCTTCCCCAGAAGCTAGTGTTTATAGAGGTTTATAAAATCATGGAGTGTGGATAGGGTGAATACCCAAGGTCTTTTTCCCCAGGGCCAGTGAATCCAAAACTCAAGGGTATAGGTTCAATGTGAGAGGGGAAAGATTTAAAAGGACCTGAGTGGTAACCTTTTCACGCAAAGAGTGGTGCATGTATGGACTGAGCTGCCAGAGGAAGTGGTGGAGGCTGGTACAATTACAACATTTAAAAGGCATCTAGATGGGTATATCATAGATCTAGAGGGATATGGGCCAAATGTCGGAGAATGAGACTAGATTAATCCATATCTGGTCGATGTGGATGAGTTGGACTGAAGTGTCTGTTTCCGTGCTGTACATCTCTTGACTCTAGTGGATGTTGAGTTCATGCAATTTGTGTTGGGTTGGAAAGATTTTTGATAGACATGGAAGTCAAGAACTATGGGTTAAAAATCGCACAACACCAGGTTATAGTCCAGCAGGTTTAATTGGAAGCACTAGCTTTCGGAGCACTGCTCCTTTATCAGGTGGTTGTGGAGTAACGCATATTTCATAACCATCTGATGAAGGAGCAGTGCTCCGGAAGCGAGTGCTCCCAATTAAACCAGTTGGACTATAACCTGGTGTTGTGTGATTTTTAACTTTGTCCACCCCAGTCCAACACCTGCACCTCCGTATCAAGCATTACGGGGAGCAGGCAGTAAATTGGGGTTAAAGCCATGACAAAATCAACAATCATCTAATTGAATGGTGAAGCAGGCTTGACGGGCTGAATGGCCCAGTATACCTTATTTTCCTAAACACGATAAGTAAACTGGACAGACTTTCCTCGTACTCAGTTTTGTAGGTACCATCACTGAGGACATTTTTAAAATCTTTTTTTAAAATTAATTGCATTTAAATTTTGGGCAGCACGGTGGCATAGTGGTTAGCACTGCTGCCTCACAGCGCCGGAGACCCGGGTTCAGTTCCCGCCTCAGGCGACTGACTGTGTGGAGTTTGCGCGTTCTCCCCGTGTCTGCGTGGGTTTCCTCCAGGTGCTCCGGTTTCCTCCCACAGTCCAAAAATGTGCAGGTCAGGTGAATTGGCCATGCTAAATTGCCCGTAGTGTTAGGTAAGGGGTAGATCTAGATGTAGATGTAGGGGTATGGGTGGGTTACGCTTCGGCAGGGCGGTGTGGACTTGTTGGGCCGAAGGGCCTGTTTCCACACTGTAAGTAATCTAATCTAATCTAATCTAATCTCCAGCATCTCCCATGATGGGATTTAAACGTATATCTGCACAGAATTAGCCTGATCCTCTGGATTACTAGTCAAATGACGTGACCAATGTGCCAGCATTTCCCCCTTTAATCTGTTCACACATGTGGATGTGAGATTCGAACAGGACTGATTGGTTATTTGATGCACAGGAGCAGTTACACCCAATCAGCTACCATGCACTGCAGAGTACTAAGTGAATCACAGACGATGGATGGTGACTTGACTGAGCTCTCCAAGAGCACAAAAACCCAGTGCTCAAGTGAGTCACTGATCTGAGCCTGGGAAAATGTTTGGACAAAGAGTAATCAAGCTGCAAAAATAGGAAAACCAGAGAAAAAAGACCGAACAAACACTTTGATCCGGATAAGAGCAGGGAGAGTGGAGCAAATTGATTAGATTACTTAGTGTGGAAACAGGCCCTTCGGCCCAACAAGTCCACACCAACCCTCCAAAGAGCAACCCACCCAGACCCATTCCCCTACATTTACCCCTTCACCTAACACTATGGGCAATTTAGCATGTCCAGTTCACCTAACCTGCATGTTTTTGGACTGTGGGAGGAAACCAGAGAACCCGGAGGAAACCCATGCAGACACAGGGAGAGTTTGCAAACTCCACACAGTTGCCTGATGCGGGAACTGAACCCGGGTCTCTGGCACTGTGAGGCAGCAGTACTAACCACTGTGCCACCATGCCGCTCATTGGAAGCCCTTCTCAGGAGATAGCACAAGAAATAATGGGCTGAGTGATCTCTTTTTGCACTGCATTATTCCACAAAAGATACAGCACCAAGTATGCCTTTGTCAATTATTTCTTTTTTTATTTAAATGTAGTTTACAATAATATATATAGATGCATTCCCTGCGCCTGCCCTAGTTTACTACAATGTGCTCCTTTTTTTTAAATTGGTTAGTTTTTCAAGCTGTATGACTTCAGCTTTCTAAATGTATTCTCAGTGACTTAGAAAGCATTTGCATTTTATTTGGCCTGCACTGGGTATGTTAAATTATTCCCCTGGCGGAAGGTTATTGGATTTTTACACTTTATTTTAAGGCGATTATTTTTGCATGAGCTTACAGTACGATAGTTACACTTAATAAGTGTTTTTATTACTGAGCCTTTAGCCATAATATATGGGCCATTTGCTGCTCTAAACAAGGTATTACTTACATCTTTTCTATCTGCAAGTGTGACCCATGAATAGTTTCATAAAATAATTACTAGATCTGCTGTGCACTTTAAAACATTTTGAGGAAGGGCAAGTTTCAAAACCAGGGAAAAAATGCAGATACCAGATGTGTGTTTAAGCTGGTGAATATTTAATTTTTATTGGAGAATGAAATATGAAACCTAATTTTACAGGGTTTTTTCTCTCTCTGTTCTGCTGTTAGAAATCTTAGCAGTTCAGAAAAAAAAGAATGAGATTCAGATGAATTGATTTCTGTTGCTTTGCTCAGTCAGTTGAGCCAATATGTGAGAACTGAAATTTAAAAAAAATCATTTTAAACACGTATAAAAGCCGAAAGAACCGAGGCTGCTGTAAATCAGAAACAAAAACAGAAATTGCTAGAAAAACTCAGTAAGTTCAGCAGCAACTGTGGAGAAAAATCAGAATTAACCCTTCAGGTCCAGTGACACTTCCTCAGAACTTTGAGTTAAATGGAAGGGTCACTGGACCCGAATGGTTAACTCTGATTTCTCTCCATAGATGGTGCCGGACCTGCTGAGCTTTTCCAGCATTTTCTGTTCTTATGTTAAAGCTGGTATCACCTCGGGTTTGTTTGCAAATGAAATAGAGTAACTTCTCATTGTCTCTGTGCCCAGATTTTAAAGCGGGACAGAGTGGAAAATGAAAATCCTGCTTCTATTTCCACGCCATCCTCGCCGTTCCCAGGCATTGTGTTCCTGTTTCCATTCATTCCCGGATGTTGCATCATCCTAAGTTGGCCTGAGGTAGCGGTGAGCTGACTACAATTCAGTGGTTTGCTCGGCCATTTCGGAGAGGCTGTTAAGAATTAACCACATTGCTGCGTGTCTGGAGTTACTTGTAGGTCAGACCAGACAGATTTTGTTCCCAAAGGCACTGATCATTCTTGAATGTTTTCCTGCTGTGGCCACATTTTAACACTGGGAAATTGCTGTGCTCCCAGATTGAGTGGGGGTGAGGGATGGGGAGCAGGGTTAGGTTTGCTGCAGCAAAGAGTCAGAGCTGCTGGTGGTTCCAGAGCTGGGATTGATGGAGCTGTGAGGGGACGATACCAGGTTGTGAAAATTGGGAAGTACCATCAAGGAACTGGGAGAACAGCAATGGGCCATTTCTTTCCCCAACAATTTTGCAGGATCTATCGGAGGCTGTATCGGGATTTTTGCAGCCCTTTCCCTTAAGGCACGCATGGGAGAACGGGAACACAGTTGTCATGGGGTCTCAGAGCCAAACCCAGCCCTGACCCCAGTTCATTCTGGAAAACAATCTACCAGAGTGGTTCCAGGAATGAGAAACCTCCCTTATGAGAATAGCTTGAAGATGTTGGGACTCGTCTCTGTGGAGAGAAGAAGCAGATTGAGAGAGGTTTCCAAAATCATGAGCAGGCTGCTTAGAATATCTAAGGAAAAATGGCTGTTACTTGTAGAAGGGGTAGATTTACAGTGAAGTGCAAATGAATTAAGGGTGATGTGAAAAAAAATGTTTTCACACAGTGAGGACAAAGTCAAAAATCACACGACACCGGGTTATAGTCCCGGTTTATTTGAAACTGCAAGCTTTTGGAGCAGTGCTCCTTCCTCAGGTGGTTGGTAAGAGACAATACATTGGATCCAGAGTTTATAAGTAAAAGATTAAAGGGTCATACAATTTTATGCGACTGTACTGAACAAACCTAAATGGCTATTAAGTCTTTAATCCATGAGAATGAAGGTGCAGTTTTGATTGATGAATATGTAAATCCCTGCCTCAAGATAACTTCAGGTTTTATCAGAATAAGGTAACACCTTAGATCAGACAATGTATTTTACATGTGAGGCCATGTTTCAGGTCTGTTTGTATCTCATCCTGGAGTGGTTTTATTTTCAAAATGACGAGTTAGGGATGGAATGCAGTGCTTGGAAATCTGCTGGAGGTAGGTTCAAGAGGGCAAATGGATTTTCATTTCGGTATGAATGGTGCGCAGTGATATGGGGAAAGGTTGGGGGTTAGCAGTAACCAATAGAACCGGAGTTGGCACAGTGGGCTGAATGGCCTCCTTCTGCACTTTAATGATTCTCTGACTGACTTTGAGGAACCTCCTAAAGGAAATTAGTGCCTTTTTTTTAACAACAGTTTCATGATCCTTATTAATCACTTAACTCCAGAATAATTAATTAATTTGTTTAATTTACATTCCTCTAGCTGCTTTGATGAGATGTGAACTGAAAACCTCAGACTATTAGTCTGGACCTCTCGCCTGGCTTGGTAACACTGCTGTTTGGCATACTGGCTTTGGATAAGGCTCCTGTTGAAGGCTGGCAGGAGTCTACTTCAGCCACTGAAGTTCTGGACTGATAACCTCAGCACTGCCATGACCTAATTTCAAGATGTCTCTCTCTGTTTGCTGCTTAGCAACAGCAACCTAGCACAAGGAGTTGACTGATCAGAAGAGGCAAAATTAAATTTCGAAACTCTGCCTTTGCCCAGAGAAGGAATAAAAAAGTTTAAAATCAAACAGTAATACTTGGAAATGAAGGTACTGGTCGTACTGGTCTTCCATACAAGGCAAATCTGACCAGTATGTCCCATTCGCTTGTTTTACTGGTTTATCCTCATGGGTTGTAGACCACCAAAATAAGCAGAGCTTTTGTTCCACCCACGACAAGGAGTCTGTAAAGCTCTACCATCTGGTAATCACCCCAAATGTAGAGGACATCTGGCCTGCTCCTTGCACCAAAGACTTTATAACCAATGAAGTCATTTTGAAGAGAGGACACAGTTGTACTGGGGGCACATCATGCTCCACAAACACAAATCATGACCAGATCATCTGCTTCTGGTTAAGGGATAAGTATTGACCAAAAGTCGGGATGATGCTATTTATGAAAACAAAGTTGTGGAATTTTTTACATTCACCTGAGAGAGCAAATGGGGCCTCAGTTTAGTGCCTCATCCAAATGATTGAAAACACAGCAAACCGCAGCATGTTTTATTGCAGTTTTGTAAACCTCTACAAATAGTATTTGCTGCTGGAAGCATTTTATTCTTTGAAGGTGAACTGTTGGAGCTAATAGTACACAGCTATTTCATTTGGCCTTGATAGCGATGCTAAGTTTCATTATTTTAGTTTGGAATGAATACCTTTTGTGATTCTCCTGCCATTTGCTGCACCTACAATGAGCTGGCAGATGGATGGAATGTATTGGAATACAGATAAGTCCAGACTGCAGGAAGTTGCGTTCACTTTTATCATATCAACGCTCAACTTATCAGGTGAAAAGAGAGGCATGTTGTCGAAGTGTTTTGTTTTACCATCAGCCATGATCCTATTGAGTGGCAGAGAAGGCTTGAGAGGCCAAGTAGTCTGGTCCTGTTCCTATTTCCTCTGGACCAAATGCAAGAATGCCAAATTTCATACACGTAACAACGATTTACGCTGCAGGATATAAAGATGCTGGTTTGTTGGCAAGGCTTTGGCTAGTAAACAACAAACTGCTGAATTCAACTGGATTGAATCATATCTTACAGCAATCCACTGCATTTATCTTTGACAGAGCTGCCAAATTGGGTTCTCTCCATTGCTCCAAAATGCGCACTTTTTTCAAAAAATTACATTAAGAACCACTTCAAGTCATAATTCTTTGAGATTTTGGTCACCCTGCTGTAAGAAAGTTGTTATTAAATTGGAGAGGGTGCAGAAAAGATTTACAAGGATGTTACTGGGACTGGAGGGTTTGAGCTACAGGGAGAGGCTGGGACCTTTCTCTCTGGAGCATGGAAGTTTCAGGGTGATCTTCGAAAGGTTTACAAAACCATGAGGGGTATGGGTAAGGTGAATAGTAAAGACCTTTTTCTCAGGATACGGGAGTTCAAAACTAGAGGACTTAGTTTTAAGATAAGAGGGAAAGGTTTAAAAGGGAGCTGGGGGTCAGCTTTTTCACACAGAAGGTGGTGTGTACCTGGTATGAGCCGCCAGAGGAAATGGTGGATGCAGGTACAGTTACAACATTTAAAAGACATTTGGACAGGTACATGAATAAGAAAGGTTGAGAGGGATATGGACTGAATGTAGGCCAATGGGAAACTAGATTAATTTGGATCTCCCATGATCAGCATGGACAAGTTGGAGTGAAGAGTCTGTTTCCGTGTTGTATGACTCTGACTCAATTTGAGAATGCTCAAAGTTATTCTTCAAGTTTCCAGAGAAGAGAACAGTGTTTTTACAACTTGAACTGTTGCCATGTGTGTTGTAATAAGAGTTCCTGCAGGGATATCCGCTAAGCAATTGCAGGATATTTTCACAGTTCAGATGACAACACATGGTAAAAACAATGACTGCAGATGCTGGAAACCAGATTCTGGATTAGTGGTGCTGGAAGAGCACAGCAGTTCAGGCAGCATCCAAGTAGCTTCGAAATCGACGTTTCGGGCAAAAGCCCTTCATCAGGGGCTTTTGCCCGAAACGTCGATTTCGAAGCTACTTGGATGCTGCCTGAACTGCTGTGCTCTTCCAGCACCACTAATCCAGAAGATGACAACACATGTCCAAGTCAAAATTGTCTGTACTTTGCACTGAAATGTGGCGGTAATAAGCATTCTCATGATGCCTCTGCTGCTGCCCTTCGTGGTGATAGAGGCTGGAATAGTGAAAAGCCTTGCAAGTGATAGCAACAACTGGCATTCATACAGCACCTTTAATCTAGTACAGCGACTCAAGGCTCCTCACAGCATTGTAATACTGAACGACACGAGATAGTTGGACAAGTGACCAAAGGCTCGGTCAAAGCAATTGGTTTTACAAACTGGCTTAAGGAAGGCGAGAGACAGAGAGGTTTGAAGAGGAAATTCAAGAGCTTAGCACATAGAAGGCTGAAAGCAAGAAGAAAGTGAGGACTGCAGATGTGGGGATCAGAGCTGAAAATGTGTTGCTGGAAAAGCGCAGCAGGTCAGGCAGCATCCAAGGAGCAGGAGAATAGACGTTTCGGGCATGAGCCCTTCTTCAGGAATGGGGAAAGTACGCCAAGCAGGCAAAGATAAAAGGTAGGGAGGAGGGACTTGGGGGAGGGGGCGTTGGAAATGCGATAGGTGGAAGGAGGTTAAGGTGAGGGAGTCGAAGGAGGGTGTCAGTGAAAGGGTACAGGTTGGTACGGCAGGAAAGGAAGAAGTGGAGGGCTTTGAGTCCTTCATGATGGGGGATGGAGGTGTACAGGGACTGGATGTCCATGGTGAAGATAAGGCGTTGGGGACCAGGGAAGCGAAAATCATGGAGGAGGTGGAGGGCGTAGGTGTTGTCCCGAATGTAGGTGGGGAGTTCTTGGACTAAGGGGGACAGGACCGTGTCAAGGTGTGCAGAGATGAGTTCGGTGGGGCAGGAGCAGGCTGAGACAATGGGTCGGCCGGGGCAGTCAGGTTTGTGGATTTTGGGCAGGAGGTAGAAATGGGTGGTGTGGGGTTGTGGGACTATGCGGTCGGAGGCGGGACAATGAGTCGGCCAGGGCATCAGGTTTGTGGATTTTGGGCAGGAGGTGACAATGGGCCGGCCGGGGCAGTCAGGTTTGCGGATTTTGACAGGAGGTGACAATGGGCCGGCCGGGGAAGCAAGAAGGCCAATGGTGGAAATTACCACTAGCCATCAGGGAAGTTTTAAGGGTGATTCATAATGCATTGATTTTATTTCTGAGGTTAGATTAGAATGGATGGCTTTGAGGTATGTAGGGAAGAGGTCCAGGGAATACTGGAAAGGGTGATGGCATTTATCCTAGGATCCTCTGGGAAGCTAGGGAGGAGATAGCGGAGCCATTGGCCTTGATTTTTATGTCGTCGTTGTCTACAGGAATAGTGCCAGAGGACTGGAGGATAGCGAATGTGGTCCCCTTGTTCAAGAAGGGGAGTAGGGACAGCCCTAGTAACTATAGGCCAGTGAGTCTCACTTCTGTTGGGGGCAAAGTCTTAGAGAGAATTGTAAGGGATAGGATTTATGAACATCTAGATAGGAATAATGTGATCAAGGATAGTCAGCATGATTTTGTGAAGGGCAGGTCGTGCCTCACAAACCTTAGTGAATTCTTTGAGAAGGTGACCAAGGAAGTGGACGAGGGTAAAGCAGGAGATGTGGTGGATATGGATCTTAGCAAGGCGTTCGATAAGGTACCCCATGGTAGGCTACTGCAAAAATTACGGAGGTATGGCATTGAGGGTGCATTAGAGATTTGGATTAGGAATTGGCTGGCAGGAAGGAGACAGAGGGTAGTAGTTGATGGTAAAGGTTCATCTTGGAGTGCAGTTACTAGCAGTGTTCCACAAGGATCTGTTTTGGGACCATTGCTGTTTGTCATTTTTATAAATGACCTGGAGGAGGGGCTTGAAGGCTGGGTGAGCAAGCTTGCGGATGATACGAAAGTCAGTGGACAGCGAAGAAGGATGTGGTAGGTTACAGCGGGATATAGATAAGTTGCAGAGCTGGGCAGAAAGGTGGCAAATGGAGTTCAATGTAGCTAAGTGTGAAGTTATTCACTTTGGTAGGAGTAACAAGAAGATGGATTACTGGGCTAATGGTAGGCTACTTGGTAGTGTGGATGAGCAGAGGGATCTTGGTGTCCATGTACACAGATCTCTGAAAGTTGCCACCCAGGTAAATAGTGCTGTGAAGAAGGCATATGGTGTACTGGGCTTTATTGGTAGAGGAATTGAGTTCCAGAGTCCTGAGGTCATGTTGCAGTTGTATAAGACTCTGGTGCAGCCTCATCTGGAGTATTGTGTGCAGTTTTGGTCGCCATACTATAGGAAGGATGTGGAGGCACTGGAACGGGTGCAGAGGAGGTTTACCAGGATGTTGCCTGGCATGGTAGGAAGATCGTATGAGGAAAGGCTGAGGCACTTGGGGCTGTTCTCATTGGAGAAAAGAAGGTTTAGGGGCGATTTGATAGAGGTGTACAAGATGATTAGGGGTTTAGATAGGGTTGACAGTGAGAACCTTTTTCCGCGTATGGAGTCAGCTGTTACTAGGGGACACAGCTTTAAATTAAGGGGAGGTTGGTATAGGACAGATGTTAGGGGTAGATTCTTTACTCAGCGGGTTGTGAGTTCATGGAATGCCCTGCCAGTATCAGTGGTGGATTCTCCCTCTTTATGGTCATTCAAGCAGGCATTGGATAAAAATATGGAGGTTATTGGGCTAGTGTAGGTTAGGTAGGCTTCGGTCGGCGCAACATCGAGGGCCGAAGGGCCTGTACTGCGCTGTATTTTTCTATGTTCTATGTTACTTGAATCTGAAGTTACTGTAATATCACTTGCCTTCTATAAATTTGAGTGGAATATAATTCGTGATTTATTGTCCCTCAAAACACGTTACGTCACTGTACTCACCAAATAATGGAGTTCTGAACGTAACAGGCTCTGACTTCTACTCAGAAAGCCCCATCAGCAAATGTCACAGCTTTTGAATAATCACAGTCATTTCTGTGTCAACACTTGTTGGAATCTCCCACTTAATTTAACGAAGAGTGATATTCTAGGGTACAAGACTACTTTCATTTGCGATCTGTTTATTACATACAGAACAACATCCTGCACTTACTTTGAGGCTGCTGTCCTGAAGAGAACTTTCAAAAGATGTCAATCTGACGATGTCCTTTTTTAAAATCTGACCTCCTTTTTCCCAGATATCCAGGATAGTTTTCATTCTTTTCCCCATTAGCTTTCCTTTTGAGTGTTAATGCAGTTTTTCTTTCTTTTTTTTCTCTTTCTTTTCAGTTGTATTTGGTGATCGTCTGGACATTTGAGATCTACATGATCCCACTCGCCTTTTTGTTGCTTTTTGCCTGGAACTACATTCAGAAAGCCAGAGGGAAAGTGGTCAGCCAGCACTACATGGTGAGTTTTGACAGGACTCTTCTTTTCCAGTGCTTTTTCAAGATAACGAATAATATCCCCGATCATAACCAAAGGCAAAAGTCTCCCTCTGTTAAAATGGCACATATAACACAAGAGTTGCAATTATATAATGGCTTGTATGACTATCCCGGTCATCCCAAACTGTGTTACGGCTACCTCAAAAGTATTTTTGAAGTGTAGTCGTTGTTATGCAAAACTTAGCAGTCACTTTGCGCATTACAAACACCCAGAAGGGCTCCTGATTAGGTACCCAGTTTGTGTAACGATGACTGGGGGATACCTGTTGACCAGGGCACCAGGAACAATTACCCTGCTGTTTTTCTTCCATGAGCTCTTTTGCATCCACAAGAGAAGGCAAATGGGGCCTTGGGTTTAGCATTCAATCCAAAACACTGTATCTCCAACTCTGCAGCACCCCCTCAGTACTGCATGGGAACATCAGCCTTGCTTTTGGACTCAGAGCCGTGAACTGGGTCTTGAACCTGAAACCTCGTGGCTCAGAGGTGAGAGTGCAACTTATAGAGCCACCACTGACACTTAATCATAGCAGCAAGTAAAGGATTAGATTCCTTACAGTGTGGAAACAGACCCTTCAGCCCAACAAGTCCACACCAACCCTCCTAAGAGTAACACACCCAGACCCATTTGAATGATGCACCTCACACAATGGGCAATTTAGCATGGCCAATTCATCTGACCTGCACACCTTTGAACTGTGGGGGGATACGCACACAGACGCGGGGAGAACATGCAAAATCCACACAGATAGTCACCCGAGGCTGGAATGAACCTGGGTCCCTGGTACTGTGAGCGACTGTGCCACTAAAAGATGCTTGTAGACATAATGATCCTGGCCCAGATAGCCCAGTAGCTGTGACAGTCTAGACTGGAGTCATGCTTCAGATGCAGTTGATTAATGGAGGAATTGCCTGGAGGATTAAAAATTGGAACCCTTTGAAAAAACTCCCTCAAAGTTGGAACTTCTGGAGGGGCTTTCACTCCTAGGAAATGGTAAAGGATTAAAAACCCAAGTGGCACCCTATCCCTCTCCTTCACCCAACTGGCATACTACCCCCATCACAAACCTGGCATCCTGAACTCATCACTCACCTGGCACTCTACCCCATCCCCCAACTGGCACCCTGACCCCATCACCCACCTAAAGCCGTATCCTGTCACCCACTTGGCAGCCTCACTCCCCCGATTACCTCTGACATCCTACCTCCTTCACCCAGCTGGTACTCAACCCAAAAACGGAAAGTCTGGAGAAACTCAACTGGAGAAACTCAGCAGGTCTGGCAGACCCTGTGAAGAGCGGGAAACAGAGTGAATGATTCGACAACAGTGACCTTTTGTCAGCAAAGCACTCTACGCTAATCACTGACCTGGGCAGCCTACCGAGCTCATCCACCTGACCTCCTACATCCCTTCAGCTAGCTGGCATTGTACCCCCTACCCTACCACCTACCACCCTCGCTCCACATTTACCTTGCATACCTATCCTTTCAGAGGAACTTTCAAAGTGGTTGCTGGACATTTAAATAATTGCTCTACATTTTCTGGGCCACTATGTATTTTAAATCATTGGAGGACTCCTCTTGTTCACTGGATTCACAGCTAGATCAGAGTTGGCCTTTGTTGTGATATAAAATTTGTTGATCTCTTGAGATTTATTTGGAATTAAGTATCCATCTTGATCTCTGTTTGAAATTCCTGTGGTCTGAGTACTATATCTGAAGCAGATCAGTGAAGCCAATAATAGGCATTGATGCCAGTACTCTGAGGATTTAAGCAAATTCTCCCAAGAGTTATAGTAGGCAATTACAAAACCCACCTGAAAGCTCGGTGTCTTGGTTATCTGAGTTTTACACTGGGAGGTTGTTTGTTCCTCTGCTTTCTCTGTCTTTTACTCCTCACGCCATTTTTAGGGGGTGCAATGGGCTAGTGGCATTATGGCAGAAAGTGAAAATTGAATTCAACAAAAAAAATCTAGAATTAAAGAGTATAATAGGGATCATGAATCCATTACCGATAGATGGGTTTTCCAATGTTCACTAATGTCCTTGAGACAAGGAAACTGCCACCCTTACTCGGTCTGGCCTACATGTGACCCCTGACTGACAGCAATGTGGTTGATCCTTAACTACCCTCTGGGCAACCAGGGATGGCAATAAATGCTGCCTAGCCAGCGATGCTCTCATCCAATGCATAATTTTTAAAAAGTGCTGAACATCTGCGTTTTGTCCAAAGTCCTTCTCAGTTTGTTGGCCACAAAGTGGCATGGATATAACCTGACCATAGCAAGGTCATTTTGCCCTCCTGTTACATTATATCACAGTAAAAGGCCATAAGCTACAGTCACACTGCTCTTAATTGCACTGTGCTCCTCTGAGCTGATCAGTCTGCTGCTCGCTTGGCCGGGAAGGTAGCAGGAAGCAAATGGACTCTTTGCAGTACAGTTGGAGCAGTTACGAAAGACGTTTCTGGTCCTTCTGTGCCAGGTTTGTCGTGGAGCTCAACCCAAAGCGAACCTGATAATGTCTTTCTTGACATGTTCAACTTGATGAGTTTGAGGAGGAAAAAGACACACACACATCTTCGGTGGCAATAATGCCATAACCATACTGTATCTTTTCAAACATGTCAGTGCCTGCGGTCATGTATTTGAAAGGAAGTTTGATAGGTGGGTGATGGGAAATAGTCTGTCAAACATTCCTCCAGCATGAGTGCCGCTTTTAAGTCTGTTTTTGCAGCAGTGTTGGTTTCTATAACACGTTGTTCAAGTGATCTCCCCGACCTTGACTCTCTGTCCTACGGTTCTTACAGAGCGTTAAATCACAGCCCTGGAGCCAAGGACAGAGGTCAGCCATGTGACTGCACAAAACAATATGTGTTACTGGAACCCATCACTGCATCAAACTCTTAATAACCTCGTAACCAGAGGGAGTGGACATTCTTGACAGGATTGTTTTAGTGGGGGAGGCAAAAGATTTGGCAAGGTGCCCAAGTTGCTTTTCTGAGGAAAGGCAAGTTAAAATGCACAAAGTTCTTGCAATATGCCGATAGTCTGTATCTTAATATTCCGTCAAACATTCACTTTGAGAGTTTTAATATTTGCCCCCAACATTATTTCCTTTGATAAGAAACAAAATGATTTTTTTCCACCTTATTTCTAGACCGAGTGTTGCATAGATTCACAAAGGCTACAACACAGAAACTGTCTATTCAACCAGGGTGCAGGATAGTGGTTCAGTGGTTAGCATTGCTGCCTCTCAGTGCTAGGGACCTGGGTTTGATTCCATTCTCGGGTGACTGTCTGTGTGGAGCTTGCACATTCTCCCTCGTGTCTCTGTGGGTTTCATTCAGATGTTCCGGTTTCCTCCCACAGTCCAAAGATGTGCAGGTTAGGTAGATTAACCATGCTTAATTGCCCATAGTGTGCAGGCTAGGTGGATTGACCATGGGAAATGCAGGGTTACAGGGGTAGGTCTGGGTGAGATGATCTTTGGAGGGTTGGCATGGATTCGATAGGCCAAATGGCCTGTTTCCACACTGTAGGGATTCTATGATTTCTCTTTGCCTGTGCTTGTACTCAACGGTCTTTACTTAACCCTATCATCATGTTATTCTGTTCCACCCTCTCCATTAAAGTCCCCTTTAATGTCTCTATATTATTTGCCTCGACTATTTCTTGTAGCAAGCCCCACTTTCTGAATGAAGGTTTTTCTCCTGAATTCCCAATTGGATTTATATGTGATTATCTTAAATGTGTGATCCCTGATATTGTTTTCTCCGACAAATGGAAACATCTCCGACTGACCCTTTTTAGAATTTTAGAGATCTAAATCAGAAGAACCTTCCTCTCTTCATGGGTGAAGAGACCAAACCCAGTGTGAACCAAGTCCCTTGGTCTTCGAAAGGTTCCATTAATTCACAATACCACAACATTCTTTACCAGGCAAAGTTTTCTGGAAAGCTGATGTAATAGTAATTAGTCATGATCGGAGCTCAAGAAGGTACAACCCTGGTCTCCCATCATTTCCATTCATTTCCTACATGGCCTTTATCCTTTGTTAATATGTTTGAGCACCAGCCAACAGCAGTGCAATGCTAACACCTGCCTCCCCGAGGGTGTCCAGTGGACTGCTCATTTGCTGATGGATTTCAGGGTTAAACCCACACTGTGTTTGACGGTATGGATGTTGAGCCACTGGATTCAGCTGCAGAGACTTGGACGAAAAGTACCAATCCGGTGACAGGAATCTTCAGCTGGGTAAACCACTGCTGTGTGATGCCGAATTTGAAAAGTTTGGTTCCGTCTTGCTGTGACTGGCATTCACTGTGGGGTACGTTCAATGTCGTAAACCATTTGGTTGACAAAGAGGTGACCTTCTTGATGTTTATAAAATCAGGAGGGGCATGGATAAGGTGAGTAGTCAAGGTCTTTTTCCCTGGGTTGTGGAGTGCACAACTAGAGGGGGCTTAAGGTGATAAGGGAAAGATTTAAAAAGGGCCTAAGGGACAACTTTTTCACGCAGGGGGTGGTGCGTGTATGGAATGAGCTGCCAGAGGAAGTGGTGGCAGCTAGTACAATTACAACATTTAAAAGGTATTTGGATGAGTATACGAATAGGAAGGGTTTAGAGGGATATCAACCAAATGCTATCAAATGGAAGTAGATCAATGTAGGATATCTGGTCAGCATGGACCAGTTTCCATACTGTACATCTCTATAACTAATTGGTAGATTTTATCACTAGCCCATTGGAGGTGGATTTGTAAAGTGCATGCCCAATAATATTTTAAGGAACAGGAGTAGGCTGTTCCCATTATCAAGGTTGCTCTGCTATTTAATAAGATCAGGGCTGATCTGACAATGGAGATAATGAAGACTGCAGATGCTGGAAAGTCAGAGGTGATTAAAGTGTGGAGCTGGGAAAAGCACAACAGGTTAGGTAGCATCAAAGGAGGTGGGGAGTCAACATTTCAGGAAGGGTCCTGACAAACGCTTGATCTGGTCTGACTATGGCTTTATTGGCACTTTCTTCCTTTCTCTCATAACCTTGACTCCCTTGTCAATCAAAAATCTGTCCATATGTAATGAACCAGGCTCTGCTACTCTCTCTCTGTGGAAAAGAATTTCAGAGATTAATGACTATTTGCAGGAAGAAATTCCTCCTTATTGCCATCTTAAAGAGAGTTCCCTTACCTTTAAACCATGCTCCCTGTTGTATTAGGTGTTGTTTCTGAAAAGGTTAATGTTGGAAACTGCTTTAGGCTTTAATCAGTCTAATGATGTCTCCCACTGTTTGGGTGAAGGATGGGGAGTCTAGCTTGAGATCCTAGTGTATGTAAAATACCAGGCTGAAAGGATAGAGTTAAAAACAAGGAGAGCATACTGCTCACAGTGAGCATTGCTGCCATCCCGAGTGGGCACCACAAGACAGAGCTCCAGTCGAAGTGATGTCAAGGACCATTACATTAATTGATAGCGAGGTCACAGCATCAGAGACATTGCAGATTTAAGGTGACAGCAATTGCTAACAAAAGGACAGTTTCGAAGATTTAAAAGATGGAGTCTGACAGAAGAAGAAGGTAGAAAAATTTTAAGTTTAGGCTGATCAGGTGGTACATCAATTAAATCGCCGATTTGGTGGGAAAATGTATTAAGTCCACAACTGTGGATGTTTATTTTACAAAATTGAGGTATGAGTATGTACTGGCCGTGAAAATGGGTAAAATATTCATTTTGCCCAGGAAGTGGTGAGAAACCTCTATCTGGTCTGTAGAAGATGGAACAGCTCCCAAGTGCTCCTCTAGAGAAGTTAATAGCCCGTGTTACAGCTAAACCCAGTACAATATCCTCTGTAAAGCAGAACCAAGAGACTAAAACCAAATCCTCCTGCGGAGAAATGATTTACAGATGATCAGAATGAAGCTCAACAGGCAAAAAGCCAAAAAAACCTAATAATCCTTTGCTCTCTCGGTTGTGTAACTCAACTCAATTCATTAGTGGTTTATTCTCTATAACTAATAACCAATCATGACCTCAGACCAACTAGTGAAAAGAGGATTGGTTGCCGCACTCTATCCCAACTATTGGTTGGTTGTGGTTTACTGTACTACACATCAATCAGTCCATAATTCTAGATTCCCTTACAAATAACTCCCCTGTCGAAGCCCCTCAGAATCTTAAATGTTTCGATAAGGTCACTTTTCATTCTTCTGAACTCCAATTAGTTAGCCCCAACGTGCTCAATCCTTCTTTGCAAGACAGCCTTTTCATCCCAGGAATGAACATCAGGAAACTTCTCTGAACTGCTTCTAATGCAAGTGCATTCTTCCATAAATAAGGAGCCTGAAACTATACTGGGTTCTCCAGGTGCAATCTTACAAATGACCTGCTCTGGCAAGACCTCCTTACTTTTATACTCATTGACTTTGCAACCATTCTGTTTGCCTTGTTAATTACCTACCAAGCCTGCGTTCTAACTGTTTCTGATTCATGAACGAGCAAATGCCTGCATCAGAGACCCATGCCAAAAAGGCCAAAGGCAATTGCAACTGAATACCCCCTTGGGAAGGGGTTTCTGCTCCATACTAAGCACCCTCACAGATCTGGGTTTGTTTTTCATAATCCTGCTGGAACCTTTTGCACAGGTCTCCATTTTTGGCTGGCTTGTCAGTGTTCCCACACCTTAGCTGTGCTCACCTCTTCCAGTGTAAGTGCCAGGCCTATCCTGCCTGATTATCCCTTCCATGTTCAGCAGCCACCTCCTGCAGGTAGACCGCTAGCACCAGCAGAGGTAATTCCGGACACTCATGAATTTTCAAAACCTGGATGATTCTGGTCTTTGAAACTGAAATTGCTGTGAAATTTTTCCAGAGTACGATTTTTACTAAGTGGAGTAGAGGCCACATTCCTCGACACAGACCATTTATTTTAAGTTTATGCCCTCTGGTCCAAGACTCTCTGACAAAAGGTAACCTCCTTTCTGTTTCTGTTCAGGTTGTGAAAGATTGCCCCTGTATTTGCCATTCCAAGCCAATCTGTAGGTGAAATGTGTAGAGTGGATGTTCCACATCAGAGTGCACAGCTATTGAATGGTGGGACTTTCTTCCATACCAGAGATCCTCTTTAACTAACAAGTGCCAGTCCACTTCTCTCCAGAGGGAGAAGCACACTGATATGAGGTAAAAACATTGGAGCACAATCCCATTCCCACTATCATTAGAGTGGTAGGTCCTCTTTCTGTTCTGTGGTTACTTACAGCAAAGAATAAGATGGGCTTTTACCACAATCAACCTTAGTAATGCCAAAACAAAGAAGAGTGCAGCACAGTACAGGCCCCTCAGCCCTAAATGTTGGGCTGGCCTTCTATCTTACTCTAATATCAGACTAACCTGCATACCCTTCATTGTACTAACTTCCATGTGCCTGTCCAAGAGTTGCTTAGATGTCCCGAATGTATCTGACAAACATGTTGAGCAGGAATCCAGCTTTAATTTCAGATTTATTAATCGATTTTATGATCCACTAGTTCTTATGGCTGGCATTGGACTCATATCACCATAATGTTAGTGGGGCATTAGATTATGAGCCTAATGACATTTCCAAGACACTAACAGCATGGGTTTGATCCAGTTCCAGCTGAGGTAGATTTGAAACGTAAGGTGACTAGCAAGTTTCTTTTACCTAGGGTTGGGGAGTTCAAAACTAGGGGGCATATTTTTAAGGTCAGAGGGGAAAGATTTAAAAAGGGGCCTGAGGGGCAGCTTTGTCACACAGAGGGTGGCTCCTATATGGAATGAACAGCCAGAGGAAATGGTTGATACTTATACAATTAAAGCTTTTAATGATATTTTGACAGGTTCATGAGTAGGAAAGGTTTAGAGGAGTATGGGCCAAACACAGGCAATGAGATTAGTTTAGCTTGGGCGAATTGGACCAAAGGGTCTGTTTCTGTGCTGTATGACTTGACTCTTATCTGTCTAATGTGCCTCTGAAAGTACAAAGCAATGGGAAACACCACTGACAAAATACTTCTTAGAAAAGTGCTCAAAATGGATCCAAGGATGTCCCTGTGGGCGGAGTGCACATGAAGGAATGAATGAAAAAATGAATGAATGAATGAACCCACAATATAACTGTTTGTAAGATGCTGAAACAAGCCATCCAATGAACAAGCAGGCTATAGCAGAATTAACTTGCAAAGTAATAAAACATTTCATTTAAAGCAGATGTCTTGCTATTAAGAGACATCACTGAAATTGAACAGTGTAGATGAACACTATTGAGTACAGAATATCTTTTGGAACTTGCTCATTTCATTGAATCAGAATGGATACAGAATACAGGCTGGCCAATGATCACTGACTCTCTGCAAGAGCATTCCAGCTCATCCCATTACCCTGCCCATCGTGGTGTTTGTTTCACACCAGAAGTGATGTTCGTTACTGTGATAGACATGGTGGGCGCGTTGGCGAGTGTACTGTACAGTCAAGTCACATTCGGAGAAAGGGAGGACTGCAGATACTGGAGATCAGAGTCGAAGAGTGTGGTGCACAGATGGTCAGGCAGCAGCCGAGGAGCAGGGGGATTGATTCAATGTTTCGAGCATAAGACCTTCATCAGGAATGAGAGGAATGAGTCAAGTTGCATTGTTTAGGCACAATTTATGATTAGTGTAAAAAATATTGTGGCCTTTTTTCAGGTTTGAGCACTACTTTAAAGCATCAAACACTTTGCTTGTGTTGTTATAATGATCTAGAGTTAAAAGCATTTTGCCAGTGTAAGAAAAAAAAGTTATTTAAGGCTAACTATTCATTTCTCTTCTTGTGTTTTCTGTGTCAGGAGGATTATGACGTGGACATTGATGACGACGATGAGGAGGATGAAAAGGTAACGGACAATGTATCTAATTATTACTCAACAAGCAGGCATGTTGTTTGTGGATGAAGGATCTCACAATTCACTCGCTTGTTTCATTAAAAGACCTGGTGCGGATTTTCTCTGTCAGTCTGCCAATTCTCGTTCTGTTCTGCAGAGTTCTCAAAGCACTGAATTTAAATTATTGGCAGCTACCACCCTGAGCTTAAGTGCATTAAAATAAACTTGGCAAATGCAGGAGATATGCTGAAAGCAGAAACCCATCCTAAGTAGATGGTTTGGATATCTTTAAGCAAGTATTTAAGATTTTAATTTGTATTTGTGTCTGAGTGTTACAGAATCACTTCCAAATTCCATGTCAGCCATTCACTGAAGGCCTGTATTGTTAAACACTGGTATAACATCTCCTACTGTGAGAGCTAGAAATGGTTTAATACAGGTGCAAGCAACAGAAAGCCTGTCTGTGTAAGGGAAAATTTTAAATTGGTAACACTTCAAAGGGCCAAGTCCACTGAAGTCAATGAGTTATGAATTAGCACTGACATTCTCATTCTCCCAGCAGTAGCTCTGCAACCTCTTGTAACGGAAATGCCAGAATGCCTATTGCATTTACTTGCTTGAGAGCCAGTGCTGTCACCTCTCAACCTGCGAACAACAAGCATAGTGAAAAAATATTTGTGTATGGAAAAAAACATGGTCTTAGAGAACAACACCAAGGACATAGGTAAATCAACAAGCACTCTGCCTGATTTTTCTTTAATGTTGGTTCTTGCTCATTTAATGACACCATCCAGTGCCAGTTTGCAACGTCATCTCCATTCCCTCCCACTACCCATAATCAGTCACAGAAGATTCACTATTAATACATTAGATCTTCCAAAATAGTGCCTCTATCTTTTCTGTTACAGCTCAATCATCGTGTGGAGATGCTGGTGTTGGACTGGGGTGGACAAAGTCAGAAGTCACATAACATCAGGTTTTAGTCCAACAGGTTTATATGAAACCACAAACTTTCAGAATACTGCTCCTTTGTCAGATGAAGTGATTTGACCTAATGAAGGAGCCGCGTGCTGAAAGCTTGTGATTTTAAGTAAACCTGTTGAAATATAACCTGAGGTCATGTGACTTCTTACTTAACCCAATCATCAAACTTTCAATGTTGGAAGTCAGGCTTCACTGGTTTGGAACTGATGAAGCCTGGTCAGATCACATGAAAGACTGTAACGTCTATCTTATTAGCTTTATTTCTTATTTTTTCTATCTTATATACTATGTCTGCCTGGAATGTAGAATGACTTTTTTCTTCATTTTTTTCTTTTTTATACTTACGATTTGTACCTGGGTACTTTGTACCTAAGATAGTGCCACGTTTTGATGACATTATACACTTTTCACTGCACTCCTGCTCTTTTGTAACTTGAATGCTTGTGACAATAAATCTAATGCAAATTCTAATTATATGGACCTTTAGGACATCGAATTGACTTTAAAAAAATTCTGATTTCCACGTTGTCACTCGACTAGCTAATTACCTGCATTTGAAAATAATGATACTTTCAAAGATTTGCAACTCTAGAAGAGCAGTACCCTGGAAAGACAGTGTGATGTAGTGTTAGTATCGTTGGACTAGCAATCCCAGAGATCCAGGTAATGTTCTAAGCACCTATGGGTTGAATCCCACTATCACAGATGGTGGAATCTGAATTCAATAAAAATCTGGAATGAAATGTTTAAAGGTAACCATGAAACAATTGTCGATTGTCATAAAAATTCATCTGGTTCACCAATATCCTTTAGGGGAGGAAAGTCTGGCCTCCATCTGACTCCAGACCCACAGCATTTGGTTGACTCTTAACAGAAAATCTTTGAAATAGCTCAGAAGTCTACTCCATTCCATCAAACACTGCAAAGTCTAAAGAATGGAATGGAATAGGACAGACTGCCTGGGTGGACTAAGGCATGGAAATATTAGTGACTAACACAATCCTGTTGACTCTGTAAAGTCCGCCTTACTAATATCTGGGGTTCAGTACCAAAACTGAGAGAACTGTCTCATAGTCAAGTCAAACAACAGCCTGAAACACACTTATTTACAGAATCATACTTCATAGACAACATCCCAAAATCACCATTACCATCCCTGGATATATCCTATGCCACTGGCAAGACAGACCCAGCAGAGATGGTGGCACAGTGTTATGCAGTCAGGAGGAAGTTGCCGTGGGAATTCTCAACATTGATTCCGAAAACCCATGAAGTTTCATGGCATCACTTGAAACAAGGGCACGATTACCACCCATGATGACTCCCCAAAGCCATGATTTGGAGATGTTGGACTGGGGTGTACAAAGTTAAAAATCACAATCACCTGATGAAGGAGCGTCACTCCGAAAGCTAGTATGCTTCCAATTAAACCTGTTGGACTATAACCTGGTGTTGTGTGATTTTTAACTTTGTACTCCCCAAAGCCAGCCCACCATCTCCAAGCCACACGTCAGCAACACGTGTGATAGAAACTCTCCAGTTGCCTGGATCAGTGCAGTTCCAACGACACTCGAGAAACTTGACACCTTGCAGGGCAAAGAGGCCCATTGATTGGCACAACACCCACTCCCATCATCATCGACGCTCAGTAACTGCAGTGGGTACATTGCAGAAATTCACCAAGACTCCTTACACAGCAGACAGCACCTTCCAAACCTACGACCAATGCCATCTAAAAGGATAAGGGCAGCAGGTACATGGGAACACCACCATCTGTAAAATACATTTCCAAGCTACTTGATAATATGTCACCGTTCCTTCATTGTGGTTGGGAATCATTGAATGCCTCCCAAATGGCATTGTGATTGTGCCAACACCTAATGGGTTGCAATGGTTCAAGAAGGTAGCTCCCTGCCACGTTCTCAAGATCAGCTAAGGATAGGCTATAAGTGTTACCCAGCCAACGATGCTCATGTCATGAGTGAATTACAAGAAACAACTTTCATCTGCAACACCGTCCTTTGCACCATTTATTAAGGTGCAATCAGAGATGGTAGTCTCTCTGAAAAGCTTAGACTTAAGTTCATCTATATTTTTTAGAAGAAGTTAGCAATTTGATCTATGCTAGCAATGTGCAGAATGCCACAGTCTGAGTCTGTGCAATGTGGAGAATCTCCCACCATGATCCTCCCAGTGATGATGTGCAACTCTTTGAAGTGTAGCTTTCTTCAGCTTATCACATTAAACATAAGCTTCCATTGTTTTCAAATGACTTGAAAACAAGATGAAACCTTTCCATCGCAGTGACATTGATCGGAAATGCCTCTTTGCTTCATCAACAGGCTATATTGCAGCAGCACCTTCACTCAATTTACTTGCATTGCAAGTAGCAACTGTTCACAGAACAGATTTATTTATGCAGCTGTGATTTGTTAAAATCTAGTTCTACTGAGTGTGGAAAAGACTAACAAGTTATTTTCCATGCTTCATTGCCTTGAGGTAGAGCTAATACCTTTCTAATTCAAGATCAATAAGCTTTTACCACGATTCTAACCCAAGACGCCTGTTTTACCTTCAGCTTCATCATCGGCTGCAAAAATATTGTCAAGTCAGCTTTGGATGTCATGTTATTCCATGTGGCCATTTTGCATTGCACGTGCAAATGTTTGGCTGAAACTTTGCCATCGTTAGACACTGACAAGTGGAAATCAGGTTGTATCAAGAGAAAATCTATGAACAGGAGGAGGCCATTCAGCCCCTCAGCTCTGTTCCATCATTTAGTGAGATCATGGCTAACCTGTGACCCAACTCCATAACACCTGCCTTTGCAAGTATCCCTTAATATCTTTGTGTAACAAAGGATAATGGGGAGACAATTATCAGTGGACTGGTAATGTTCTGGGGACTCAGTTTGAAATCCTGTCACAGCAGATGGTGAAATTTGAATTCAATTCATAAACGAAGTCTGAAATTAAGAGTCGATATGATGACTATGAATCCATTGTCAATTGTCAAAAAAACCCAACTGATTCACTAATGTCCTTTAGAGAAGGTAACTGGTCTGGCCTCCATGTGACTCCAGACCCACAGCTAAGTGGTTGACTCTTAATTAGGGATGAGCAATAAATGCTGGTCTTGCTAGCATTGTCCTCTGAGTGAATTTTTAAAAATCTATCTCAGATTTTAAATCTAACATTAAAATTTAGCGTGACGATTTAAAATTAATAACTGATCCAGCAACCACGACCAGTAAACAGTTTCAAAAAATGTAAATTCCAGTTCCAAAGAGAAGCAGTCGTGGTGAGGATCAGAGAGGAAACAAGCGAAATGTTTGCAAGTATTACTGTTTGGAAAACGTTTCTGATAGTTTGGTTCATCAACCAAGCTGGGAATTGGAAAATGAGTCTGCAGAAGTCATCGGCTAGATTGTGCTTTGAAGCTAATGGTGCACACCGTTATGATGCAGTGAAACAACTTCCAGAGTCTGGATGCATGCAGTTGAACATGGAAATCTTGATGTTATAATCCTGCTAACCTTGCTGTTTCTCAGCCTGCGTTATAACAGAATTACTTGAAGTGACTCACTTCTGAATCAAAGTAAGTGAATGATGTTACAACGCTTAACCACTAAATATGCCTGAAAACTTCAAGGTTCCTGGAATGAGGTGAATGGTATGATCAGTCATAAGTGCTGCACTGAAATATTTCCAATTAAGTATATAAAATATGGAATCTCATTCCTTCAACATTTAATCACTGCTAGAGATTTATAAAAAATTGTTTTTGCTTTTGCTCTTTTATTTCTTTCTGTTAATCTCATATTTCTTTCCCTCTCTTTATTTCCTTTATTTACACAATCTAAATCTGATGTATCCTTCCTAAGTTAAACTCTGTGGGCTGAGATCCAAGATGGCGGCAATCTAGTAGGTCTGCCTTGCTGAGCTCTGCACCATAACCCAGGCAAAGTGATGCAGTTATCCTCCCTTTCTTAGCTGTTGTGGTAAAAGTTGGTAGTTTTAGATGCCCAGAATTGCTGTGTGTCAGTTTTGTTGATTAAGGAAGATGACCAAGGGAAAAGGACAGCGAGGATCGCAACAAGCAGGGCACTCTCCTGCCGCTAAGGACACGCTTGCAACTGCAGCGTCAGCCTTCACGAACATCCCGAGGACTTAGCTGTGGAGCAGAGCCTGGTCTCGGAGTTCATGAAACTCTGAGAGAAGATCGATTCAGCGATGGAGGAGACCCAGACCAGGCTGGAACTGATCTCGGTCATGCTGCAGAAGCATAACCAGCAGATCCAGCGTCTTGGGTAGTGTGTCATGGAGGTGGAGCAGCTGGCCACGGCTTCTGAAACCATGGCAGAATCCTTGATGGGTTGGGTCCAGACCTTGGAATGGCGGGTGCGGGCCTTGGAAGAGCAGTTCAATGACTTTGAAGGTAGAGGTCGTCAAAAGAACATTCGCTTGATTGGGCTGCCGGAGTGGGAGGAAGAAAGCTAGCTGATCAACTTCTTAGAGCAATGGCTCCCACAGTTTCTGAGGTTGGAGTCTGAGGTAGGTCAACTGCGGGTTGAGCAGGCCCACCGGGTCGCAGTGCGCAGGCCCAGATCAGACCAGTGCCCCCATCCCCCGGTCCTAGTGTGACTCCAGCATTACAGAGATAGTGATGCTGGAAGCCTCTCGAGAATCCTCAGGCTCTCACATACAAAGGATCACGAATTATGCTTTTCTTAGACTTCTCTCCGGTCGTGATTCGTAAGAGGAAGGCCTTTGATGAAGTAAAGAGGAGGCCAAGGGAATTGAATATTCAGTACTCTTTAAGATATCTGGCAATATTACATTTCAGGCACGGCGGGTCCATGTTTAATTTTGACGAATCAGAAAAGGTAAAGGTCTTCCTGGATACTTTAAAATAGACTAACTGGCTCAAATAATATGGACAATAGTGTTTACCTTGTTTTCTCGGTGGTTTGCCTGGTTTTGTTCTTTTAATACATGGGGGTCACCTTTTTCTTTTTCTCTCTCTTCTCCCTTCTTTCTCCCCTCCCATTATCCTTTTTTAGTATCATTTCCTTTTCTTCTCTCTCTCTCTTGATGTGGGATGGGGGGGTGGGGGTTTGAGGGTGTTTTTTTTTATCTACCAGGATTGCCCAGGGTCAAAGTATGGATGGGATGGGCTGAATGCTCACTTTTAATTTTCTTGTTATAAGATGCATGTGATTTGTTTTGTCTGGGTTTGGGGTGTGGCTTCAGCTTGAAGGAGCCATGGAGGGGTTAGTGGGTTGTATGAGTGTTCCCCGTGAGCAAGGGGGGGGGGGGGAGAGTCTCCTTTTATTTGTGTTAAATGTTGATTCATTGTAGAAGTAGTTGTTAGAAGTTTTGATTTGGTAGTTTTTGTAATTGTATTCTCAAGTTTATTTGAACTGTTTACACTCGGCGCATTATGAGAGGGATTCTTCCTCCCAGGGGATCACGGGCTGTTTTGGACGGCTATGACTAATAGTTTGTTTATATGATGCACCTGGAACATTAAGGGGAGTCATTTACCGATTAAGAGAAAGAAGAGATTTTCAAGCCTTAGTAAAGAAACGGTTGATGTAGCCTTGCTGCAAGAAACACATCTAACCGATAAGGAGCACTTATTGGATACAGCAGGAAGGATCTGGCCGGTGTTTTCTCATCCTTTAATTCTAAAAGCAGAGGAGTTGCTTTGCTTATCCAGGAGAATCTTCCATTTCAGCTGTTAGACCAAATTAAAGACGAATATGAGCAGTTTCTGATCCTGAGAGCTTTGATACATTGAGTGGAGTACAGGATTTTGAATGTATATTGCCCCCCCCCAGCACATCCCCTCAATTTTTTTAACGAATGCGCTCTCCAGGTTGATGACCCTTGGGGTGCATCATACAATTATAGAGGGAGACTTTAACCGACTTATGGACCCCGAGGTGGATAGGATACTGAGGGGTCTCAAGGGTTATACTCCCACAATCCAGGCAGCTAATGGACCTGACCAAGGAGCTGGGGTTGGTGGATGTGTGGAGATGTGTTCACCCAGAGGGTAGGGATTTCACCTTCTTCTCTAACCCACACAAATGCTACACTAGGATTGGTATGTTTTTTGCTCCGTCAGCCTTTTTGAATTTGGTGCTGTCCAAGGGTGATCAGCTGTCATGGTTAAGTAGCTGTCAGTGTCTCCATGCTGTGGGTGTTTTCAGCAGTACTGAGTTTGCGAAGGTGAGCTGAATTGTATAACTCCTAGGCTTGAGTCCTGATGGATAGAGATTGTTGGTGAGTAATCAGTGTGGTTGGGGGTAAATTGCGTAGTGGCTAAGACTGTGCGGTGGGGGCATTGATGGTATATTAGTCTTGAAGCCCTGTTATAGGAAGGATGTTGTTAGCTGGAGAGGGTTCAGTTACCAGGATGCTGCCAGGACTGGAGGGGTTTGATTTATAGAGAGACGCTGAATAGGCTGAGGCTGTTTTCACCGGAGTGTAGGAGGTTGAGGGGTGACCCTATAGATGTTTTTAAAATCATGAGAGGCATAGATAAGGTAAGTGGCAGGTGCCTTGTCCCTCGGGTGGGAAGTTTATAAAAAGACATGAGGGGCACATTTTTTACACAGAGGATGATTCATGTGTGGAATGAACTTGCTGAGGAAGTGGTGGGTGTGGGTACAGTTACAGTGTTTAAAAGTCATTTGGATAAGTCAATGTATAGAAAACGTTTGGCTGGATATGGGGCAGGTGGCAGGCAGGTGGGACTATTTTAGTTTGAGATTATTGTTGGCATGGACTGATTGGACCAAAGAGTCATTTTCCATGCTGTTTGACTCTATAACTTGTTCTCATTCACCTTGTGTCAGGTGAATCTTGTGGCGTTGCATCCAGATTATCGGGTTTGACTCCCAGCATTGCAGTTCCTATTGCCCTCTGACCAAATGACTGGAGGACATACTGCACATACAGGGCATCCCTCTTCCTTTCCATCATCTTCACGATGACCTGCCGTGCATTGTCTGAAAACATTTGGAGTCCACTCTGCCTCATTTTGTGGCATTACTCACTGTTTGCCACGACTAGATTTGCTTTCCATGTACCTCTCAGTGCTTGCCCCAGCCACATTGTCCAGAAGAGGTACAGACCACCTTTAAACCTTAAAAAAAAACACCATTCTGACTGGGACAACACATCAATCTTGGGACAGGCTAAGCAAAGACATGCCAGGGAATCCCTAGAGGCCGAGCACTCCAACCACGACGCCATAAACAAACACATAGATCTAGATACCATCTATCAACCCCTCAGAAAATGAACAGGAAATGACATCACCACAAACCCCAGGAACCCCATCCAGGACAAACATATAAATTGAAAACAGGAGACAACAGCTTCGCTTGGAGGTCGCCACTGATGATGTTACCTAGCCAGGTAATGAAACGTCTGGATATCAAACCTACAGATCAGTGAGCAAACCTACACCCTAAACCTCAACCTGAGCAACGAACCTTTCACCTTTAAACAGTATTGGCTAGCTTCTCATTGCACTAATCAGCGTCAATATTAAACCCATTGCTGTCACAAGTAGCCAATAAAGCAGCATGTTCAATGTTGGCTGCATACAAATATCATTTTACTGCACAGGTTGAATGTTGCTGGTATGTTGATTGATTTGCAATCCCAACAGATATGGGTTTATCATGCATTAATTCCCTTTGCCCATTTCAGGGGCTGTACCGTTAGCGTGGTGGTGCGTATTAGCTAGGATCCTTCACTTTGATTGGTTTCTGCCCTTGTTCAATCACGGATTCCAATCTGCTGGAACCCTCACAGAATCTGGTGAGTTCTGGAATATCAACCAATACGTCTGCTATCTCTGCATCCAATTCTTTTGAAAAGCTCACATGCGGGCCATTAGGTCCTGGTGATGTGTCTGCCTTCAGTCCCATTTGTTTGTCCAACATTGTGTCCATTGTGATAGAGACTGTTACAAAAGACCTTTCCTCTCTTGAGCACCTTGCTGCCTATTATCTTCAGCATGCTTGTCATGTCTTCCACCGAAGACCAAAGCAAAGTATTGGTTTAAATTATCTACCAGTTCTTTTTTTCCTCATTATCAATTCCTCAATTGTATCATTCAAGTGTTTTGCTCTCACTTCCCGCTCTGTTTCCTTTTGTATAGTGGGGAGTTATTGACACTTTACTTCCACAACCAATTTTCTCCCTTTTTATATTTTAGTCTTCCTCTGTGGATTCCTCCAACATTCCTAGTCCTTTGGCCTACCACTAGTTTTTGCTGCTTCATTTACCTTAGATTTTGTTTGGATACTCTCCTTGACCACCTTTGTTAACCAGTGCTGGTTCAACCTCTTATCAAGTAATTTTTTAACAAGAAAATAGTTTTGCTCCATGTTAAGAAATATCTGTTTAAAAGTCTACCTCTGCTGACCTTTCTCTTAGTCTATCTTATCATTCTTTGTTGACATCTTTTTCCTCATTTTGCTTATTTAATTTGAGAATGTTAGTTTGAGACCGAGTTGCTCTCCATCAAAGTGAATTTAAAATTCTTCTATCTTGGGATGACTACCCCCCAAGAGGGACCGTGACTATGAGGATGCTCATCAGTCCTAGCTCCTTACACATGATTAGATCTGAAATAATCTATTCCTGGGTAGGTTGTGTAATGTACTGCTCTCAGAGACAATCCCTGCTGGAATTTACTGCTTGGTCTTCCATATTACCCTTGCCCATCTGATTTGTCCAGTCAATGTACTGATTAAAATCGTACATGACAATTGTTGTCTCAGAACAGCAACAATAACTTGCATTCATATAGTACCTTCGGTGTAAGGATGACTTAAAGATGTGCAGCAAAGTAATGAAGCACTTGGCAGCGAATGGAGCTGACAGGACTTGGTGATGAAAAGGCATGGATCCAATTGGTCACAACTTTGTAACATCTTTCAGAATAACCTGAAGACAGTAATAACTGTATGAGTCCAAGTGTTTTCCATACCCTCCACAAATTTAAAACACTGCTGCTCCTATCCTAACTCACCCTAAGTCCCGTTCACCCACAACTGCTGCAGTCGCTAATGGGCTTTGGTTCCCAGTTGCACAACGCCCCAAATTTTAAAATCCTCCTCCTTGATTTCAAATCCTTCCATGTCCTTGCCCTCTATATCACTGCAATCTCCTCCAGACCCATAACCCCCTGTGTCATTTGTATCCATCTGTGTCTGGACTCAGATTTTCATGGCTCCAGCACTAGGGGCCATCCCTTTAGCTGAGTAATCTACAAGCTCTGGAATAGCCTGTCTTCACTTCTCTCTCCTTATTTCACTTTCCTCTTGAAGAGACGCTTCTGATAACCTGACTCTCTGGCCAAGCTTTTTGTCATTGTCCTAAACTGTGAAGCTTCCTGGTACTGTTTATTATGGTAAAAGGGTGCTAAATAAGTGCAACTTGTTTGTTTAATTTCTGTCTGAAAGTTAACCCACATAGAATATTCAGTCCTTCACCGGTGGGGGGTGGGGGGTGGTGGGGGCTTTGTTGTTGGGGGAGTTTGGAGGGGTGGATGGTGGCTCAGTGGTTAGCGCTGTTGCCTCTCAGCACCACACACCTGGGTTCGATTCCCGTCTCTAATGACTGTCTGTGGGGAGTTTGCACATTCTCCCCGTGTCTGCTTAGGGTTTCCTCCAAGTGGTCCGGTTTCCTCCCACAATCCAAAGATGTCCAGGTTAGGAGAATTGACCATGCTAAATTGCCCGTAGTGTTTGGTGCAATAGTCAGGGGTAAATGTAGGGGGATGGGTCTGGGTGGTTTACTCTTGGGAGGTGTGGACCTGTTGACCCAAATGGTCTGTTTCCACACTGTAGGGAATCTAATCTAATCTTCCCTCAGTGCACATATGCAGAAGTATAAACTGAAGGGATAATGATTAGTATAAGGTTTTTGTAGCCATAAAATGCACCCTCTTAGAGTCATAGAGTCATAGAAACGTGCAGCATGGAAACAGACCCTTCGGTCCAACCCGTCCATGCAGACCAGATATCCCAACCCAATCTAGTCCTACCTGCCAGCACCTGGTCCATATCCCTCCAAACTCTTCCTATTCATATACCCATCCAAATGCCTCTTAAATGTTGCACTTGTACCAGCCTCCATCACTTCCTCTGGCAGCTCATTCCATACACATACCACCCTCTGTGTGAAAAAGTTGCCCGTTAGGTCTCTTTTATATCTTTCCCCTCTCAGCCTAAACCTATGCCCTCTAGTTCTGGACTCCCCGACCCCAGGGAAAAGCCTTTGCCTATTTACCCTATCCACGCACCTCATAATTTTCTAAACCTCCATACGGTCACCCCTCAGTCTCCGATGCTCCAGGGAAAACAGCCCCAGCCTATTCAACCTCTCCCTATAGCTCAAATCCTCCAACCCTGCCAACATCCTTGTAAATCCTTTCTGAACCATTTCAAGTGTCACAACATCTTTCCGATAGGAAGGAGAGGTTTGTTCTTTCAACCATAATGGAGATTTCAGAGGTCTGAGCCAATACATTTCCATTCTTGGTAACTTCTGACCCAAATGAATTTCATTGATGCACTTCCATTTGTCATGAGTCAAAATCGACTTCATCTTCCTTTATAAATCACTGTAGTGCATCAACAAAGAAACCCTCACAGTATAATTGTTCAGTTATTTCCCAATAATTTTAAAAAAAATCTGAACACTGAATTGCTCCAAGTTACACTTTGGAAAGTGTGAACTTGCAATCTTCTTGTAATGCAGATGGAATACAAAATGCTCATGAAAGCCTCACAGAGGTTTATCAGGATTGAGTTCAAAGGCTGTCTCTTTTGTTGTCGTTCCAACATTGCTTTTGGGGCAGAGTGGGTGAGACCTGCAGCTAAATGGCAGTGATTCCTTTATACCCACAGCATTGGTGAAAATCACAGAGTGCACGTAACGTATTGATTTATTTCTGCTTGATCACTTATCTGAAGAGTGATTGTCTGTGTAGATTCCCCGAGGTCTTCACTGTTCACTGTAAAAATAGACATGCTGTTTCAGTTCAAATAAACCCGAAGAACTGCAGATGCTGGAAATCAGAAACGACCACAGAAATTGCTGGAAAAACTCAGCAGGCCTGGCAGAATCTGTGGCGAGAAAGCAGAGTTAATGTTTCGGGTTCAATGATTCTTATTCAGAACTCCATTAGAAATGCCACATAAATACAGTAGCTACAGGAGCAGGTCAGGGGCTAGGATTACTGTGGTGAGTAACTCATGTCCTGACACCCCAAAGCCTGCCCACAATTTACAAAGCACATGTCAGGAGGGTGATGGAATGCTCCCCACTTGCCTGGATGGGTGCAGCTCCAACAACACTCATGAAGCTTGACGCCATCCAGGACAAAGCAGCCCACTTGATTGGCACCATGTCCACAAGCACCCAGTCCTTCCACCACCAAGGCTCTGTAGCAGCAGTGTGTATTATCTAAAGATGCACTGCAGAAATTCACTAAAGATCCTCAGGCAGCACCTTCCAAACCTATGACCACTTCATTCTGGAAGGACAAGGGCAGCAGATATATGGAACACCACCACTTGCTTAAATCTGTTTAGAATTTCGAGTTTATTGTCAGATGTATTTTTACAAGAAAAATACAATGAAAAGTGTTCTAAGTCACTCGAACAATGCTGCCTATATTAATGACAGAAGTCATCGTAAAATCACAAGTTACGAAACTAAATATAAGATAGAGTTCATCAAAGTTCATTTAAACTTGGTCTCAAAGATAGCCAATCAAGAGATGATAGCCTCAACTGAATGAGGATGCTTCTGCCTGGTTTACGAGGGTGGAAGAGAGTATAACCTGATTGATCACTCTGCCCCAGTGAATTGCTTTTCCCACTTCAAAGCTCACCAGATCTGGGAGCTGAAGGTCCCCTTCCACTGTCCCAATCAATGAACACTTGTATTTATGTAGCACCCATAACATAAGAGAATCAGCTTATTAGAGTGTGGTCAAACAAAATTTGACAAGCTCCACAATTGAAATGGTATTCAACAGTCTTACAGAAGAGAATGATAGGCAAGCAAAGAGGCTTAGGGGAAGGAATTCTAATTCCTGTTGACAGCTGATTCATCGGCAAAGCAGTGAAAATCCCAAAGGCTGGAATTGGAGCATCACAGGGATCTTGGAAGATTGTAGAGTGTTGTAGTAATAAGGAGGAGTGGGGCTGTGGAGGAATTTTAGAAGTGCGGTGTAATTTAAAAATTGCAATGTTGCCAAACTGAGCAGTGGTCAGCAGCAGAATTTTCAATGAATCGAAGTTTCTGAAAAAGTGCTATAACGACACGTCCAAATGAGCAGCAGTCAAGTTGATCAGCTCAACTTTAAATTGGTCCCATTTGGAACCATGAGTTTAGAAAACAGACGTGAACTGTATTTTGAAACCAATTTTAAAGCTCATCTTATCTTCATTTTCTCAGTAGCAATAGTTCTGGCATTATATTAAATAAAGGTCTAAAAAGTTGCATTTAGGTGCTCTGCATCAATGGATAGTACACAGAAATGGTTTGTTAAGCATTGCATCCATTATGTTTTGATAGGACCATTCGAAAAGCAACTCTTAGGTTTTAGTTTCATTATAAACAAAGCCACGTTACTTAATCATATTATTTGTCTCTGAAACCTGTTTCATCAAATCCTAATTTCCTGTGAACACCAGAAGATGCTCACACACCAGTGGTGATGCAGTGAGGGTTAAAGTATAATCAAGAACTGCAGATTGAGTCAAAACCAACTGTGGTCCAGAATAGCTCAACACATAATAATGTTTGAAAGACAGTGTCCCAGTATTCCTAATATTTGAAGGTGGTGGGAGAGAAAGCTCTTCAAGTAGATAACAATGATTGAGGAGGGGAATGTGGGGGGCTCACAGTCAATACAGGAAATTGGAGCCACAAATAAACTTTGTTCAGTTAATGCTACGTTTGATGATTAGCTGTCCTGAATGTAAAAGGAGTCAGCTGCGTCGGCGTTGAAAATACCCAGCAACCGTTTCCAAAAAAACGATTCAGTTTTTACTTTGTGACACAGTGCAGGAGGTTAGTGCCCTTTTGCGTTTTTTTTCCCCCGAAAGAAGAAATGTGTTTTATTAAATCTAAAGACGGAGCCCTTCTGGCATACTTTATATATAGCAGATGCCATTTCTGCTTTTTTAATCAGTCCTTGAGGGGAGAGCTGTTTACCATTTATAAACATACTGTTTAAGACAAAAACAAAAGACCAGCACAACTCCCATTTGCCTAAACTATGAATCTGAAATGACGCACAGTGTTTAATTACCAAAACTCCCAAACACTCTCTCAACATTATGCAAAAGATAAAAGTTCATTTGTTCCCACTGGCTCATCGTCAATGCATATTTTTCTCATGGTTTTTTTTTAGCATTTCGTTTAAAGAAAGCCAGGCTGGAGTCTTGAAGCTGGTTTCTGTCAGCTTTGAACTGTCAGAGCTTGCATTTCTATGCAATTAGATCACTGTAGCATCTCCATCCCAGAAAAGAAAATCTGCACCAACCGAGCTTTTCCCAGTCACGTTGCCAGGCCTGGGTCTACGTGACCACTTCCCCGAAGGGATCACGGTGAGGGTGGTGCCATGATGCCCACACTCGAGTAGGCTCCGAGGTCTCAGTCACCTCGACGGCGGGGCGGTGTTACCTCGCTCACTGAAATCAGCCTGGGAAGATTGTAATTATTCAGCGTGCAATGTTGTTAGGCTGGCATCTCCCCAGTGAAACCATGAAGATTCTGCAGCGTTCTCATGAAAGCTGGAACAGTGACCTTGAAAACGGCAATAAATAAACTGTTCATTTAAAAACCGCAGCAAAAAAGTATATCAAAAATCAACAATGATTTAGTAACTAATTAGAATTTTGTTTCGAGGCGCTGCCTAATTTCTAATGGGGACAGTAATTCCAAACAGTATTTGCTGTACAGTTAACCTCTATTAAGGTGCGGTCTCTACAGCATGAGCTGGATTCTAATTTGCTATTTTTGTGCCTCTGATTTTTTTGCCTTTGATGCTGCTGGCACAAAGTAATCCATTGGGGTATAAGTACAGTGCCAATGCGGCTAAGTACTGCATCGATGTAGAGTGAGGATTTGGGAGACTTCATGGCTCTGTCAGGTTTTTAAAGCAGCACTGTGCTTGAGTTATTGCCCGACACAACTGGCTGTCTCAGTGGAGTGGGGGGGGGGGGGGGGGGTCGGAGCCAGCACCAGAATGGAAGCTCAAGGGGCTTAAAAGATTTGTCAAACAGTGCAGCTGGGGAGGGGTCCTATTAGAGAAGGTGATACACAACAGTTTGGCCAAGAGCCCCATCAAAGGGGCAGAAGTAGCCTGACTCAGTCATATTCCCATGTGACCAGATCACCCCCCCCCCCCCCCCCCCCCAACCCCTTGCCAGAGGAACTCCATCCAGGGCTGTGGCTTGATGTCCAGGCTGAAGTCAGGCAAGAGTAGTTCCAGTGTCTCCCAGCTCACTGGGACAAAGATTGGGAAGAGTCACAGAGCTGTACAGCATGGAAGCATTCTTCAGTTCAACTCATCCATGCCGACTAGATATCCTAAATTCATTTAGTCGCATTTGCCAGCATTTGACCCATATCCCTCTAACCCATCCAGATGCCTTTTAACTGTTGTAATTGTACCAGCCTCCACCAATTCCTCTGGCAACTCATTCCATGCACACACTACCCTTTATGTAATAAAGTTGCCGAAGGTCCCTTTTAAATCTTTCCCCGCTCACTTTAAACTAGAGGGTATAGGTTTTGGACTCCCCCAACCTGGGGAAAGGACATTAACTATTCACCCTATCTGTGCTGCTCATGATTTTGTAAACCTCTATGAGGTCACCTCTCAGCCTCCAACACACTATGAAAAATAGCCCCAGCCCATTCAGCCTCTCCGTACAGCTCAAACGCTCCAACCCTTGTAAATCTTTCCTGCATCCTTTCATGTTTAACAACATCTTTCCTATAGCAATGAGACCAGAATTGAACAGTGTGGGTGATATTCCAAAGCTGGAAATCCGGGGAAGAGTGCAATGATGCCATATCTAGTTGAGTCAAGCTGTGAACTCTATGGAGACAGAGAGAGAGAGAGAGAGATCTGGTAAAGAGAGGTAGACAGTGAAGGTTGGAAGAAAATGAAGTGAGAGAGAGAGATTAGAGAGAAACACAGCAGTCCTGATGTTTTTAACTTCACCATTTGACAACTGTGAGCTGTGTGAGAGAGCTAGAAGAGTGTTCCCCCTCTGCTGTGTAAATGCTATATTTCAATAATTCCCAGAACCGTACTTGCAGCCCACACAAACTCCACCAGCACTCAGCAAAAAGCGATCAAAACCTCTGTTCCCTAGATCATTGCCTGAGAAATGTTGTCGGAATTCTATCAAGCCTCCTCCAGCCAATCATTCTCATGTTATAGGAGGCTGTGAATATGTGCTGAGGTAAATACCAGCTCAGAAATTAAACTGCTGTCCTGCACTATATCTCCAAAAAATCTCTGCAACCAAGTATTGTTTTTTTTTCCCTTCTTTCCACCTTTAATTCTTATCTTTTTGACTTTTCAGGTTCCTTCTGCCATCCAGTAATTTGTCCCTTTCCTGCTGCTGGCTTTTGGCCCTCCACACCTATCAGCACGCTCTCTTCAATTCTCGCTGTGTTCTCCCTTCCATAAACTGGATTGAAATAAAGTGCCAAATCTATGTCTTGTTGTGGCCTCAAAGCTCGGCTTCAGTCTGCCATATTGCGGTGTTTGAAATGTTGCGTCCCCCTTAATAAATGTTAGATTCTTTTGAAGTAGTCAATACTGCATTCACAGCACTGGGGTCTATTGCCCTTCCACAATATGACTTCAAGATCTATCCCTTTTACCAAGCACTTGCCCTAATACTGCCTTATCTTGCTAGGTGTTACAGTTTATCAGATATTCATCCTGTGAATTGTCTTAGGATATTTCATGACATAAAGCATGTTATTGACGTTGTTATTGGGACCAGACTTTTCGTTACGTCATTTGTATTTCTAGAGAATAGTAACAGTCATGTGACAGCATTCTGCACAAGTGGCAACATTGGTTATCAAGTCACGGTGGCCTCCATTTCATTCTGAGCTTCACAAGGTAACCTCTGCAGATCTATAAAGTTCCCTGGAATGGTTGCTAATGTTATTTATTTAGTTCTGCTTCCTTCTCCTCCTTTGGACAGAAGAACCAAAAGGATTGCTAATATCATAGAGTGGCTAAGTCGACTCCTCTTCCCTTCATTTCTGTGCTGGCTTTCGATAAAGGCATCACAGCTAGAACCACACCCACCATAGCTTTATAAATTTTTCCTCTTCTGCTAATTATGCAGTTTTCTTTGAATTAGCTCCTCCATGCCCTCAGGCAGTGCATCCAGACACCAGTTATTCACTGCATCAAGAAGATTTTCCTCATCTTACCTATGGTTCTTTTGCCAATGAATTGGCGTTCCAGGTTTTCAATACTTTGATCAACAGGAACAGTGACTTCTCAGTTCAGACTCATAAGTCTCTACATGTCCTCATGTCTGAGCAGATCAGCTCCAGTATCTCTAGTTTATCCTCAGGAATGACACCCCCTTCATCCCTAGAAACATTCTCTCAAATCTGTTTGACACACTCCCTAATGCGCTTGCACCTTCCAAAAATGTGGTGCCCCGAATTGGACTCAATACTGCAGTTTAGTCCCAATCAGTGTTTGATAAATGGTCATCATAACTTCCTTGCTTTTCTACTGTGTTTTTTGATTTATAACCTTACAGTGTGGACTTTCTCTGTCCTGTATTTTTGTAGAATCAGTTAATAAATCCTTTCCAATCATGGAAAGGAAGATCACTCAGTACTGAAAACAAAAAAAGTGCTGGATATCACAGGGGTCAGGTGGCAACCATGGAGAGAGAGCAAGCTAACTTTTCGAGTCTAGATAACTTATCTTCAGAACTGGCTGCTGCCTGACCCACTGTGATTTCCAGCATTTTTTGTTTTCCATACAGATTCCAGCATCTGCAGTGATTTGCTGCAAGACCATTCAGCAGGTAGACTAGCACTGACAAAGTGATGATGCAGCACAAGAAGCTCATTCTGTAGATTATCAAACACTGTCACAACCACTGTGGGTAATACTGTGTATTCAGGCAAGGCTGATTCCTTGACGCATTTTGACAATGTTACTATGGACGTACTGCTTAAACGTTTCCCATTGTAAAAAGTACCCAGATTAATCTTTTTATAAGTCTTTCACTATAGTGTTTTCATTGCTCTCCAAAGAGAACAAAACATAATCCTTAGCACATTTTTTTGATTTCCTCATTTCAGCACATGCTTGACAATGCTTCTATAGTCAGTGAGACCCATGGTTCCTATATTGCCTTCTTTACTACACATTGCTTATTTTTTGTTCCTATTATTATTGGAGTCTATAATAATTTAACATGCTTGTGAAGAAATTTGTGGATAAAAGAAAGGGTACAATCAACATAAAAATCTAACATTGATGGTGGTTATTAACTGGAGTCCTAGTTTCATGCTGCTTCTTTTATTAAACTGGGTTTAAGAACTAAAATTACATCATATCATGCCTGGCTTTCATTTTTCCGTCCTTTAATTCACACAAAACGATAGCATCCTGTAGCGAGCACTTACTTTGGACACTTGCAAATGCAGGGCTCATCAGAGATGTTTTAAATGTCCTGCAGTGTCTTTTTTTGATTACGTTAAAAAGAACACGGTGTCATTTTCAAAGAGTTTGTCACTAAGTAATTGGTGGTATTTAGAAATTATTATTTTACCTGCATATGTAACAAAGCTTCACTACATTAAACTTATTGTTTGGAGTCAAAGGGAGGGAAATTAACTAGCAAAGAATTGTTCCTAAAAGTATGAGCGTATGAAATAGGTTCAGGCTTAGACCATTCAGCTTCTGAAGTCTGTTTGGCCATTCATGTTGAATTCCATACTCGCACCTACTTTCGATAAAGGTTGGTTCCCCCTACTTAGAAGAATCTATCCACTTCCATCTTAACAAATGTTCAATAATCTCTCCTCCAACAGCGTCCTGAGGCAAACAGTTCAAACGTCTGAGAGAAATTTCTCATCCAGTCAATGTGGAGGACGTGGTGGTAATGTTGCTTGACTAGTAATCCAGAAACCCAGGTTAATCATAGAGTGATAGTGTCATAGATATGTACAGCACGGAAACAGACCCATCAGTCCGACTTGTCCATGCCGACCATCTTAAATTAGTCTAGTCCCATTTGCCAGCATTTGACCCATATCTCTCTAAACTCTTCCTATTCATATACCCATCCAGATGCCTTTTAAATTGTACCAGCCTCCACCACTTCCTCTGGCAGCTCATTCCATGCACACATCACCCTCTATGTGAAAATGTTGCCCCTTAGATATCTTTTATATCTTTCCCTTCTCACCTTAAACATAAGCCCTGTAGTTTTGTCCTCCACTACCCTGAGGAAAAGACCTTGTCTATTCACCTTATCCATAGCCCCTTATGATTTTATAAAGCTCTTTAAGGTCACCCCTCAACCTCCGATGCTCCAGGGAAAATAGCCCCAGCCTATTCAGCCTCTTCCTATAGCTCATACCTTCCAACCCTGGCAACATCCTTGAAAATCTTTTCTGAACTGTTTCAATGTTTTGAAACATGCGTTTAAGTCCCAGCATGGCTGAATGGTCTGAACCTATTTCATACGTGCAGACCTTTATAAATGATTCTCTGCTTGTTAACTTTTCTCCCTTTGACTCCAAACAACAGGTTTGTCTAATTGCAGGCATGTAACCATTGTCGTAAAAACCCATTTGATTCAGTAATGCCTTTTCGGGAAGGAAATCTGCCATCCTAACCTGGACTGAGCAGCCATGTGAGTCCAGACTCATAGCAATGTAATTGATTCTTAACTGTCCTCTGGGCAATTAGGGAGGGGAAATATTTCCTGCAATAGCCAATGACATCTATATTTTTTTGACTTGATTCGATTTATTATTGTCACATGTACCTAGGCACAGTGAAAGGTTTTGTTTCGCATGCAGTACAGGCAGATCATACCATACAAAGGGAATAAACGTAACACAGTAGAGTGAGGAATGTAATATTACGGCTGCAGAGAAGGTACGTAAAGAGTGAGATCAACAAGCAAAATATCATAAATATGGTTGTTTTTACATTATTCTTAATTGGTTTCTGGAATGTGGCACCAGTGTCTAGACCATCATTTATTGTCCAACCCTAATCACCCTGTGCAGCAAGTGATGGAGAGCTGCCTTCTTGAACTGCTAACCTTTTGGGCTATAGGTAAATCCACAGTGCTATTAGGACGGGACTTCCAGGGGTTGATACCCCACAGCAACACTGAAGCAACAGCAATCTGTTGTCAAGTCATGACAGTAACGGTGGCTCAGTGGTTAGCACTGCTGCCTCACAAGCACCAGAGTCCCAGGTTCGATTCCAGCCTCGGGCGACTGTCTGTGTGTAGTTTGCACACTCTCTCCGTATCTGCATGGGTTTCCTCCTGGTGCTCCGGTTTCCTCCCACAGTCCAAAAGATATGCAGGTCAGGTGAATTGGCCGTGCTAAATTGCCCATAGTGTTAGGTGCATTAGTCAGAGGGAAAATGGGTCTGGGTGGGTTACTCTTTGGAGGGTCGGTGTGAATTGGTTGGGCCGAAGAGCCTGTTTCCACACTGTTTGGAATCTAATCTAATCTAGTTAGCTTGGAGGGCATCTTACAGGAAATGGTGTTCTCACGTATCTGCTGCCCATGTCCTTGGAGGTGGTAGAGCTTGTGGGTTTGAAGGGTGTTGTTGGAGCAATGTTGATGAGTTGCTGAACTATGTAAATTCTTTCCCAGGTTTGGGATGTTGCAGAGCACCTTATCAGCAATGAAGTACTTTTGAAGTGGTGTGATTGCAGTCATACAGGAGCGATAGCAGTCAATTTGCACATAGGAAGCTCCCACAAACAGCAATGTGAACATTATCCCATTTTAGCCTTATGATTTAAGAAGTAAGCATTAGCCAGTATGCATTGGAGAATTCATCATTTTTTTTAGGGAGGACAAATGAAGTTTAACCTCTCATCCAAAGACAGCTGGATCTTAGAACCGGGAAGAAGTAAAAGCACAGTGGGCAGTTTGCGCTGCTTCCGAAGACAAGAGGAGATGGATGACACGCAGGGAGTTTTTTTTTGTTTTATCACCATTTCATAGCCATCAACTTTTCCAGTCCGGTGTAGCAGCCCATCTATGTTGCTGAGATTTTAAATAGTAAATTGCTATATACTTGGTTTAATCTACGCTAATTTTGATCTGTGCAATTAGATCTTTTATACACTGGACTGGAATAACATGGAAGAAACTTGTTTTTCTGACATAGCCAAGTAAAATGCTTATTATTGATAACTCTATGATTTCAGTCTCTTTCCATGGAAACTGTGCAGTGCATTTTCAAAAAAAAACCCATTTTGATCTTTCAGTTCTTATTTCCTGTGTTTGCAACCTGGACAATGTCTTCTCCTAGTTATAATTTCCTTCAGCTCTCCCCTACTATTATGACAGCAGGTTTTCATGTACCTTTTGCAAATTGTTTTTCCATATTTAACCAGGGTATTATTCCCTTCTGTATAGGCTCTCCTCTGTCACAACAGCTGCAGCTCAGTTGCTAGCACCCTTGCTTCTCAGTCTGTAGGTTGTAGTTTCAGCTCCCACTCCAGAGATGTGAGCATTGAAAAGTAGACTGCACTCTGACAGAGGACTGAGGGGAGTTGCAGACTTTCAGATGTGATGCTAAACCAAATGATCCCTCTGCTCTCTCTCAGGTAAACATTTTTTAAAAAAGCCCATGACCATTATTTGGGGAAAACAACAGGAGAGATCATTCTGCCTCACTGAAACTGATGACTGATTTATTAATGTAGTGTTTATTATACTGACTGCAATGTACAAATACTTCATTGAATGTGAAGCACTTTGGGAGAGCCTGAAGTTGTGAAAGGTGCTATATAAATGTAGTCATTCTATGTAGTCTTAGTAGTAGATTTGCTTGAATTTATTATATTGCGTTTATTGTCATTTCTTTTCCATCTTTTTGAACTTAGAAAATTAGTTTTTCATTCTCTAAGCTTCGTTCTTAGATCTTATCGAACTGCTTTGACCCACTGGCTTGTTTGTTTTAATTCCCATTGCATGAACGTCTAAGTTTCTGCAGTCTTGAATCTCCTCCTAAATTCTACCCTACTTTTGTTCTTCCTTCCTCCGGTATCTGCTGCGTCACAACCACTAGCGCTTGAGTCATTCTCCATTGACAACTGTTTCACCTGAAACACAGTTAACCACTTCTTTCTTTCCCTTTACCCCACCTGTGCCTCTTCCTACCTAAGTGTTTTCATTTTACGCCAGCGCTAATCTTTTCCCAGGTATTTTTATTTTTTGCTCTGATGTCCATGGTTTCCCCCAGGATGCAATTGATGTTTCAAATGCAGCTTCAGTTGTACAGTGCACGCCCGACAGAGGAGGCTTCACAAACTCTCACAGTCAGAGAACCCCTACAGTATGGAAGCAGACCATTCGGCCCATTGAGTCCACGGATCCTCCAAAGAGCACCCCCCTCACCTCCACACTACCACCACCACCACCCAGTAACCCTGCACTGCCCATGGCCAATCCACCTGGACTGACTTCAGACTTTCCTTCACATGGCTCTTGGTTCACCGTGATGGGGCAACAAACCCCAGTGTATTCTTCATAATGATGAAGTGAATGCGTGTTACTCATGCAAAATGATCCCAATATGGTCTGACCCAAAGAACCATGCTTGATGCAATTGCCTTTAAAGGGCTGGTAGACAGGTACATGAGGGAGAAGGGAAGAGACGAATATGCTGATGGGGTGACCTGACACAGAAAAAAATCAAGATGCTCAGGTGATTGTGTCTATTTAGGCCCACTCTCCTGTTTCTGAGTTGTAGATTCAATGTAAAGTTGCATCACAATGTTCATTGTAATATTTTATTTGTTGTCTGTGATCTGTTCTTTTCAACGTGTGGTATCTTTGTGGTTTTGCACCCAGAGTCTTAGACAGAATAACCTGTGCGCAGCTTCTAGATTATTACTCATTCTTGTACCCAGGCAGTTTAAACTGATCACAGAATAGATATCATTCCCCACTTCTGACCAGTTGTGTTTGGTCGCAGAGACTAACCAGAACTGTCTTCTCAAGGGATGGCAAGGTGGCTCAGTGGTTGGCACTGCTGCCTCACAGCACCAGGGTTCCAGGTTCAATTCCAGCCTTGGGTGACTGTCTGTGTGGAGTTTGCATGTTCTTCCTGTGTCTGTGTGTGCTCCGGTTTCCTCCCACAGTCCAAAGATGTGCAGGGCAGGTGAATTGGCCATGCTAAATTGCCCATAGTGTTAGGTGCATTAGCCTGAAGGAAATGGGTCTGGGTGGGTTACTCTTCGGAGGGTCGGTGTGGACCTGTTAGGCCGAAAGGCCTGTTTCCACACTGTAGGGAATCTAATCTAATCTAGTTATGGAGGCTGATCTCAGATTTATGAAACCCCCTGAATTTTAAAACAAAAAAAAAATTCCCTTGTCTTGTTCATGTAATTAACACTGACTGTGTGGCTGTTGTCATCTCAGGTAAACTGCTAACTCAACACAGACCAGAATTAAACCTTGCTGATTTCTGCCCAGATTCTATATCATTGTCATGCATGTAAACAAATTGGACATTTCCCTTCCTCTCAACTCATCGGCTAACTTTATAATCTGTTAGCAGTATGCTCAAGGTCTTCTGTTTTTTTGTGCTTTGTGGTAAGCCTAGCTATAAGGACTTTGATCAATTTTTACAAGTGGACAGAGATGATTAATGGTAGTTAGTCACTTAAGCAGAGAGAAACTTACATATTCTAAAATTATTGACCCATTTTGATATTACAGTAGGTGATTTTAACATAAAGTGGCTGCAAGTCGATTTATAATATTGCACCAGGGTAGTTTTTAATCTTTATTTTTGCACGACATAAACATGCAAATAAGGTGGCCAGTTCTTAAGTGGACAATTGATGTCCACTTCAGAATAGAATTGTTAGAATGCTCTTTGCTTTGGTTTTTACTTTGAAAGCATCGATACCCAAAAGTATGGCAATACCTTCAAGGCAATAAAATTAACTGTGAATCATTGCGCACATAGACTCTGATTCATGAAGAATTTCAGTACTAAATCAAGATTGATACAATTCTGAAAGTTTTTCCTCTGTCTAGAATGTTAAATGTTTCTGGGAGTAAAGCATTAAAGAAAGGAACTTGGTTCTTGTGGTTTTTAAATGCTGGCTGTTTGAAGTATTCCCCAGCTACCTGAGGCCAGTGTCTTTTTGCTTGGCTTGCAATTACCTCTAACCTATTTTCCACTCGAGTTCCTTAATAAAACTCAGAATGTTACAGGCTTGGAGGAACATGGCTTGTTAACTATAAGGTGGCATTTTACAAATGCTTCGGAGTGTCTCCATGGCCCTGTAAATGTTAAAAGCTGAGTGTTAACCTAGATTTTTATTCTAACTGGTCTAATTTATTGTGAAGTGGCTCATGCTCACTTCGGGTCAAAGCTTGGACATTGATGTGCTTCCTCATAAGGGAGTAAAGGTTACTTTAGATAGCAATGAGGAAAGTAAGTTGGCCTTGATTGGCCTGAGCACAAACCTGAAATTAAGCTTGATCTTTTTAATTCATTGGTATGAAAATGTTTCATTTCACTCACTGTTGGTCTCATTTAACTAAGTCAATTGCTTTTTATTTACATATTTTTGATTCCCCAGTAAGATTTGAGTGGCATGAGCCATACAGTGCAAATGGAAAAATCGCACTTGCTTTGTCAGGAGAAGCATTTCTGATTCCCTCCCCTTAGGGTTTGATCAGTGAGTGCTGAATCTTGTTTGAGTGGCAACTACCTTATTTCCACATGTTTGCCTCTCATTACTAGCTAAACTCAACTCATTTTTTATACAACTGCAAATTTTCCCTCCTTTCCTGACAGGAAAGTCGGAGCAATTGGTGACAGTAAAAGCTGGCCAATTGTTTCTCCAGACCTTTGGACAAACAAACTCTCACCATAACTGGAATCTCCATGAATACCATCCTCTTCCACCCTCCATCCGTGCAAGCGGGCATCAGCAAGCCAACAGCCTTGCCACATCTTCAGACCTACTCATGCACCACTTCAGCATTTTGCTTTGGAGATTGGGCGCACCTATGACCCGTGTGTTTCTGCCAGGATCTATTTCCCACAGGGTTAGCCACTCACAGCCCATGTGGCTGCATAGAATATACCTCTTATCTCTTGGAGTCATACAGCACTGATATGGACCCTTCGGTCCAACCAGTCCATGCCAGCCATAATCCCAAACTAAACTAGTCCCACCTGCCAGCGCTTGGCCCATATCCCTACAAATCTTTCCTATCATGAACTTATCTAAATGTCTTGTAAACATTTTAACTGTACCCACATCCACCACTGTCAGTCAAAGGGATTGTCTGATTCCAGTCCAAGGGGCTTGTTATCATTCCTGCGGGTCAGGAGAAAACATCCAGGGGATTGCGGGTATGTAGGTCAGGGAGCTGTGGAGCTCAAAGGGTTGGGTCAATGCTTCCTGCAATGAGTCAAAGGGAGGGATTGAGAATACTCAAAGTGAATGGAAAAGCAGTTAGGTAGGGAGGTGTCCCTGGTGAGTGAGTAGGAAGTGCAGAAGGTAGGAAAGGTCATTCACTTGAGAGGATGATATGGGTGCAAACTATGCATGCCATAGTGAGACATGCAGTCCATGAGCCTTGATAAGAACAGTATGCAGTGGCAGGGTATGTGGTGGCCTCTGAGTATGAGAAATGCTGATGATACATACGCTTGTGGAGTGCAGAAGATCATTAACCTTCTCCTGTTCAACTATGTTTTGAGTTTCACTGAAAACATTGCACTGTCCCAGGCCACTGTCTCAGTCCAGGTTGGTGACATGGCCTCCTCAGCAGAAGTAGGCACTACCCTCCATCTGTCCATCAGCACCTTCTGGTCCCTGTGGATAAACCAGTGAGACAGCTTGCCTTTCTAAGCCATTTCTTTTGCACTGTCAGTGCAGTAGCCCAGTAATTCCTGGTTAGTAGTACCTGAAGTGCTGAGGAGCTGCTGTTTAAATAAAGCACCACACATCCAAACAGTGAAAACTTCATCAGAAATTAGAAAACACTTTGTATCAAAGTCTAACCGTCACAATTTCTTCCCTTATGCAACACTGACTTTTAAAATTTGATCTTGGGAAATGGTTATTTCTGGCCGGGTCACATTTATTTCTGTCTTCAATTGCTGTGAAAAAGTAGTAATGATCTTCTTGGCACCACTGTAGTTCGCATGAGTATTGTTGACTCGATGGTTTTGGATAGGAAATTTAAGAATATTGAGCAATTGCCAATGAAGGCCCAGGCCAGGATGGTGTGTGTCTGGAGACATCTTGGGACCATGTTCCCACGATAATGCTGCTCTTGGTGGCAGAGCTGGGAAATTCTGTCATAAGCGGTTGGTGACATTAAACCAGACATGTGCAAACCAGATGGGAATCAACAGACCAGATTCTCAGATGCTGGAATTGTCGAATCCCGACAGTGTGGAAGCAGGCCATTCAGCCCATCAAGTCCACGCTGCCCTTTCAAAGAGCATCCGGACCCCGTCGTTGTGACCCTGCATTTTCAGTGGCCAATCCACCTAGCCTGCATGTCCCTGGACACCATGTGCAATTTAGTGTGGCCAGTCCACCTAACCTGCACATCTTGCAGGTGGGGAGGAAACTGGAGCACCCGGAGGAAACTCACATAGACACGAGGAGAATGTGCAAACTCCACGCAGACAGTTGTCTGAGGCTAGAGTCAAACTCGGGTCCCTGGCACAGTGAGGCAGTAGTGCTAACCACTGAGCCACCATGCCGCCAATTGGCAGCAATTTGGTTGGACATTATTTGATTTGGATATAATGCAATGTGAAGTAAAAATAAAAGAGTGATAGAAACATAATGCTTGTCCTACCTTTCTGGGGAATGTCTACAGACTTCTCTGCATCTTTGCATTGCAGACCCCCTGATCTGCTGCCTTTACCATTTAGCAAGGCAACAACCAGATGTACTGTAGTTCCAAGCTGCCTTTTAACATTATAATGAGCTTCCACTTCCCACTACCCCCCGATGCTAGTCTGGAGTTGGGGTGCCATAGTCACTCCCACCCACTTAGATAATTCATGTTTCTACATTACATTGCTGCCTTAATGGAACACAGAGGTTATTCAGTCAAGTGTTTGTTCACTGTCTACCCACAACATTTACGACAGCCATGGTTGCAATTGAGCTTGCTTCTTATTGGAGACTTTTACTTAATTCACAAAGCACCATCTGCCAAGCTGGGATTCAATCCAGAATTTCAGACTGTGGCTCTGGATTACTAATCCAGTGACATTGCCACTTCCCCTTCTCTCATTCTCTCATTTTATTCTCTGTGTTTAACTAATATTATTTTATCGAGTAAGGATAAACTTGACAACATTTGTGTACAGTAACCAAACATCAAGACCAGGATTTCATGAGATTAAAAAGAATTGAGTAATAATACAGTTTTGATCTTTCAGGCAAAATGTGTAGGCCACATGAGACTGTAAATTAAAACATCGGTTCAGGTAGCTTCTACTTAGATTATAATTTCTGTTTGCTAATGTAGAAATGAAGCAAAACATAATTTTCATCTGATCATTCAAATTGGAACAGTCAGTTAAGAAACACGTAAACCATGGACTGTGCATGCCTTTTAACTGGAAAGAGTTGCATGCTGTTTTTACAATCCAATACATATCTGAGTTGAAAATTATTTTGAGAACCAATTAAACTGCTTATTTGCAAGGTCACAGCTGGATCATCTTTTTGAATATCATTTCGTAACTTCTAGATTTCATTCAAAAGCACACATTGGCTTTACAAAGATAAATCCAAGATTCCTAACTGAAAATATATTTTGGCTTTCTTTACAGAGAAACAGTTGGCCCAGTGGTTAGCACTGCTGCCTCACAGCGCCAGGGACCCGGATTTGATTCCACCTCGGGTGATGGTCTGTGTGGAGTTTGCACAGTCTCCCCATGTTTGTGTGGGTTCCCACCGGGTGCTCCGGTTTCCTTCCACAGACCAAAGCTGTGCAGGTCAAGTGGATTGGCCATGCTAAAAGTGGTCTCGTAGTATCCAGAGATATGCAAATTAGGTGAACTAGCCATTGGAAATGCAGGGTCACAAGGTTAGGATAGTCGGGGTGGGTCTGTGTGGGCTGCTCTTTGGAAGGTTGGTGTGGACTTGATGGGTCAAATGGCCTGTTTGTACACTGCAGGGATTCTATATCTGATCCAATTGGATTTGAAGCACTGGATAAAGATTGAGAGAGTAAATGACTTCTTATTTGAGAGCGATTGATACCAGCGTTATTCAAGTCTGATAGTAAGGGTGTCTGAATCCAAGAGGATAGATATTCTTACTCATTTTTTCAAGTCCCTCATCATTTTAAAATGCACATTAAATATCCTCTTATCCTTCTTCTGCTATATGATGGACATCCAAGATTCGCAAACTTCCTCATCCCTGATTAACCCTCTCTGTACCATGTCCCAGACTTTGCTATCTTTCCTAAAGTATGGTTCCCAGAATTGCACAGTAGTCCAGCTGAGGTCTAACCAGGGATGGACCTTAACACTCGTTAGGGTCTTTAGTTCTGTGCATATTCCAGGAAAATGCTCAATAGTGATTTGAGGGGTGAGGGTGTGGAAACAAAGACCTGCATAAAAGTTTGCACCCCATCCACCCCCTGTCATTTTCTCTTCACTGCACATAAGAGGTGATCTGTCTCCAGGTGTGACGAAGAGGAACATATGTATGTTTGGCTGTGGAACGCTGTGGAGATAGGGGAGGACATGTTGGATTTATTGATTGTTAACTCCTGATGAAGTGCTCCGGCCCGAAACTTCAATTTTTCTGCTCCTGGGATGCTGCCTGACTTGCTGTGCTTTTCCAGCAACACACTCTTGACTCTGATCTCCAGCATCTGCAGTCCTCACTGTCTCCATGTCAGATTTATCCTCATATTCTCTCACAGTTGAGTGATGGGGGATAGTGATGGCAGGGAACAGAAAAATATTCAAATCTATACTTCCTAACCTGCAATTTGGCACATTCTTAATCACAACCTGAAGGTGATTTCCTTGGACTGTCAGAGGCTGAGGGATGACCTTATAAATGTTTATGAAATCATGAGGGGCACTGGATACAGTGAATACCAAGATATTTTCCCCAGAGTTTGCTCGTGTAAAACTGGAGGACACAGAAGGCAAAGATTTAAAAGGGGCCTAAGGGACAACTTTTTTCACACAGAGGGTGGTGCATGTATGGAATGAAATACCAAAGGAAGTGGTGGAGGCTGTTACAATTACAACATTTAAAAGGCATATAGATGGGTATATGAATAAGAAGGGTTAAGAGTGATATGGGCCACGTGCTGGCAAATGGGTCTGGATTAATTTAGGTTATCTGGTAGGCGTGGACAAGTTGGGCAGATGATTCTGTTTCCGTGCTGGCCATCTCTATGACTCTATAAATGTTTCCACTTCTCTCCACCATGCCTATGCACATTGCTATGACATTGTGACAATTACTTTGAACGTATTGATCTCATGAATAATTAGATTATTTTCAAAGGTATTCTTAATGAGACTTTGGTCACCTTGAAGCATTTTCTTGGGTCGGTGAATGACACTCTCGACTTTGAGTTCGCAGGTTATGGTTAACTTGATTATGCAATCCAAGTTGACACCCCTGCATAATACTGAGAGAATACTGCACTGTTGAACAGTGTTGTCCTTTACAGGAGAGATTAGACAGAGACCCTATTCCCATTTTCAGGCAGACATAAGAAATCTCAGTATCACTTTGGAGAACCAATTAGAAGTTCACCTAATATCCCGGGTAGTATTTATCTCTCAGTTTTACTCAATCAGGTTATTATGTCATTATCGCATTGCTTGTTATGGCACCTGATGTGCACAAATTGGCTGCCATATGCTATATGCTTAAAAAAAGTCACATGGTGAAGGATTGAACAGGAGCCAATCTTTCCTTATCGTAATATTTATAAACAGAGTGAAACATTCCATGCATGCACCTGCTACGTCCTAACTCATATACAGAGTCAAGAAGTGTGGTGTCGAAAACAGGTCAGGCAGCATCCGAGGAGCAGGAGAGTCGATATTTCAGGCATAAGCCCTTAATCTCAAATACAGCCCAGTTTCAACATGTGTCTGTTGATATTTGCTCAAATGATTAATGTACTCTTCCCTGCATTTAATGAAGTACCATTAATGTGCAGTTAAAATATGTTTTCAGCCTTATAAACATTTGAGAAGTATTTTATAGCCTGTGGATGACTATGGGATATCCTGAGGACAGAAAAGGCATTAGGACTCGATGAGCATTCCTCTTTCTTTCTCAGTCATCATGCTTGTGCGTGTTATTTTTGATAGTGACATATTTAATATCTATATTTTTATGCTTTCATTGCAAAATTATAGTTTTAATGCTGCCCTTGTGTTAAAAAAGTTCAAATTAGACCCTTTTCTTATATGTCATCGTCCAGTTCTGAATCAGTTGGCTCGAAGCAAGAGCACCACTCAAAAGTCAGCCTAGTTAACACTCCTTGGCCATGACTAGTTCAATATTAATGGGTGGTACAGTGGTTAGCACTGCTGCCTCACAGCGCCAGAGACCTGGGTTCAATTTCCACTTCAGATAACTGTCTGTGTGGAGTTTGCACATTCTCCCCGTGTCTGAGTAGGTTTCCTTCGGGTGCTCTAGTTTCCTCCCACAGTCCAAAAGATGTGCAGGTTAGGTGAATTGGCCATGCTAAATTGCCTGTAGTGTTAGGTGAAGGGGTAAATGTAGGGGAATGGGTCGAGGTGGGTTGCTCTTCGGAGGGTCGGTGTGGACTTGTTGGACCGAAGGGCCTGTTTCCGCACTGTAAGTAATCTAATCTAATCTAATTATACCACAGCAGGCAGAGAGGTGGGATCATAGGAGCATTTGGGATTCCTGAACAACTGGGACAGTAATTTTGGGAAAGGAAAGCCTTTTAATGAGGCAAAGTATCAAGTTCAGTGATTCCTTTTTAAAACCCTATTCTTCCGTGCCATATGGCCATTGCTGGCAAGAATGGAATTTGTTGCCTGTCACTAAATGCCCTTGACCACTTCAGGCGCAGGCAACAGTCAGCCACATTGATGTGAGTCTGGAGTCACATGAAGGCCAGACTGGGTAAGGGCGGCAGATTTCCTTCCCTAAAAGGCATCAGTGAATGAAGCGGGTGTTCTCTTTCAGTGAAAATCAATGATAGTTTTGTGGTCACTATTACTCAGACTAGCTTTCAAAAATTCTAGAATTATTAATTTGAATATAATTTCCACCAGTTGCTTCGGTGGGATTTAACTATGCTCCAGAATATCAGCCTGGATCTCTGGATTGCCAGTTCTGTGATATTACCAGTGTGCCACCATCTCATAGAGTCAGACAGCACGGAAACAGACCCTTCGGTCCAACCAGTCCATGCCGACCATAGGCCCAAGCTAAATTAGTCTCACCTGCCTGCTCCTGGCCCACATCCCTCCAAACCTTTCCCATTCAAATACTTATCCAAATGTCTTTTAAACATTGTAATTTTAAAATTGCTTCCTGTTTTTCAGCACTAAATCAGAAGCTTGTGTGAATCATGAATCTGGAGCCCATGACAGACTGGCTTTCTCTCATCTTTAGAGCTTCTAAAGTGACAATGTTGTCCCTATGTATACAACTGTTTATTGAAGTTGGTGATGACTGTCTTGCCTTTATTTTCAATGGAAAGATATTATTTGTTATTGGATTTGTACAACCCCAAGTGGTATGTTCCTCTATACTGCCAATAGTACTTAGTGTATTCAAGGTCTTCCCACTTGAATATAGTAGACCATTCCCCTTTGAAATGATTTTAACCTCGAACCAATCAACGCTTTTCCTTTCTTGCTTCACATGTATTGAGGATGTGATATTATAGGTGCTGCCTTGAAGTATGCATCATTTCATTTTAGTATTAAGTGTGGGAATGCTGGTAAATGTCTGTTCTATTGAGTCATGGAATCGTTGATGTTGAGGCAATGTTACTGACATTGATGTGAGGCAACATTTCTACTTTGAATGAAAGAACTTTAAATGTTGCATCTTAACCCAGTTGTACCTTAGGGAACAGTGAATAAGTATCACAGTTTGTGTTGTGGTAGCAGCATGTATTGAAAATGCTGTTTAGAGGGTTACATGTGTTGATGATCAGATCCAGCTATGGTCTTATGAACACTATCATGGAACATTTGGGCTGAATGGCCTGTTTCTGTGCTGTACATTTGATCTAGTTGTGGGTGAGATTGATGAGCAGGCCTTATTCCTGTCAGAAGTATATTGTCTCTGCCACCCATCTGTGACAGACAGCTTACTTCCATATTCTCTGGCTGTCTGCTGGCATTCACTGACCTTGGCTTCTGGACCTCATTTCAGGAGAGGTGGAGATTGCGACCTCCACATATGGATTTTTCACATCATCGTGTCACCTCACCCTTCAGGGCTCATATCAAAGAAGGAAAGAAACTGTCCAACCATGTAACTGGCAGGATTGCATCTTTATCCCGTATCTGTTTACAGAGATTAATGCTGGGCACTGCATTGTCTCTTTGCAAGGCTAGAACTTTTCAATGCTGTTCAAAGATGACAAAACTGAAAAAAATACCAATTTTCATCAGGAATAGGAATCCGCAAGCAATCTGATTGTGATCCATCTAATTAGTATGTACTCACCTGACCTTGCAAACTCTGTCTGCGCTCTGTATTAAATGCCTTCTCTTGGCTGGCACTCGCTGCTTAGTTGATGCTTTTGCTGGGTGTCCCCTCACCCACTCTCACAGTGGCTCTGCACATAGCATTGTTTGCTATGAGCAAAACAGATGCTGCCTGTAACACCAAGTGGATGGATTTGTGGAAATTCACACATGATGTTTAGCACATCACTGAATTGGCTGAGATCAAATCTATTCTATTCCTCTTGGGAAAGAAGGTGTGCTCTATGACCTTGATGGTGGTATTCAGGGCTCTTACTATACTGTTTCAATGACCACATTCAGATCTTCAACCATGGCATGTAGAGTTGAGAGTGTGGTGCTGGAAAAGCACAGCAGGTCAGGCAGCATCCGAGGAGCAAGAGAATCGACATTCCGGGCTTAAGCCCTTCATCAGGAATGAGGCTTCTGGACCAGGAGGCAGAGAGATAAATTGGAAGGGGGTTGGTGCTGGGGGGAAGGTATCAAGGAATGCAATAGATAGATGAAGGTGGGGGAGCAGGTGATAGGTCGGAGAGGAGGGTGGAGCGGATAGATGGGAAAGACAATGGACAGGGGTGCTGAGTTGGAGGCTTGGGACTGGGAAAAGGGGGAGGGGAAATGAAGAAACTGGTGAAATCCACATTAATCCCTCATGGTTGCAGGGTCCCAAGGTGGAAGATGAGACGTTCTTCCTCCAGGCATCGGGTGGTTAGGGTTTGGTGGTGGAGGAGACCCAAGATCTGAATATCCTTGGTGGAGTAGGAGGAGGAGTTGAAGTGTTCAGCCATGGGGTGGTGGGGTTGGTTGGTATGGGTGTCCCAGAGATGCTCTCTGAAGCGAACCGCAAGATGGTGTCCTGTCTCCCCGATATAGAGGAGTGTTGCATTTATTCCACCTCATGATAGCACACTAAGTCTTCCTCAGTTAGCCCATGGAGAACACAGTCCTTCTGGTTCGCCAATCCTGTCGATCCTCATATGGAAGCCCCAGAAATAACATCATTTGGGACAGCACTGTCCGGGAACTTGTTGCCTGTAAGCTGGCCTGAAACATTCCTGTCTGTTTGTCACATTGACCCTAACCCTAACACGAGCACTCTCCTCCCATCCCAGGAGGTATGTTTCCTGGGGATTGCTGGCTGTTCACTATCAATCATAATTCCTCTGGTAATCAAACATTCTGTTCGAACATGCAGCGTAGAATCTCTACAGTGTGGAAGTAGGCCATTCAGCCCATCGAGTCCACACCCAGCATTCACCTAAACCCACTCCCCTCCCCTATTCTATCCCTGTAACCCTGCATTTCCCATGGCCAATCTACCAAACCTTCCCGTCTTTGGACTGTGGAATGAAACCCACACAGACATGGAGAGAATGTGCAAATTCCACACAGGCAGTTGCCCAAAGAGACAATCAAACCAATGCCTCTGGTGCCATGAGGCAGCAGTGCTAACCACTGAGCCATCGTATCACCCTGGACAGCACTCAAGCTTGGGCTCCTCTTGTGGCAAGTTACTCTGATGCCCACACAAATGCAGGCAATGACCGTTTCTAACAAGAGAGAATCCAGCCATCTCCCCACGACATTGAGAGATGTTCTTTCACTGGATTACAACCCTGGAACTCTCTCCCAAACAGCCTAATGTCTACACTACACAGATCACAGCGGTTCAAGAAAGCTGCTCAGCTTCTCCAGGGCAATTCAGGATAGACAGTAAATTCTGGCTTTGTCCGTGATGCCCACATCCAATGAATATAAACAGTGAGTCAGTTTAATTTGTGCAAGATGTGAATTTCCACTGACAGGTTTCTTAAGAGATCTGTTGCATCCCTGGTGCCAGACTAGATCTCCCAAGTGGCCTAGACCCATCAGTATAAAACCTCTCACAAAGTTATCTTCGAGCATTCTTAAAGCAGCATCATCGATAAAGCAGACATGGCAGTGGTTTTCCAGTAGTTGCTCTAAAACACCGACTGTTACCTCACCTCATTGTGAAATAATATTGTGTCTACAACTGGTGATAAAATAAAGATTGGGATCTTTGCTCAAGAGGAGAAAGCGAGGACTGCAGATGCTGGAGATCAGAGATGAAAAATGTGTTGCTGGAAAAGCGCAGCAGGTCAGGCAGCATCCAAGGAGCAGGAGAATCGACGTTTCGGGCATGAGGCCTTCTTCAGGAAGAAGAGCTCATGCCCGAAATGTCGATTCTCCTGCTCCTTGGATGCTGCCTGACCTGCTGCATTTTTCCAGCAACACATTTTCAGATCTTTGCTCAAGAGTTAGTTAAAGCTTTGGGGACACTGTTGCGAACTGTGTTTAAAAGTAGGAAGAAAGATGGCAATTCAGAAACCAGTCTGTATACATGACGGTAAATTCAGAAGCAGAGTCAACAGAGGGTAACTAGATCAGTAAAACAAAACCTGCCAGAGATTTGATTTTTGTTTTATAAATAGCAAATAGACTGGCTTTAAGAGGTGAGGTATTGACACAAAGTGGAGCCCTAAATGAGTGCCTGAGATCCTGTGCAGTGTTCCTCTCTTAGTGTTTTGCTACAGTGTCGGGTACAGTGCAGTTTAGAGTTTACAGTGATTACAGGCTGAGATCTGTATCCAGAAACAGCCATGCGTTCTGCTGTAAAGTAGTGTTTTCATCTTGTTGTGCTGTTTGATCAGAAAGTGTGAATAAGCCCAGCAGGAGTCTCGCCTCCTGCTCTCAGCTGTACTTTGCACTTACAGCTACAAGTGTAAACTTGTCCTGGAGGTTTGTGGGAAGCATTACTTGACTCCATCACACAAACAGCAAGCTTCCCATTCTCGCCTTCTGCAAACGGCAGGCAGGGATACATTGTCCCTTCCTCTAACATCTAGCAACTTGTCCTATCTGTGGATATCAAACTGCATTGGCTTACCAGGAGCAGAACAAGCAGTTCCAAATGGACTAAAATGCACATATAGCTTTTATAGGTTTTCCAGTTATTATTAAGAATTATTAGTTAGCAATTTTTGAGAAGATTTGTAGCTCAGGTTGATGATAAGTATTTAAGTTAGCTCACTGAGCTTGAAGGTTTGTTTTCTGACATTTTGTCACCATACTAGGTTACATCATCAGTGAGAGTCTCACCTCTCTATCTATAGTTCTTGATTTCATATGGTGGGTGATTATTAGTCATTGAGGTGCATTGCCTTTAAATATTGAAGATAAAACCAGATAAATATGAGAGAGAAAGGAAATGAAGGATATACTGGCCAAGTTAGATGGAAATAGGCTTGTGTAGAGCATAAATAATTCAAATTGAGTAGCCTTGCACAGTCCATAGGTGGTTATTCTGATTAACTACCAGCACTGCTAGATCATCACTATTCCTTTGGGAGAAAGCAAAATTAATGGTTCAAGTCTCAAGGCCTTCCTGCAGAAAGGTCACTCTACCTGAAATATTAACTCTGCTTTCTCTCCACAGATGCTGCCAGATCTGCTGAGTTTCTCCAGCAATTTTTTTTTTGTTTCAGATTCCCAGCGTCTATCACATCCAAAAATGGAAGAATGGGAATGGATGCATTTTGTTGCTCAGTTTTTATTGGAAGTTTT